>NC_092574.1:26788712-27388712 GCF_037975245.1 Apostichopus japonicus | reverse complement strand
ACGTCAATATAATTTTGACAGGTAAATATGCCTACTTTGGACTGATAGGTGCGGATTTACGATAATGCATTTCGCGTTCAGCCTTTCAAAACGTTGTTGGTATCATTCTGCTCAATAAAGTGAAAATTTCTCAGACTCGATTCGTCCCCATCATAAGTGATATCTTACATGGGCTGACTATATCTGTGGTTAGTATGGATGTTTTGTTGGCCCTACCGGAACAACTATTGTGAAATAACCATAACACTGAAAACACTGAAGATTGTATTCAGAACCAGTCTATGAGAGATCTGTTTTCGTAACCTTGACAACTGTTGAAGTAATCGTGTTTTACTTTTCGCGTGGACATTAAAGTGTGAACGGAGAAGGGAAGTCCGATTACTTGCGCTAGAAAGTATCCCTGGGCCTAAAGTCCAAAACCTCTCATTATTATTACTTATCATTCACTTAACATAACTTGACGCTGCAAATGTAATAAGGCAATTCGTGTTCCACTTTATTTGTTACTAACCATCTCCGCGTTAGTTCTGTATCTGGTTTGCGGTTGCTTGAAAAGCATGTGTCGGTTCTCCGTGTTTGATTCGGTTTTAGTCAACTGTATCTTAAAGGTTTATGAATGTTAACGAGCATTGAGTCATTGGAGTCAATGCTGTATTTCTGAAGTAATTAGAGCCCATTACAAGCAGTCGCATATTTATCATAGCTTTTCTGTTTTATTACTCGACAGTTAAAAGATGCACAGTTCCTCAGGCACCGATTAGCGGTTCCCTGGTTCAATGTGACTGGATTTATGGTGCCACTTGTGAATATCAATGTAATAGTGGTTATGAACTATTCGGATCTTCTCAAAGACGTTGCGAAATTGATGACAATCTTTTGCCATATTGGGATGTACCTTCACCGACATGTGAAGGTAGGCAAGTGACAGTGTGTGTAAAATTGTTTACTTAAGAGCAAAACCAAATGTATACTTTAACTACACAATTGGATGTGGGTCTTAGTTTTCTTGATAAGAGAGGATGGCAGCTGATGCAAACTCAGGTCAGACCAATTGGCTGATTTGAATCACAGCTTAACATGAGAACAACGACCTGATGGTACTTGCTATGCACATGTCAGGCTATATTTTCACGGTGTTTTAGCATGTAATTTTACGAGTGAAACTTAATTTTGTTCTTTGTCAGCTGTCAAGTGTCCGGCATTGAATACCAATGATAACGTCATTAAGTCGGGGTGCGTTGATGACGTGGAGGAAGGTTTCGGCACAGTCTGCTCTCTTTACTGCCCATTTGGTTTCAGTTCTAACGGGAGCAGTATTTCAAGATGTCAGTCAGATGGAACCTGGGATGTAAACGATTTCACCTGTCAGGGTCAGTAGACTCCACGCAACCCTTTAAATATTGAGTGGAAATAGGAGAGGAGTGAAGTAAATTCGCCACACTCGGTTCAGGGTTTCCTGGGAATCGGCAAGGGTTTTGCGTTGTTTTCGGTCATCATATAGATATCGCCCATCCTAGTGCACTATGAGCGCATCTGTAGGATTTTAGGTATATTGGGAAAGACGAGCAAGTAGGCATTGACCTTGAATTAGGTCAGTGGAGGTGCAGTACTAACCTGTTACAACTTTTGTAAGTCGGTTGATGTGAGTGCAAGTATAGAATGGAAAACAGTTAAGCATCGTCAATGGCGGTAAATACCAAAACCAGTAAGTTTTGGAGTGTTTAAAGATTTGAGCCATATTGCTATTTTAGTAGAGAGGTAAAGGCTAAAATATTACTTTTTGGTTCGTTTCAGGGAACATCCGTCGTTCTTATGGTTAATGAGTAGTTTGCAAACTTAACGCCTTTTTCTTACAAAATTAGGCAAGCTTGAGCTTTAAGCTCCTTTGGTTACGTGACGTTGGCGTTTTAAATAAATAAATTAATGCATTGCACACATATAATCTTTGCCATCTTACTTGTGTCTGAAGTTATACTACCCCACCAGGTTTCAGTTCAGTGCTTCATGGGGCGTGAGGAGGGCAACAATTTTCCACTAATTTTCCACTAATTTTGCGAAATCTGGTCGACGGAGTACAATATATCTTCCCCAAAACACTACGTGTAGAGAAGAGATAATAATGCAAAATTGTCTGGTCCCAACTCTTACATCTGATATTAGTATGGGTGCTAGCAGGCCATGGTCACGTGACTGCTTATTTCTTATATAGTCCATGTTCATCTGGTTTTCTATCACTTTAGAAAGCAGATGCCCACGACTTCAGGTTCCTGACGATGCTACGGTCATACCGCCCAGCTGTCAAGATGACCCTTCGTTCGGAGACTGGTGTGTGTTTAGTTGTCCTCAAGGTTTCCAAATATTTCCTTTGAACCTTGAATCTGTATTTTGTAGAGCTGACGGTTCATGGACCAGCGATGTATCTGGTGCATCATGCAAAGGTATTGTATATCATAAGTTCACGTCGCTTCACGTCACGTCTCTTCGTTCGGATAAGGAAACGTATGATCGACGAAAAATAAACTAAATAAAAATAATATAAAAATATATAAAAATAATCAAATTAATGATTATGAAACGGGTTCTACACACGAAATAAATCAATAAAAACATTAGACTATTATTAAGCTGTCGTTATTAGTCAGACAATATTTATGAATGCTTTTGTACACAGATTATCAACCTCCGCATTTCACAAATTGTCCTAAGGACCACACAATCTACTTAGAAATTGCGGCGTCGAATACTTACGTCAACTGGAATCTAAACGTCACTGACAACTCAGGAGTTACCACCAACAGCAACTGCGACATTGACCATCAACGTTTGCCAATTGGTTTCTACCTGGTGACGTGTTCAGCTTCTGATGAAGCAGGGAATTATGCTTACTGCTCATTTGCTGTGACAGTAAAAGGTAAGAGAAATCACAGAGACATTCATGGAAAATACAGAATTACGACATCCGCGGAAATGTCGCACTGAATTGGTGTACAAATACAGTACTGAACTCGACATAATGAAAATGGATATTAAATTCTTTCCCAACTTTCCCAAGCCATTTACTTCAGTAACCCGTTGCCAATAGTTTTTCTTTGTAATTCTGAGATACTAACTATAACACGGAGAAGTATTCATGTTTATGTACCGATAAATCTTGAGTGAACATGGCATATTGATTTTCACGTGCTGGTTTGAGGAAATGTTCCCATGATCGGAAGTGTACTAGCTGTTTCCTGTCTGTAACTTAGTCAAGCATATTCAAGTTCCTTACCTTCTTATTTGATTCTATTTTAGCATACAGATGTCCTGTGTTACTGCCTCCTCCATTGGCACAAATCATTGGACCTTGTGTCAATTTCTACGGAGTGACTTGTACCATCGAATGTCTCTCTGGCTTCACAATTGAAGGCTCAGAAATAGCTACATGTCAGAGAAATGAGCTCACTGGTGAAATGTACTGGGAATACAGTGAAGCTGCTCCTTATTGCAGAGGTAGGCCGACGGGAGACTTTGTGCAGTTACGGCTGAGCTCGGCTGGAGGTGGGGTCGGTGCGGTTGGGGGGGGGGTTAAAATGTTATGTCCTGGGTTCCAATATCTTTTCATAACTAGGGAAAAGCTAAAAGCAACATAGAGTGAAAATGTGAAGAAACGCTTCAAGCGCTCAAGTTTTCATAGACAATTTAAAATATTTGGCACTTTTTCTTCGACTTGGAATTTTCATAGAAGCTGAAGTTAGGTGTCGCATTGTGTCATTAGGATTAATTGTAATAGTATCATAGACATTTAGTGAAATATATGGTTTTTAAATGAAAGTAAGGCAGTGTATAGTCTCGAAAATGATATAGAATTTGTTTTTTAGGTCCCATTTGTTAGTGATATAAGTTTTTTTGTCTGATTCGAGATTCATGACATCATTTTTATCAAAATTATTGCACTTTCTTTCGCTTTATATCTTTATTTCAAGTAATTACCTGCCCGCCAATAACTGATGCACATATAGGAACAGAGTTTGGTAGCGTGTATCCAAGCATTTGCCAACAACCAGATGTCATACCACCAGGAAGTACATGCACCTTATACTGCACCCATCAATTTACCCTGCAATCTGCAATTACGGTATTGACATGCCTACCCGACGAAACCTGGGATCATGATTTGGACAATCTTAACATGCAATGCATAGGTAAGACGCATTCCTCTATAGACACTGTCGTCTTAAATAAGGATGTTGTCATGCTTACAATCTGGATTTGCTGTCATCAGCATCAATGGCATCTTCTATAGATTTTACCTTCATAAATAATGGACATATCTGGGAAATTTTAGAAAATGGAAAATAGCAAAGACATTTATAGCTAGCACGGGATTTGAACTTCTGGGCTACAAGCTACAGGCCCAGCGCTCTGCCAACTGAACTATTCAGCTGGGGAAGCCAGTCAGAATCAACAGTACCATACAGTTCTGGATATAAATTTCTTTGCTATCTTTCCATCGATTTTATGTTCACAAACCCTTCGAGTATTCATTTCAAGTGGCTGAATAGCTTGTTTGCGATCATTTGAAGGAAAAAAAGGATTGTTAACCGGAGAACCTCTGCGACAAACACCCATTAGCTTGCTTCAACTGACAAGTACAATGTGTGGCCCTGGAACTATTGACAGGGTATGCTTCGCTCAAGGGAGATATGCATCATATTCTATCGCATATGAGTAATTTAAGATTTCGCGGGTCCCACCACAAGAGAGAAAAATGAAATTGCTTTGCTTTGTCAATTAACAGATGACATCAGTCCTGTAATTGTGTCTTGTCCGCCCGACTTCCATGTGGTCTTGACTCAGGAAAGCCCCTTGGCGGTTGTTACTTTCATTGAACCAACTGCAACGGATAACTCCAATGAGCCTCTCCGAAAGGAGACGTCGCCGCCAAATCTTCAATCTCCATATACCAGCAGAACTGATACAGTCCTTTCTTGTACATTCTATGACGGAGCGAATAATCATGTCACTTGCACATTTAGGATCATTGTTGAAGGTAACACTCAATTGCTTTACAAAGTATTTTAGTTACTATCAACATCAAATCAACATTACATCCTATCGGCTGAAAGCTCAAATCAGAAAGAATAATAGGGACCAAGCAAATTCTTTATATTGTTCATTTCAGAATTCAATCATTATGATTATGATGATTTCTCATGAAGGAAATTGCATATCTTTAGAGACATATGTGTTCATTAGTACAAACACAATGAAGCCATATCTTAATCAGCTGGAATTAAAGATTTTGCGTTAACCAATTTATTTATTGTTTGTCCCTCTTCATATGCTAAAATATAAAACCTCACTCCAACAAGAACTTCTGGAAACAATTTCAAACCAAATGTGTTCTATAGAACCCTGTTGGTTAGAGACATTATCCCATAGAATTAACAACTTTCATCACCGTCTGTCGTCTGCATTAAACAAATAACACATGTTCCCTGAATAAAGTAATAACGTTCTACCCATGTTTGGCAGATAATATCTACCCGGTGTTAGAATACTGTCCAGATGACATCGACATTGTGACCTCAACATCCAAAACAGTCGTGGAGTGGTTGCAGCCGAACTTCACTGTGCCATCAAATGACGATCTGGAGACTCATTGTAACTTTCAATCTGGGGATGAGTTCTCTTTTGGAACTTATCATGTCCAGTGCGTTGCCACTAATCCAACGAATTCAAAGTCGACAACATGCAATTTTGACGTCTCTTTGGAGCGTAAGTTGTCTGGTGTTTTAAATATTGTTAAAGAGTCTGATAAATGGTAGCAAAACGTTCCAATGATGTTTAAGAATGTTATAAGTAGACATACACCGCTTTATCACAAAGTAAAGATGGATAAAAAAAAATGGTTACATGACTTATATTGTGAAGGTTTTAATTTACAAACATAAACATGTACTCAGTAAAGATATTTAAACTTAATTCCTTTAGCTATATAGGGGCAACTAGTATAGATGCAGCAAATATGAAGAATGAAAACTACATTGGAAGTATTACAACGGAAGAGAGTATAAAATATTATGCTCTACTCCATCACTTTAGGCCTTAATTCAGTAATTTTAGGATAGGTTTCACAGAATTCAAATGTTAAACCAGAATTAGACAGAAGAACGGACATTCTACATTTGGATTCTTTCTTTGACAAATTTCTTGAGGACTAAATAAGACAATAAGTTAAAGAAGATTGTTTAATACCATTTTAATCTCATCATATAGCGGTAACCTGTGTGGATTTGCGTCCTCCTGATAATGGAGGTCTTGCTTGTGATCTGTGGTTGTATAGTACACTTTGTATTCAGTTCTGTCTCGAAGGATGGGATATACCAAGAACTATGGAACGAGGATACGATGGTGAATTCTTGTGTGGCTTATCCGGAATGTGGATCCCACCGAAAGTCTATGACTGTTCAGGTAAACAATTGAGATTGTTGGTACTACCGCAGCAAGCATTGTTCAATAAAAGTTTAATTAGTTTATCAACATGAACATTTTATATTTTATATTCAAATATTATCATTTTTTATGAATAAGTTTGATATATTCTGAAAATGTGTGGTTTACCGGTCATATGATCAATGAACATTACATGCAGTATTAAGAAGATAGACGTTTCATGGTTCAAATTTAAACCGCAATGTGTCATCTTAGATGATAGCATACTGTACCATGAACAACCAAACAACTTAATGTTACTTTTTTTAAACTATCTTTCATAAATCTTGAAGAATGGGTGAATTTAGCGTCGGGTTTACTTTTACTAAATCATATACGAAGTAATATTATAGCAAATATATAACCTGCTTCTGTATGACTTTATATACTTGAAACAAACACTTGGATGGAAACATGAAGAACGAGCTATTATGTTATAATTTGCAAGAATTATCATCAGTCTATGTTTCTATTTCTTTTGTAGAAACGGCCCGTCCTGGTAGGATGCGACTACCCAACGAGCTTCACTATGTTTCTGGTAATTGTGAGAGTTCAGAGACACAGCAACAAATTGCTATCAACTTCCTAGAACTGATTGAAATGGACGTACCACTTTTTGACACCTTTTGTCGTACTAATCAAAACTGCACGGTTTCGAACGTTGAGGTTATCTGCGGAAACGTAACTGAAGGATCAAGAAGAATACGTTCTGCAGCTCCCATCTCCAAATATCGAGAATGGAAGAGGAATAGTACTGGTTTCAAACAACGACAACTGAGAATACTTTCTCGAGAGCAAAACACAGTTTTTAAAAGACACCGCAGAAGTTTAGAACAGTTCGAAATCAAAATTAAATTTGATCTTCTGCTGGACATATTGGAGGTGGAATCGGATGAGGAATTTAACGAGGAAGTGTACACTGCGGAAGATTCGCTATATGGTTTGTCTGACGAAATAGCTTATCGGGCAGAATCTGGAGAGCTCTCACCAGAGGTGAATATGAATTTAAGTAATGCTATAGAAGAAATAATAACCACTTTGGTCAATATTGCGGAACACTTTTTTTGCCTTGTTTGTGCAGTAACCTTGGTGTGAGTGGTAGGGCCGATTGACTGCACGACGTCTCAGAAGATGACGACGACGACGATGATGACGACGATGACGACGACGATGACGACGACGATGACGACGACGATGACGACGATGATGACGACGATGGCGACGATGATGGCGACGACGACGACGACGACGACGAGGATGACGATGACGATATTATTATTATTATTATTATTATCATTATTATCTTTATTATGATTATCATTATCATCATTATTATCATTATTATCATTATTATCGTTATTATCATTATTATCGTTATTATCGTTATTTTCGTTATTTTCGTTATTTTCGTTACAATCTTTATTATCTTTAATATCGTTATTATCGTTTTTATCGTTTGTATCGTTATTATCGTCATTATCGTCATTATCGTTATTATCGTCATTATCGTCATTATCGTCATTATCGTCACTATCGTCATTATCGTTATTATCGTCATAATCGTTATTTTCGTTATTATCGTTATTTTCGTTATTTTCGCTTTTTTCGTTACTATCGTTATTATCGTTACTATCATTATTATCATTTTTATCATTACTTTCATTATTATTCACATGTTCATTATGTTCATAATTATTTTTATTATTATTGTTATTATTACTATTATTATTATCATTATGTTCTCAGGTTGATGGGTTGGATCTCACAATACATGACGTGGTATACTACTATATCAGTGCCGTTTGCGAAACAGGGTTTGCCAGTGATCCTTTGTACCTTACATGTGGTACGTAAATAAATTGTTAGTCCTCGGAACAGCTAAGTGACCATCGTCTTGAGAAACTTTGGACTGGAATGATTTGGAATAATAATATATATCATGCTCCGAAGTTTTAATACAGTAGTCCAATACTCCTCTCCTATCCCACCGCCATTATCCTTTCGATCATTGCATGTATTCAATTAATCAAGACACATTCCGCTGACATTTTTAGTAGCATTGTCTTGTTGATATTGAATTAATCCATCAGTATTTTGCCAAACGTCATACAATTCCTAAGCTTCTTTCTTTGAAACTGAATGATAGGCGGTTAAATTAGCCATCTCTGTGAAGAAGAATTCTCGGAAAATGTTACATTTCGTGATAAACTCTTTCTAGTTGTGATCTTTTTCTTCTTAATGATACTTGGAGCTACATTAGTCATCATCGCATATTAATTTACTTCATTTTTGTAGGTGCTTGCCCGAGAGGAACATTTGATAACGAGGAAGAAGACATCTGCACACCTTGCCCAATCGGCACTTATCAAAACGAAACTGAGCAGACCAGCTGTACATTCTGCCCAGAGGGAATGTCTACTTTGCATGAAGGCTCCATAAATATCACAGAATGCCTTGGTAGTTACTTTTTAATCTCTTTAGGTGTTTCCGATGTAGTTCGCTGGAATTGACATCTCGACTGTCAGTTGTTAGCTTTTCCCTTGCTGTATTTTGCCATGTGCCTTGAAATGTGCCCATAAATGACATTTGGTTTGTCCTAATTTATTTATATCATATCTTTACGGTAAGCCCCTTACATGGGGCATCTTCCAATCATCTCATTCAACCAATACGTTCAAGTGATCAACCAAATCAAGAACTTCGCCGTCACACGTTTCTAAGAAGTATAGAGTCAGTGATTGTGCACCTTCGGTACTTTACAAAATGAATGATTTATTCACAAGATTGGCGATTGAGACTCAGCTTCTGACTTTGACCTTAGCTACCATGCAAACAACAACATAGTTAATTAAGTACTTGAAATACTCATTCTTTATGGCTGTGAAAGTTACAAGTCAATTCAATGTTTCCCTCTTGGTGCTATAGCAAAAAATCCCTTCTTATTTTGACCTTTGAATTCTTCCCTCTCACCCGTGTAACGAAGGCAACATCATACTAGATATACTTACTGTACCTGCGATGGTTGCAAGTCAGTTCAATCGTTCTCTTTGGAGTTATAGCAGAAATTCTTAACTCAGGTACAAGTGTATGCTTAATCTGTTTACTATTAAATACGCGCATAGTGAACGCATGCACGCGTTCACTGCACACATACAGGTGTATAGTCTCACGCGCATAGGTGTCCCCTGTTCCAAATGGAAGGATTCGTGAAGTGTCTTTTGCATTGTGATAGAAATGGGCTTGTCTAAGCAAGGTTTCTTTCATTTGGGCATAGTCCTTATATTGGGGAGTGTTCGGAAATCAAGAAAAAAGTTACGGTCGGTTAGTTTACACTATGAAGATTACATACATGTATATGTACTTTGCCGATCGAAGCTTGCTGTTAGCGGTTCATTTCTATAATCCTATTGTTTTTTCAACAGCCAAACATGCCTTAGAAAACCATCACGTTCTCTATGAATGACTTTGTTTCTTTCACTTAAGTTAAAGTTCATTCATATTAAGAAGACAGTTTTAGAAACATACAAACGAATGTACTTGTCACGCCTGCATTGTATTTTAGCATTCCTTGTGGTTGGAAATTTCCACCGGGCAGCCTAGGCCTTTGCAAATTGTTCATTTCTGCTTTCGAGTAATGTATGCAAATTCCAGGAGGTGAACAATGGGGAGACGGGTTCTTCTCGGGTAATGTATGTAGATCCGAGCAAGTGCATAATGGGAAACGGGTCCATCGGAATTCGTAGATTGTGCTTTGGCGGGTAAGGGCAGGGGTCAACTTAAGGTCGCTATATAAGGATTGGGGTGTGGTTGGATGAGGCATTCTGTGTGAGTCTCACCACCGTCCGGTCTTCGCCGTCTTATTCCTCGGCTTCTGTGTGTTAGCCGTTATCCAGGCTTCTTTGCATGAGCCTAGGCTTCTTTGTATGAGCCTAACGACTGGGAACGTTGATATTTTGTGGCGTTGCGTTTTAGCCTAAGCCATATCAGCGTATCCTGAGGATTACTGTGTGTATCCGTTCTTGTCTTATTCGACGAAATCATTTTGGACACATTTCTGTGTATATGTACACCGCAAAGGGCCGTTTTACTGTGTGTTACGTCCCTGGCCGTTTGACCAAGTTAATCCGGGATTTACTAATAGGACGATCCCGATTTTTTTTGTCCGTATTACGCATTTAATTGGTATCTGTATTGTTGATCGCACAGTAGGGTTGTGGAGAAATGAATGTATTGTATTTCGAAGAGTCCTCGATCTATGGCTCGCAATTCAGTCAGTTTTGTAAAATGTTTATCCATGCTTAGGCATACGAATTTGTAATTGTTTAGGGTCAAATGCGTTGAAAGCATTTAAGGTATTTTGAGGTCGTATAAGTGTGTACGAATTATAAGTTCGCCTTAGTGCCTTTGGTTGGGTTGATTGATTTTGTATATTATCATATGTAGTGGAACGGGTAGTTATCGTCAATTTGAGGGCGTTCTAACCATGTTCTGTTTCCAAACATCGGGCTGCCGCCATTTTGTTGTTGTGTCATATAGTATCGAGTAGCTATTATGTGTTTCATGGTAAGGGTTGACCCGGAGGTTCTTGGTATTATTTGGTAAATAGTGACACCATATTGGTTGTGTGTTGCTTGCTGACTTTACGTCAGATAGGGGCTCTTGACGTCATAGTTTGACAATATTCGTTGGTATAGATATAAGTATAGCCATGTGTTTGCCATTTGGCGCATGCCTGTGAGTAGTTTTGTTGTGTTTTTGTCATATAGGGTTGCAGTGTTGGGGCCCGACGGCTACGCTGGTGTGAGGGGCTCGCCGTACCGTCTGGAGCTTCCTGCAGGGTACCAGCCGGAAGAAATCTAGCGATAGAGAAGAAATCTAAGCGATAGAGAAGAAATCTAAGCGATAGAGAAGAAGTCTAAGCGATAGGGAAGAATTAAGCGATAGGGTAGATCCTTAGTAGAGTTATTTGGAAGGGTTGGTCGGGTTAGCGAATGCTAACCGACGTGTGTATTTTTTGTGTTGGGTATTTATGTTTCTTTTGTCGAGACCAAAAAGTCATTGGTCGAGTTGTAAATAAATTATATGTTTCATTTCGCAAAATTCTTGGTGGTCTGTCATTTATTTATGTCATTCGTCTCGGGTGTCGAACGCTAAGCAGATTGAGACGTGTCCAGGTGGGGGATTACTCCTTTACTTGTGACACTACTGTATAATATTACTGCTACAGTACAATAAACAAGCGCTGTAAAGTTCATGTCTGTACTGTAATATTTCGTCCTCTATATAGGAGAGATTAGATAATAATGAAGGGAAGTTGTAAATGGCACAACATTATGCAGGTAATGATGTTAAACGTGTACAATCACAGATGTTTGATAATTTGGTTATATTGTTCTATATGAACCAATTGACACCATCAAACATCAAGGTCAACCTATCACGTGACCACTTTATCCTTATTGTCTTAAGCCTGATCGACCTGATCGATATAATTTCAGACTTTTGCGAAGTTGGAACGAACTCTCCTACAGGGTTAACTCCTTGCTTAGATTGTGATGTTGCGTCTTATCAACCAGAAATCGGTGCTTTGGAGTGCCTTCCGTGTCCAGAGGGTACCATGTGTCGGGCAAACAGATCTCATTCAGTCCAACAATGTATCAGTGAGTCTCGTTTCTATTACCATGGTTAGGTTTATATCGCTTAATTCGGCGTTTAGTTTTCAATGTCTGTGTGCTGCCCTTATGCAGTGTTTTGACATATCCAATAGTATACCAATCAAACAAACAAAGTTTACTGTTACGAACGACCACATAATTGCCCTTTAAGTCTTTTTGCCTTGAAATAATATTCCTATCCCTTACACGTCTGCCAAAGATTTTCACATACGTGAGAAACCTTGCAAATTTGTAATGGTATAGATTTAAACTTTCATCTTTTCTGTTTTCTGAATGGTTGGAATGGTAAATATTGCGAGTTAAATGTGTAAGCAGTTATATGTGATGTGATCTTTATATGCACCGATTATTATTACACTTGAGAAAATGTATTAAATCTTCCAGAATATTATTATTGTTAGTTGTAATAAATGCTTTCCTTCAGGTCAATGTCCTCCGGGGATGTACTCAGCAACCGGTTTGATACCATGTTTACCTTGTACTATCCATACTTATCAACCCTCCAGAGGAGAGACTTTCTGCCGGGCCTGCCCAGATGGTTACATCTCACCAGAAGAAGGAGCCAATAGACGCCAGGACTGTTCAGGTATCTATATATTTGTGTGCATGGAATTAGAAGTAATCTGAAGTCCAATCAATAATGGCGCATTTAAAGACATACCAACTTAGCATTAGCCTACTAAGTTCATTTAATATATGGACATTGTTTATATATGGTCATGCCAATGTGTACATTACAGTATTTGGTCTGCTAAGCAAGAAATATTGTACTATTACCTAAGCTAAGCGATATTGCTGTTATGGTAAAGCGTCATTGTACTACCACTAGTTTTATGTCTGTATATTTTGAATATCAGAGACGTTTTGATGGGCTTGAAAAAATCCTAGTCTTGTTTAGAGTAGTCCATACAAATCGTACTTACATGTAGCAGATGTTTGTGATGGTTTTGTTAAGCTTTTAAACCAAATGTAATTAAAGGACAGCTTGTTTTGTCCATCTAAACATTTTCAGTCTGCCCAGAATGCACGTAATAACATGTAGGAACACGAGATAATTACGCAAAGGTTACTAGCATTCTTGCTCTGGACGTTCGCATTGAAATTGTTCGGGTTTGTATGGTTTCGTGTCTCGATTCTAAATTAAGGAAATAGTGTGTTTGTTCAGTCTTTGAATTCGACTTTGAGTGCTCTTTACAAGGATTCATATAGACTATTCTTTATATGTGGTATATTCAGTCTAATCTTCTGAACCCTTTGTTATGAAAACTATGATCGATTTTACTTACATTTCCCTCCATGTAGTCCTAACAGGTCAAGCCCTTTGTGATATGAGTCCGTGTATCAATGGGGGAACATGTGTGCCGGGACTGGATAACTTCGATTGTTCTTGTAAAGAACATTACGCCGGTAGGGTGTGCGAAATTCATAATGGCGAGTGTGCTCTCGATTGCTTAAACAATGGAACTTGCCTGGAGTCAATTTCAGGTTTCTTCTGTCAGTGTTCTGAATTGTTCACAGGTATGAAGCAAAATAATCTTAAAATCGCTCAAATTGGGAAAGTATTAACTATAAGCTGGTTCATGTATTACAATTGTCAAGAAAAACCTTTTTGGAGGGATTTCAATATCGTTTATATGCCATAAAATTAGTTTTGCACTGTGTATTGTTACCCTTCAAGAATGGCTTTATACCGGGATTAATTATTCATACTTTACAGGCCAACATATTACAAAACAAAATCTTGAAAATTTGTAATCTTTATAAGCTCTGCTGGCTTCCAAGATAAAATATTCACAGATAAATATATTGAACACTCTTTAATTAATGTTATGAGGCCGTTAGTTTCTTCGTTTGGACCTGATTTACATTAACACACTGTATAAAATCACTAGCCAGAATAATATAACTTCATGGCAGAGCACCCTTGTATGAAATCTAACGCGATTTGTATGAAAACAATGCCATGCATCGCAGGAATGTTACATAAGGCTATATTTTAGTTTGGGTGCTAGACTAAGACATCCTATCGACGATCCTCCTCTAAAATCTTATAGAAAATAATCCTTACTAGTAGAAGTGTTACACGGTTTGTAATGATATGAACATTAAATGCTCAGTTATACACTTAGTAGGTAGATTTCTTTCGTAAACTGTCTCTACGATATAATCTTCTGAGTCAAAAACCACGTATGTGAGTTTTATCCTTAATCGTTTCCTTCGCAGGCCATGACTGCTCCATTCCAGTTGACAACTGCATATCTGATCCCTGTGCAAATAATGGTACCTGCATCAGTCAAGATGGTGGTTACTTCTGCTACTGTACTCGGTTATACCGTGGAGTACACTGTGAAGAGAGAATTGACCACTGTGAGCCGGATCCGTGCGCGCATGGTCGTTGCATCAATCACGCCAAAGACCAATGTATATGTGATGCTGGTTACACTGGTGAATTTTGTGATGTACGCTCTTTCAATTATACCTGATCATTCTTGCATTCTTAACTTAAAAGCAGTTCGCTTACCAGTGTACACCTCCTATCGCGTTAGTAAGACATGACTGCATTTTTGTTTTTACTTGTTCCTAACTTTTCTGTTTTCTAAATCACATCAGTTTTGTAACAGTATGTGAGGCTTTATCTCAAAGGCTCAACAAAGAGTATTTACAAGACAAATAAATTTGCCTACAATATTTATTTTTAAGTTTTTATTGGTGCGTGTGTGTGATAAACGCAGTTAGTTAATTACAGTAACTCACAGCACCATATGGAGTAAAAAAATGCATATTATTCCTACCCGATTTATGAACCACATGAGAGATAGAGAGTCATCTTTCTCAATTCATGGGTACGGAAAAGACCGAAAGTCCGACATTAGTATGCACGCGTTGACACCTGTCTTTATAAATGCCTAACCTTATTCTGTCACACAGATGGAGATAAATGAGTGTTCTTCAGAACCGTGTTTCAATGAGGGTTTCTGTGTTGATCTCGAGAATGACTTTGCGTGTTCATGTTTGAACGGTTTCATGGGTGACCTCTGCGAGATTGACGTTGACCTATGTCAGAACCAACCTTGTCCTGAGTATGCCACATGTGTAGATTTAGACACCAGATATGTCTGTGTTTGTCCTGCAGGTAATTATTTAAGCCTCATGATGTCGAATTAAGTAATATAAATATGCACAAACCGATTCCATCTGGACTGCCGAGATCAAAGCTTTGAGTTTTGATGGCTTGCTTTTGATCATATTATTGTGATTAGGTATTTCTTTGCTCGCAGAAATTGAAAAAAAAGGATCACTTATTGCATTAAATACGGGCTGTGTATTTGCAGCAGTTTTCAAGCTGATGGGTTGCGGACACGGCGTAGCTTTTCATAGTGTGTGATCTTTAAATAGAACCATCGATCAAATTAATACATGTGTTACAGTTATCCAGTTAAGAATTCAATGTATAACATCCAATATATGTAAATATATATATATAAATATATATATATATATATAAATAAATATATATATATATATATACATATATATTTATATATTAATAATACATATATATATAATATATATGTTTATATATATATGTATATATATATATATATATATATATATATATATACATGCAATTACTATGAGGGTGCACTAGTATTGAAAAAGTAAATGAATTATTACATCATAAGAGAGTTGTAGAATATGAAATACACATGTCATTATTTCCGGAAAACCGTTTGACGTCGAGCCCAAAATCTGGTTTGTAAGATTAAATTTCGCAATCGAGCATGTTTAAATAAATTCCTAAAAAAAATACATATCAAACCACAATATAATTAAACAGTACTGTAGAAATGCTTGCAAATTCAGATCATCATACACTGTTAGTTTTAATCTGTCTGTTTCCCTATCAAGGTAAGACCGGAAGCCATTGTGAGGAAGAAGTAACACCATGTAAAAGCCAACCATGTCAAAATGGAGGTACTTGCCTGAACGAAGGCATGCTTGGCGAAGTCAGGTCGATGGAGTTCAGCTATCGTTGTGAATGTGTAGCAGGTTACACTGGTGTCAACTGTCAGTTGGATGTGAATGAATGTGACAGCCAACCATGTAGCAATAATGGTACATGTTATGATCTTAGCAACAGCTACACATGTCAGTGTCCTCCTGGATTTAAAGGTACGTTGTAGACAGGGAATAATACCAATATAGCTGTATTTTGATGCAAGGATGAAAGTTTACTTTTCATGTGTCAAGAAGTAAATACAATTAAGGATATTGCGCAAAGGCAACCCAGATGTTGATAGTTCAAGCTTTGGATACCACGCTTCTGCAAAGCTTAGTGTTAGGTTGAGGTTGCATAATACCTTAGACATATGTGATTATGGTAAATTGCTCACTTTAAAGTTTTGTTTATTATAGAAAGACAGCGAAATGCTTGATATTCATAACTTTCAAGCTTATTATGAATATGAAAGATCTGGTCACAAAAGGAATACCTCTTTTAAGTACAGCTATTTTAGAGGATAAATACTTTCATCAATCTGTAATAATATAGAGAATACTACCGGTTCCCGGAAAGGCATCTACTACGCTTTGAAGTATCGGTGACACTTTATCTGTAGTAAACCATGCATTAAGAAGGCCAAAATGTGGGATTTTTTCTTTGTATGTGATTAATATACCCAAATAATAAGGCGTCCGAGAAAAGTAGAATGTTTCGTATAATTAATTGCAAACTTATTTTGATATAATTTCTATAAATTTTATGAAAACTGTTCTAGCACTGTTGGTGATACTCTGATTTACCTATTATTTTGCTAAATTTATAATAGATATGGAATAATTTGTCTTTTTTTTCAATTTTGCTTTTTGATGATATTTTAGGTTCCCAATGTGAGTCTGTTGAAGATCCATGCGTAAGCTCACCATGTTTCAATGGAGGCACCTGCGTTGTTACAGAGGTGATTGGGCAGTTTAAATGTCAATGCACCAGAGACTACGACGGAAGTCGATGTCAAGATATCATCCAATGGTGTATTAATTCTACCTGTGTGAATGGAGGAAGTTGTTCAGATGATCAGGTTATCAGTACTTGCGATTGTCCGAACGGATTTAGAGGTACAGTAGCATTGATTAAACGTTATGCTGCTAGCTTCAACTTCGCTGTAGCTGGCAAGCTGGCACGGGACATAAGTGACTGTAAACAGGATCATCGTAAAATCCGATATCAGCTTCCCTTCTGTAGAGTGCTTTTCTCATCATATGGTGTAACGTTTCATAGTGTGAAATACAGTGATTTCAAGTATTTTAACATTGTCATGTGGTTTATGACATTTTCTTTATACCAGCTATATATAATGTCCATAAGATAGGTTAGAATGAATGGATGGATGTCGCATGATTTACAATCCGGATAAGAGTCCGAATAGTACTCTGCAGGGCTTAAGGAAGTTAATAACAGTCTTTGCTGTAATGTAATGTAAGGTTTTACTTATTCTTTAGGCTTTGCAGATTGCAAATGTACAAGTATTACATAGGAAATGCATTATTACACGATTTGCCGTTTATGTGCAAGTATGTCAAGTTTCATCAATGTACTGTGTATGTACCGACGTACCTGGTACTCATCAACTTCATTTGGGAGATCGAATTTCTCATTTTAGATCTTTTGTAAGCACACTGCTTCCGTTACTTTATAACCCTCCGGCACGAAAACATATCATGATACATTCCATGTTTCTTACCTGCCATAGGTACATATTGTGAAACAAAGGTTAACCCTTGCAGTCCCAATCCATGTCTTAACAATGGAGAATGCACTGAAATTGGAGATGGAACATTCATCTGTTCATGTATGTCTGGTTATGATGGGTCCCATTGCGAGAATCGGCTTCCTTTTTGTCATTCCAGTCCATGTGAAAATAACGGTACTTGCGTAGAAGCACGAGGTGGATCATATTGTATGTGTGATACTGCCCATGAGGTAAGACGTAACAGCGATTTGAAGATTTGACAGGCTTATTTGTATTTGCAACATGCAAATGAATTTGAACCTAGCATATTTCATTAATATCATAAAAAAGGTCTAAACATCCCGCAAAGGGTGTTGTCCTGTATCACCCGATGCTAATAGCTCGTACACATTACGAACAAAAAGTAGTAATAACGAATGCAAGGTTTTGGGACATGATCCGTAGTTACTGTACCAACCAATGAGTGCCAGTTCTTTAATACGCGATTCTAACATGAAGTCGTATCTAGACGTTTTATGCTATAAGTTGGCCTATGGATATTTTCGAACGTGGTCTTTCTTCGTTCTCGGCATAACAAATTGGCGTATTTAAAGAGAGGTGTGAACTACAATCAAGCGGTGCCTGCATCCTTTACTTCAAATACATAGCTGGTACAGTAACTACTGGTGCCAGCTGTAACGCCACTTTTCATGTCCCACAACCGTGTATCAGTAATTACTACTTTGTGGTCGTAACACGGTAACATGTGTTACAGGTGGCACCGGTAGTTACTGTACTAGCTATGAGTACAGGCTGCATGTATGCAACATTGAACCCTTAATAATCATAGCTTTTCACACAAATTTCCGCAAACTTATATATTAACCTTGTATAATTTAACATATAACAGAACTGGGTGTGGATTGATTTGTTTTAGGCAAGATAAGAACGGCGTATCGTAGTGGCTTGGAATGGGAATTTGAAAGTACTTAGTTAAGGAAAAACGTAATTTTATATAAATCATGAAGAAAATTGGTTCTCTTGTTTTTATAATTTTGGCTTATATAGTCAAATATTCGTTTCATTAAGAGGACAAGACCCCAATAGTTCGTATACTATTTTCCATCAGCCAAGTTAAATCTTCTCGTCTTTAATCCTCCTCTGCTTACTGTTGTAAACATGTATTCGTCCTATAGGTGGTAATACTTCAGGCAGATGATGTCACCCTCAAAACCCTCTCCTATTGGTTCATTGCCACATGTGTAATGTTCCACCGAACTAACTTAGTTATTAGTTTTGAAAATCGTTTTTTTTTCAGAATATTATACCTTTTACAGAAAACCCTTCATATAATTATTAAAAAGACTACAACGTTTGATTTTCTTCTCGATTGTATCTACTTTTCCTTCAGGGGCAATTTTGTGAACTTGTTAAAGACGTCTGCCTCAGACACAAATGCGTTCATGGTCACTGCATGCGGAGAGATGATGCCCACTATGACTGTGTTTGTGATGAGGGTTATCATGGTAGATATTGTGGCATAGAAATCGATGAATGCACATCGAATCCTTGCGCCCATAGTACGGTATGTGACGATCTGGTTGGTGGTTTTAGGTGAGAAATTCTTCCCTCTTTGTTTTTGAAAGTTAGCAAAGCAGCCGTTTCTAAAGCAATTTCAGGTTATTTTTCAGACTGATTGAAGCGCATATAATAGAATAACTAAAATAGAAACCCAAATATGGCAGTCAAGAAAAAGACCCGTACACACCAACGATGCGAAGGAAATGTATAACGAAAAGAGACAAACAACATTAGAGAAAATTATATATTGCAGCATAGAAATTAATGTTGTGCCTGATAACATAATATAAACATGTTAATAAACATGTTGCATAATCGGTTTTACAATATAAAACATCTTTAACAATAATCTGTTCGTATATTTAGTGGTTGGACTTAATTAGCATAACAAAATTAAAGACGAGTCGTGTTTGTCAAAACCATAAAGAACAAATATAAAACTTATTTAAATCCAATCTGCCAATGTTTGTTATCACTTTATAAGTTCCCATGAGCTATAGAATTGCTTTCATGTTAATGTTTCGTCACCCAAACATAATTTAGTTAAGATGAAGACCTTATAAATATTCTTGGAGAGCTAAAAATCACAAAATTACAACTTTCTTAATATTTTATTTCCAGATGTACTTGTGAGAGTGGATGGGAAGGAGAACTCTGTGACATTAGTCTGAATGATTGCATTGATCACGGATGTGTCAATGGAGCTACGTGCGTTGATGGGATGGAAACTTACTCGTGTATCTGTCCTACAGGTGACATCCTCTGCTGTTATCTTAGATTGCTTTATATAGCTTCAGAAACCATTACTTGTAGTTATTATGCTTCGTTACGGAAGGCGTTGAATTTTTTTCTACGATATAAACAATAGTTACAGTTATCGTAGTATTGTGTTCAGTCATCTAACAACATATAAATTGGGTTGCCTTTGAAAAAGAGGGAAAGCTTTGCCTTAGTTGCAGAAGATTCGATTAGGATCGAAATGTCAGACCTTCTAACTGATGCATTTACTTACAAATACCTTTTACAGTCGATAGGCAGTTTGCTAAAAAAAATTGGTTTATCTCTTTGATCTTTTAAATTGTCGATCTTCCAGAAGTAATTGACGAGAACCTTAAGCAGCCTATTTTCTTGTGTTAATTCTTTCAATTTGAGAAATGTGACTTGACATTAGTTATAAAGATATCATCCCTATGTACGGCAGATCATTTGTATACATAGTTTTATACAGTTTTCTGGCATATCTATTAGGCAGTTATGGACTATATCTTACAACATTAATTTAGACATGGCAAACACGTGTTCATGGCCAAATAGATGTGTGTTGAATACAACTTATAAGTTGATACCGATAATATCGAGTAATACTGACAATCACAATCACAACCACAACCACAAAAATCAAAGCAATGAGGATGTAACATGCATAACTTTATAATGAAATATGTATGTAGTTATGAAAAGACTATTGAAGTTGTACCCGTGTATCGGTTGCACGAATTTGTTCTAAGTTGTTCATGACACATTTCAAACATGCATTCATCCATACAGCTACATTCACCGAATACTGTATACTGTTGCTTTTAGCACATTGTGAGAATAGGGCCGTCAATCAAATATCTTGTTTTTTAATCTTCTGAAGGATTTACTGGCTCCCTCTGTAACGTTAATATTGACGATTGCCTGAATAAGCCCTGCCAAGGATTTGCTCAATGTATCGATGGTATTAACGAATATACATGCGAATGTCCCCTAAATAGATGGGGGACAAAATGTCAAGTGTTGAAGAATCCATGTCAGCCGAATCCATGTATGCACGGAGGACACTGTATCAACATCGGAATATTTGGAATATTTGGCCCTTTTTTCTGTGCTTGTCCTGATGGCGCAACTGGTAGCAGATGCGAGATTAACATAGATGATTGTGTGGATAACAGATGTGTTAATGGTGCTCCCTGTGTTGACCAGGTTAGATTTACACACATATATTTATATATATAAATATATATATATATATATATATATATATATATATATATATATATATATATTTATATATATATATATATATATTTATTTATTTATTTATATATTTATTTATTTATTTATATATATATTTATATATATATGACGTCATGTACCTGCTAAAATCCTGAGTCAAGACATTCTGTGACGAAAGGATATTTATGGATGATGTACACTTGTTTATGTATTGCAGAATGACGTTTAGCTTGTGTACTGTAAAAATGAAATTAATAAGGAATCTACTTATCATTCTTCATGTGGATGTAACTGTTGTTCCCTTGTAAAAAGGTCACCGGTCAGTATGTGTAATGTTCCTTCATAAACAATATATGTTTTGTTTCCACAATATATGTTTCGGTATGAGTTGTCCACAATAATTAAACACGTACATTTTAAGTTTCTAATTTCAGCAACTGCTAAATAGTTTGTTGGGAGGTTGTTTAATGGTTAATATCTTCAACAAACAGGTTGGATCATACTCTTGTTTCTGTCCCACTGGATTTATTGGCACTTTTTGTGAGGATACGGTTAGTCCTTGCATTGCACAGCCTTGTCAAAATGGAGGATCTTGTGTTGAGGAAGATGGACTTGCCATCTGCTCCTGTCTTGATGGTAAGTTGTGTTCGTGGAACATATAGTGGATTGACAGGCTTTTGTTTCTGGGTGGCTATTGGTGATTCTCTCCCGAAAAGAGAGATATAATATATTATATTTTGTTGTCTTCTGTCTAAATGGGAATTGGCAATGATATTAAAATCAGTTGGATGTATAATGGATAATGGTCACATCTATTGATTAAACATAGGGTACAAGTGCGTTACTTGTTGTTGAAATAGACCACTCAAAATTTTCATGGATAATGGGCGCTAGGTTACACTTTGACAAGTATGTTTATAAATTGTTTTGTGAGTTCCGTACAATTTACTTAATGCTACGTGGCACCTTACCAAATTTATTCATTATTGAATATCCACAAATAAACTTTGAGATGTTCCTTTAAGAATTACATTAGAATTTGAAGGAAGTTTATTATATTCTTCTTTTCATTACGGGAACTGCATTTGTATCTGCTTTTTATAAGTAGCTGGTAAGATATTCAGGTGCGTATCCAGGGGGGGGGGGCGTTGGGGGCGCGCGCCCCCCGGGTAAGGAAAAGAGGAGAGAAAAAAAGAGAAGTAAAAAGGGAAAAGGAGGGGGAAAAAGAAAAGGAGGAGAGGAAGGAAGGGAAAAGAAAAAGAAAAAAGAGAGAAAAAGGAGAAAAGGAGGGAGTAGAAGATAGCCAAGGCCTCGGGAAGAGAAAGAGGAACAGTCATAGTTAAAGCGCTGATCCCTATTATACACACAGGGTAGCCAGTGACAGATCAAGGATTACGGAGGGGGTGTGCGCCTCACCCTACCCCTTACACCGACATCTCCATTTTTGACGTTTCTATTTTTCCTCTCTCACTAATGTATCTATATAAATACTATATATGGTTTATCATAACGCCTGTGTGTGTATGGACGCCTTAAACAATTGTACAATTGTGCTATATGGAACCAACTGTGGCTGGTCTTGAACTCGACCGAGTCGAGTTCAAGAACATGACGCATTTTGGGAAGGGGGCGACCGCCCCCCCCCCCCCGAGCAAATTTTCTTTATGACATCGCTAGTAATTTCAAAATATACAATGCTTAGATGCAACATACAAGGCCTGGAAAGTGTCATTTCCAGCGATCTGGGAGGCATTTTCAGCCAAAATTTTTAATGTTCGCTTCGCGCCAAGTCATGGTGGCGCTTCGCTTAGATATTTTGCTTACAGGCTTCGCCCCTCCCTTGGCAATTACTCGCTACACGCCTGTTCGAATTTGTAAAGCAAAGAGCATATATAACATCATATCAGTGAGCAATGCATGCATGTTCCACGATGAACAGCCTCAAAAACTGTCTATGTGTGTAGTCAAAGGCGTAGGAGCCCAATTGGATTTGGGGGCTGTAATGACTTGCCCGAAAAAAAGCCAAAATTTTTCGCGCGCAAAGCGCGCGTTTAGCATACCGATGCCAATATCATATAAGCAAGCATCGGTCATTACATTGCATGGCATAGTGTACCTTACGGTCCGTGAAAGTCGCACATTATACCGCCGGATGCTAATGTAAACAACCAAATGTCTTATGTAGATGGAGATAAAGCATACAGATCCATTTATGTCAAAACTCTCTTTTACAGTAGTAATGTCGGCCAAGCTTAGACCTTTATTTTAATTACCAAGGAGATCATTTTTAAGCTATTCATTGCTATTTATTTTTCTTTCAGTAAGTGCCCGACAAAGTGGAAAAAATTTGGTTGCGGGGGGGGGGGGGGGGCTGCAGCCCCCGCCTCCTACGGGACCTACGCCTATGTGTGTAATGTTCGGTTTCGATATACCTGATATCGGAAATATCTGCTATTTTTCGTTTCCTTCAACCAAGTTTTATAAAAGCCATTATAAGAGGTTGCAATATTTCTACACCAATAAATTAACTGTGTCGGAATTTTCCAAAATTTCCTCACCAACATTCTTCATCATACTTTCCTCTACTCGTGCAATTTTGACCTGTCTGTTAGGGGTTCAAGGAGGTTTTTCTATATTGCTTGTCCATAGATTGAATTTTGTTCAACATTATGGATATGTTTTGAAGTGATTTTATTCACGAGAAATTTGAATTTTCAAATTCTCAACAAATAATGGGCTTAAAACCTTGAAAAGTGGGGCTTTCGGATATTGTGGGCCGTGACGTAGAACCACCTACAAAAGCAATGATCCATAGGACATGCAATGAGGTCGAACATGGTGTGTGACTGGTGACAATCTTCAAAAAGGTTATGGATGGAAAAAAAACTTTTGGGAAATACTTGGTTATCAGGCAAAAGTGTACATCTGCTTGGTCATTTTCAAGCCCGATAAGTGCCATTTCCGGTGATCTGGGGGGTATCAAAACCAGAAATTTTCTTGTACGCTCCGCGCCAACCGATGGTGGCGCTCCGCTTAGATAGTACTTCGCGCCCCCCGGGTTAGAAAATCCTGGATACGCGCCTGATATTAATACTACATGATACCACCCAAGAAGCTCTATTTGTTTTATCATTCGGTTTATAGCAACAAATTGTATATTGATCATTTAATATCCGTTCACCTAACCCCACTCCCTCCCAACTCCTTGCCCAATCACTACCAAAGGTAGATAACATAATGCATATTAAAAAAATACATCATCTCCTGGTAAGAACTGCCACTTTCAGTTCAATTTTTTCATATGCAGAGACTTCGCAGATTTGCTATGAAGGTAACGTAGGCGAAGTTCTAAGACGTATATAATGACAGATATATAACAACAACAAAATAGAAAAAGAATTATGTTGTCTTAAATAATCTGACTGTTGGTAAGTGTTATTAAAATAGAGTGTTTAAAAATATTGAGTTTATTTCTCCTTATGATATTTTTCAATTATTTTTCGCCTATTTCGTACAGGTTATGTTGGATCTAGGTGTGAGTTAGATGAAGACGATTGTATTCCCAATCCGTGTAGTAATGGAGGATCTTGTCTTGATGATATTAATGAGTTCACATGTAATTGCATCGCTGGTTATACGTAAGTAGTTCTTAAACTTCATATGTTTCGAGTCAGCCGCGTTTCCTTTGTCTAGAGAAATTGATTTAAATGCTGTTATTCAAAACACGCCTAACGGAAACCCTTTGTGGAAATTTGACCTACCGCAACGCACCGCCAAGAAAGAAAGAAAAATTTACCCTTAACAACTAAGAGACCAAAGAACATAAAATGTTGCTACAACTAACACTGTCAACATAGTGATGCACATTGTGTGTAATAAATACTAGAATCATGGAAAGCCAAATCTTTGGGCCGACATTTTGTGAAGGAAAATTATCGTTTAAAGAGGCAAGGTGTCATACCTATTCTAGCTGTTAAAGAGTAGGTAGAAAATATAAAGACTGACACTGTTTCAAAATAATAAAAGTCTACATGTTAACTTGTTTTATCTCGATTTCATTTTTAAAACAGCGGACAAACATGTGATGAAAATATCGATGACTGTCACGATAATGAATGTGAGAATGGTGCAACATGCGTTGATGGGTTGGACGGATATAGTTGTAATTGTCAACATGGTTTCCATGGTGATTATTGCCAGCTAAGTAAGTCATAGCAGATATGTTTTGGTCAGTTATTAAGATTTCTAATTTACACTGTATCTTAAATTTGATACAAAGGTAAAAATAGATTGATTTAGTTGAGGCAGAGGACAATTGTTTTACTCAGTACGTGATATCTACCTGAAGTTATTCTTGTGAAGACAGTTTCAAGAGGCAACGGAAATTGTTAATCGTCGTTTCAAATAATTGAGCCTTGAATGAAGCAATGAAATTCATAATTATATAAAAATAAGTTTAATGTACCAATAGATGGGCAACACTTGCTTACCCCCCCCCCCCCCACCTTTTCTTCCGCATATTCTGAATATTACTTAAAAAAAAACTGAAATGATATTTCTGCTCAAGTGTTTTGTTTAACACGTTTGGATCTAGTTATGAATACCCAAAGAGCGTATCGGAGACATTAAATGCGTAATTGTATACTGAATGTATTGAATTAGTTCTCTAACTGATTTTATTTCTATAATAATTTCGAATACAAATTACAAACATTCAAGTACTTACTTAACTGGATCAGATTGGTAAACATCCTATTAATCATATAATTCATCCACTGCATTTAACACGTAACAAGTATCGGACTTGCCACCCCCCCCTCACCATACGTTCCTCTTAGCCACGTGTTTCGGATGAATCATTTTTCTCTTTTTTTATTGTATTGTGCCGTTTGCACAATTTCCTTCATTTCGCACAGTCATTGTATTTCCAAATTTGTTTACAGAATTTCATGGTGACTTTGACCTTGAGTTAAATTTGGATTACTCTACCATAGATGTTATCCTGGTACAACCACGCCCAGTTTTTAATTTCACTGTTTCCATTTGGCTAAGATCGAATGTAATACATAATCTGGTCATCCTGGAGTACGTACAAGACGGACAATACTCACCTCTTGCTATAACAGCTACCACAAGTCAAATATTAGTTAATCTTTTTGGGTAATTTAACCATTCTCTTTCTTTACGTTATTGTCGTCCTATAATGTATTTTTGTCAACTTTGATAACATTGATTCATGAATCTGTTTGATTATTTTTTCCTTGTTTCCTCCCAAATTAAGTACTAAGTTATAAAACACCCACATATAAACAATTTTTTCCGCTTCAGGTATATTTTTATCATTTCAGATGATTAACGTATGTTTTCATTTAGGGTAGTTTATCTCCTTGGAAGTGGGAGTTAACCTACACGAATATAGCTTTTCTTTTGTATTGCCTTGGGACTATATTTAGTTATTACATTTCATATACATTATATTTGACTATGGTTGTTATATTCATGCTAGGACTAGTAAAATACACGTCCGTGCATGCTCTAACACTTCAATACTAACATATATGTACGTAGGACCAACCTACGTGACACATTATGTAATAGACCGCTAACCATGGCAGGGCTGATAACCAATTACGTGATAGATTTGTTATCTGCGTGAAATTATTCTGCAAAGCTTGGAGTAAGGCACGATGTTTTATATATAGTCACCAACCAATTGTTCTTTAAAAGTAGTCTTCGAATGTTATATATCTGTTATTTACTTTCTCAATAGTGGTGTGTTTGGAATTTATGGAACTGTTTTAGACGAAAAATGGCATCACTTTGCCTTAACCTGGAAACCTTACTGTTTACATGTTTACCTCGATGGTCATGATACTATGTTTGATGAATTGAGCGATAACTTCGATATTCGTCCCATCTTCAATCAGTATGGTAGATTCGTGCTTGGACGTTACGATGGAAATGGTACGTTAAAAGTTTACTTATTTATTAAAAAACCAGACAACAGAATGGATTCCATACGAACAATCGCTTTCAAACATTTGTACTACTTTGCTTGCAATTTAAGAAAGCAAGGTGTTCGCAATTTGATTATGATGAATGAAGTACAAACTACATTTGCTGGTTTCAGTACTCAAGAAGTGCGGAATGTTGCAAACCGTTGATGAGCTGCACCGTACTTGCATGGAAGACTTTTAGACAGTCGTCCTCCATGTAACTGTAGGAAGACTACAGCATGTAAGCATGCTTACGTATGGTAACTGTCAGAAATGTGTAACATACTTGATTATTTTTGCACATACATTGTCTGATACTAAAATATTATTGATCATTTCTGCATGTTATTTGTTTGTTACTTTCTGGAATGTTTCTGTATGTTTATCTTAAAAATAAACTTGAATATTTGTGCATGTAAACTGTCTAATACCTTTAACTAATCTGAATGTTCTAAATGTAAGCTTTTTAAAAACTGTACCATATATGTAATCACATGCAAGGGCGTAGGAACCGGGGGGCTGGGGGCGCCAGCCCCCCCCAGTGAAAAATGTGGGGGGCGGAAGTATCATTCCGCCCCCCGGTTCGCAAGTCAGAAAACCCCTTTTTCATTTCCAAATGAGAAAAAAATCTCATTTGGAGCACCAAATTGCATCTAAGGCCAGGTGAAAATACAAAATTAAGTTAACAAAATGGAGTGGATGTTGAAGTGTGCTATATTGCACCAAATTGCATCTGAGGCCACCTGGAAATGCAAAAAAAATCCAAAGGGGAGGGGGACACTCCCTCCCCTTAGACCCCTCCCCCAGGCCGGCCATCAGTCTTCAGCCCCCCCCCCCCACTCAAAAGTACCTTCCTACGCCACTGATCACATGATTAATATATGTAGGAATCCCAGCTTCTTCCTCCATTTGATGCTAGATGAATGACTTCATAAGGTATGGAAACAATGCAACATAGTGAATGGATGAAAGATAGATAAGCAATCACCTTTTGTAATGAAGTAGTGATGTTGTCATTGAATTATTTTATTCAGGCAAGTGAGAGTATCGAGAACAGTTCAGATATGTAACGCAGCTGCAGAACTTGTTTCACTTACTATTGCATTGGTTTTTGTTCAGCTATCATGTTATCTTCATAAAAATGCAAGGTTTGTCTTCTTGATTCTGTTTGTAGTACTTTAGGACTTTATTCAGTTATTGTTCGTCCTCAGGATCACCGTCCCGGTCGGACTTCACAAGGACCTTCAGTAGTGTAAACATTTGGCAATATGTGTTAGATAAATTGCTGATTCAGGAAATGGCCAACAATTGTTCTCATAATGCACGGGGAGATATTCTCATTTCACACGATCTGTTAGCAAGCATCGACGAAAGTGTAGGTGTAATAACACCCTCCCAATGTGAAGGTTCGTGTACTGTTTCACTTACAAAACTATCAGATTTCTTTCTTTATTGTTTAACTATTGGCTACTTATGATTGGTATCAATTCAGAACTTGGTGGAGAAATTCACTGTCCTACCAAAGGTTTTTTTTTTAATTTAAGAAAAGTTTATTCTTGCAAACAAGTCGCATAGCGAGGAAATTCTGAATGCAGATCACATTGTCAGATAGGCTATTATTTCTAATGTACCAAATTTTTAGGGCAATTGCAAAACAATGTTGTTGTAGGAAAGTACATCTTCGGAAGTATATCAGCCGTAATAACATCACAGGGTGTATCTGATCAAACATTAGTTTACATTCAATCAACAATAGCCTATCTACAGAAAGTAGCCAGATATTGCGACTTTATACTTCTGTTTTGGTTTACTTTTATTTATAGCATTTAATGACTGTGCGTCCTATCCATGCTCCCCTGAATCAACCTGCATCGACAGTTACCATGGATACACCTGCCTCTGTCCGCCATATCTCATAGGAACAACATGTCATGAGGACGTTATTGACTGTACAGAAGATTCTTGTGCTGCGGGGGCCACGTGTATTGACGGCCGGGGTAGTTTTACATGTATGTGTCCGGAAAACGTTAGTGGTTCTTCTTGTGAAATTTCTGTTGGTAAGTAACAATAGAAAATATAATCTCTCCTCTTAGTATAAGTTAACATCGTTATTGAGACTAGCATGCCGCGTTGAGTTCCGTTGAGATGGGATCAACTGTGCAGTATTTTTGTTGTTATGTGTTTTCAAAATTGAACAGTCCTTTTTTTTCATAAACTAAGCCTATGAATTTTTCTATTTCAGTTTACCTTGATGTATTTTTAGTAGCAGTTAACTGCAGGGCACATGCACAAATTTTGTGAAGAATAGTTAGCGTGACTAGTCTAGTTATATATTTATCACGATTTTTATTTATTTTATCAAGTTTGATTCTTGTAAAAAGTATAAGTTACAAATAAACACGTATTATCGATTTAAATCTAAAATTCTCTCTCACTTAAACTAAAGTTGCTCCTTATTCTGAAAGCGACCATTGTGTAAAGTTTATTGTAAGCAAGTAGAAAATCTCCTTAAAAGTATTCACGACAGCGAAAATCATTTTTTGCTTTAGTCGATGGCCAGTGGGGTGAGTGGTCAGTTTGGACAGATTGTAGCAGATCATGTGGCGGAGGCAGCATGACACGAGTTCGTTTTTGCAGCAGTCCTGCCCCTTCTAATGGCGGCTTACCATGTGACGGGGAAGACGTGCAGACGACAACATGCAATCTCCATCCTTGTCCAGGTGATAAATTCGTTTTCAAAACTGCAAATTATTCATAGGTCGTATTTACGTACAGGGATATTCCACATCAAAGATATCATCATACTAGAACATCTGACAAATATATATATTTTCAATTCTCCATCTCTACTCGACTAGAAGCATACCCTATTTCTTTATTGATTATTTGATATATATAAAACTCAACGGTTGCACGCTTTGGAGTAACCTTTTAGAAGAATGTTGGGACATTGTCATACGTGTGATTATCCTACAACTACACAGCATTGTTTAATCGCTTATGTGTGTGGTTTTCGTTAAGAGGTTGACAAGTGACTATTGCGTTTACACTCATATAACTTTGAACGTTAATGTATTTAAGTATAAGGTTTCTAGAACAAGATATAATATCAATAACATGTGTTACTAGCTGACAGTTGTTTTGTTGGCAAGGATTTGAATACTTGTCTTCATTCCCAAATTTAATATTTATGGTAAATTTAATTACTTGTCTACAGACACAACAACTATCATAAACACATCGATAGTTTGGTAATTTAGTTTATACGTAGCAGGCAAGTTCAGATACACAAATATCTTCTTCAGTCATTTAGGGTTTAAACAATCCCCAGTATTCACGTGTCTAGATTTAAGTCTGCGCAAAGATGTCGAAATCGCAACTTATGATGTTCAGATTGATTTTTCAATCAGGTTAAACTCAATTTTCTTCACAGAGTGAGCTCTCTTAAAATGTATTATTACATGTAGTACGAGCTGACTACAGTGTTAGAGCTACAATGTCATGAACGTGCTGATTGGTACAATTCATTTCACTCATATGTGATTCAAGACGCGCCCAAAGAGCGAATTCTCTCTGTTGGAATGAAAGAGGATAGTAAGCCACATACTATGTACACTGGTTTTTAATACACGTACTCTCCATTGTATAGTTCTATGCATCAAACGTTACTCACTTTACCCACAGCGTGCAAGCCTATACCTCAGTTTGAAAATGGCTACTTACGCTGTAACACTACAGAAGACTGGGAATATTTCTGCATCCATCAGTGTAACGAGGGTTTTGTTGCCAGCGTGCCTCCTCTCGAGAGCTACCACTGTGGTGTTTCTTTACAGTACCTGTGGAATGTGGAAACTCCGGACAACCCCTCTATGAGAGTATCTAGTTGTATCAGTAAGTTCATCGATGTAAAATAAATAAAATTATTATATCCCATTTTAACCCTGAATATATTATTAGTCGAAATAATGGACCATATTTCTGTAAGGTCTACGAAGTTATCAAAGTAACACCCAAGAAGAAGGTGGAAACGAAATAAAATTGAAAGCCAACACATGTTCACATAGGCTTATACATTAAATATTCTTTCGATTTGTGTTAACTTGCAGGACCAGTGTCACCGTCTGAAGTCATGGTTGAGTACTCAGGTAAATACACAGACTTATCCTGTACCACAGAGAACCGAGATAACGTGATAGAGGAGATAACCAGAGGCTCGAATCTGGTATTAAATAGAGTATGCCAACCGGGTACCGAATGCTATTTTGATGCTGTCCATGTGGAAGGTTGCCCCATGGACGATGAGATTGTTCAAGGGACCGAAGTCACCAAAGCAGTGACGTTTATAGTCAACTATGATCCTGAATTAGGTACGTATGCAAATATAACTATTGGAGATCATTCACAAAAAGATCATAAAATACACCCTCTTTTTGTATTGATTGAACGAGTTAATGACTAATTGATGGAAGTAAATCGATGCCCAACATTTTTCGCCAGTTATTAGTTTTAGTCACAAATACATATTAATTGAATCGAATTAGTCAAACCAATTGAATAACCATTGTTATAATCTATTTTGTAATGGACTTCTGGCGCTTGAAGGCCAGATTCATTTTTGTGGCTTGCAGTGCATCAGTATCTTGTCACGCATTGTCTATCATCTAATATTTATCATCTATTGTTTATCATTTATTGACCATTTCTTTTACCATAACAGAGACAGAATCACCAAGCGAGACAGATATAGCGCCGATTATTATGCGTTTAGTCGATGAGGATATAGATCAAGGTGGCGCTTTAATATCTATTTCTGGCCAGATACATCATCTGAATACCACCACTGTAAATGTTGAGGGAACACCACTCTGTCCGCCGGGTACTTACATCAACGGCCAAACATTGCTTTGTGGTCAGTTTTCCACTGTCATATATACATTACCCTGATTAGCCAAGATTATTACGAATAAAACTGAGAAATTGTTTAAGCTGTCAGAAGAATGTCCAGTAATGCAAGAAACCGCTTATTAACGTAAATGATAACTATAAATAAGCAATGAAAACCCAGTAGGTCTGTCTTATTCGCATGGTGGTTGCAATGGATATGTGTGGCTTTGTATTTATTATATGTAAAACCACGGTGGTTGCAATGGATATATGTGGACTTGCAGTTAATCTGTTTAAGTCCTTGTTGGGCCTGTAAAGCCTCCGTTATATGGTGGACAAGTCTTCCTGATTTGTATTGTCCATGATATAAACAGTTTCATCTAGCCACAGGGAGGGGGGGGGGGGTAGGGTAAGTATGACACAGCGGTGGTCTAATAGGCAATGCAAATCCAAGTTCTTTTTCATCTTTACAGATCAATGTTGTAAATCTGTTCCAGTGTTTTGAATTCGATGCCTCATTTCTTATACATTATATGTCTCTTTTCTCTTTGTGCTTTAGTACCCTGTGAGCGTGGTTCATTTTGGAAGGATCAGTCCTGTTTCTTCTGCCCAGCTGGTTCTTACCAACCAGATGTGGGAACAACATTCTGTATTGAATGTCCCCCGAGTACAACCAGCCATATTGGTGCTATTACTCTAGAGGAGTGCACCATGACGGATATATAAGTAAAAGTATTGCTATTCTTATTCTCCTTCCTTTTAATTTTGGTTTGTGGTTTTGTCTTTCCTTTTATCAGTATATCAAGAACTTACATAAAGTTGCGAATCTGCAAAGGGAGTCGTTTTGGCTTGTAATGTTTAAACTTCTTAAGAATACCTCCAAAGTGTTCTTTTGTTTTTGTCTTTTTGTTGCTTTGCATAGGTATTAACGTTTTCTTTTGTTTAAACAAGTAGGTATCTCACATTTTAAGTAGATAGATATTTTGTCGTGGTTTTCAAGTAACCGAATTCTTCTTATATGGCAATACAATTTCGGCGTGCTAATGTTAGACAGTTCAGCATTACTTTGGTTTGATGTGATATATTAGGATATAGCATAATCATGGGCTCATGAAGTCCACTCTGTTACTTCCAGGACACTGTATTTGCTGTATGTTTCTATTGTTTACCACATAACAAAACATACTTTCTTTTAAATTGATTCAGACTAGACACCGCGTATTCGGAATCTGTATTAATTGAAATTGAGGTTTGGTCTTACCATTCGTATATCTCATGAAATTGACAATTGTGTTATCCTGGAGTGCTAACATCCATCAGTCTAGCAATAGATCTCATTTATTAACATTTGTATAATATAATTTATTAATTACTTTTAAGCAGCTTTGTGTATTACATAAATATATTACGGGAGACATTATAATTGAACAAACCAAGACGCTATGAAAAAGCAAATGAGAACTGTGTCCATTTTCAATTGTATCTGTCGTCATTTATTGCAAATAGTATTTTTTTTTTCTGGAATGAACGAATTTCTACAGATGTGTTAATTCGAATATTGTTAAGATTTGACCATAGGTTACTGAATGTCGACAATTTCGGTAGAGCCAGGTACCACGCTTTGTACCCATAAGTCACTTTGATTGCCCTACACCTTATTTGGTATGGGTCTCCTATCTGCCACAACATAGCTTATTCCCACTAGTTACGGCTTCGACCTTTCTGTGACCCACTTCATAGATCTAGATTCTCTAGTAAATGACATTACCAGACGTTTTGCTTAGATAGGGTGGGATGACATCGGGAAAGAACGGTCGTGACCCTCGATGGGGAGCTCGGTGAGCGGGAGGGGCGGGGGGGGGGTTATGCTTCGATAGAAGGACACAACTTTTAATCAACAGCCTCTCTTAGGATCAACAAACAAATGGCCCTTATAAACGGCAGAGACAACATTAGGATGAATCTTCTGTACTACACTACACTCCGGTAATGTCGACATTACTCCAAGCATTACAAGTATATCATCCGGGCCTTCAACGGAGATATAGGCGCCAGGAAACTGGGAAATGGCGATAGTCTCGATCCGATTGAACAGACATAGGCCCTTTGACCATTAACATATAACTTTTTTATTTGGGATCAGGGTTGTAAAATAATTAATAGACTTTTTTTCAGAAAGAGATAAAAATCTTTCTAGAGGATTAACTTTACCTTCCCTCCTCCACATACACGCCTAAGAAAGCATCACTATCAATGTTTTTTTTTTCATTTTCAAAACACCGCCAATCACAAAATGTATTCCACACTTTCTTCTGTTAAAATGATAAATGGCGAATACGAATTACTCGTCTGAAGGTCGGTAACCAATATCGTTACCAGGATAATTTGTAGAAGATACTAGCCCATTAGTCTTTGTCACTATAGGGTTTAAGTAAGCATTCTATATTCGGACCCCATTGAGACGCAAAGTAGTATCCAACCTGAAAGGATCATCACAGTCATTGCGAATGCCTTCCATCGATTACAACTTCTGAGATCACATAGAATATTAATATTTTTAAAATTAATTACATAACAGACGCTCAACAGCCCTGGCAACGTTAATGTTCATAGCACAGTTCGATACTACTGATATATAAACCTAATACGTAATTTGTAGAATAGACTAAGCTTATGATGGTACTTTCATATACTTTCATAATGAAAACTTGGACCGAGGGAACTCAATATAGATTTTGTGCACCTCTTCTCATATATCAAAAATACTTGGCCTATTTGCAATATGGCACCTTTTCCGCTACTTAATTGTTTAACAGGGACGTCCTATATACATCTCTTTATTCCTATTGAGACAATTTACTCTTTGAGAGTGTTCAAGACTTTCTTCACTCTTCCTTTAAGAGTGAAATCCTACACAATTTATCTTTATTTCGCGTGGAGCCACTCTTCGTGAAGAGTTGAAGTCACTCTTGAAAAAGGCAATCACCCTGGACGTTGAATTGTGTGCTAAACACAACCAGAGAGCAAAATTACAATGTGGTTTCAATGATGCTACATGAATAATCGTATATGAATGTGACACACTAGGCTAGAGGGTATGGCAAGGATGAACACCATACTTCAATCTAAGTAGTACAGCAAAAGCATTGAGATATGACAAATAATATTCACATTGGCAGTTTATGACCGATATTTTGTTGTATTCAACATCCAGATTGATCTCTACCAAAGACAACAGGGTTCTTCTACTCAATGTGATACACATACAAGCCGTACATTAGGCGAATTTTACCCCCTGGTCCCCAAAATTTTGCAACAGTTAATCGACAGTTGGTCGAAACTTCCTGATTCATATCTACGGATGCCCTAAAGCTAATTTCTAATAACCAGTAGCCTCTCATATTATGATGAGGTGCAACGCACATGTCATCTAATAGGCTGGTCGGTGGGAGATAAGGTAGACTATTTGACCCCTGGTGATCCCAAAAGAGCTTTGACCTCCTTTAAAATCACTAGGCTTCTTTTTTCAATGTGTACCTACACACGAAATATGAGATTGGTCCAAGCTTCCCTTCTTGAGATATCGTGTTTACAAGCAAGGCGTCACACACACCCGCACGCCCATACACTCATCCGCCTGCATGTCTACAAAGTCTACGATTATCATCGAAACCAAAAAGAACAAAATGTCGTGTCACATAGTCCGTAACTTTCGTAACAGTAAATTTAAAATAAAAACGACAAAAATCTTGGAAGAACTTACGACTTATATAAAAAAAAAACGTCCCTCAGTGACTAAAAATAATTTCAATCCGATTGGGATATTTCGTATAAGAAACAATGGTCGACGAATACAGAAATGGATGTAGCACTTTACATTGATTGTTACATTTTGCCGCTTTTATTCTCTCATTCATAGTACTATAATCAAATTTTGTCATACTTTTAAATGTGTTTTTAACATTCCTGCAAGTATTCAATTGACCATCTGAAAGAGAACGTAGCTGTACTGGAGGAAAGGTGAACAGCATCTCGGTAGCTGCACTCCTAAAACAAAATATACAGGTTAAGTACAATATTACTTAACCACAAAGTAACATAAGGACTCCAAAACTTCTAAGTAAATTTGACCTAACCACTGATAGGTAAACGTTTACATGTAATTGGGGGTAGGACATTACGTTAATCTCGTGAAATTTCCCTTTAAAAACGTCGCAAATATGACACGTTACATACTACAAAATAAAGATATCAGAAAACAACAGTTCTTGTTTCGCTGATATAGGACATTTATAAGGAATAAACCAGGGAAAATATATTTATCCAGCTATGTGATACAGCATTGTAAGAGATTCTTTTGAAGATGCTGGTCTGAAAAGTATTAAAATTTAAGCTGAAATGCACAATTGAGAGGAATTCCATATTCTAATGATGAATATAACAATAATAATTATGATAATGATGATGACGACGACGACGACGATGATGATGATCATGATGATGATGATGATTATGATGATGATGATGATCATGATGATGATGATGATGATGATGATCATGATGATGATGATCATGATGATCATGATGATCATGATGATGATCATGATGATGATCATGATGATGATCATGATGATGATGATCATGATGATAATGATGATCATGATCATGATGATGATGATGATAATGATGATGATGATCATGATGATGATGATGATGATCATGATGATGATGATGATCATGATGATGATGATGATCATGATGATGATCATGATCATGATGATGATGATGATGATGATGATGATGATGATGATGATGATGATGATGATGATGATGCTGATGATGATCATCATGATGATGATCATGATGATGATGATGATGATGATGATGATCATGATGATGATGATCATGATGATGATGATCATGAAGATGATGATGATCATGATGATGATGATGATGATGATGATGATGATGATGATGATGATGATGATGATGATGATCATGATCATGATCATGATCATGATCATGATGATCATGATCATGATGATCATGATCATGATGATCATGATGATGATGATGATCATGATCATGACCATGATGATAATGATGATCATGATGATGATGATGATCATGATGATGATGATCATGATCATGATGATGATGATCATAATGATGATCATGATGATGATCATAATGATGATCATGATGATGATCATGATGATGATCATGATGATCATGATGATGATCATGATGATCATGATGATGATCATGATGATCATGATGACATCATTGAAAATCATTTGAAATCATTGTCCCATTTTAAAGAACAACGTGGTTGCTCAATACAACGGCTGTTAAATTTAATATAAGCATGTTGGCAGATCTAAGTAGTACAAACCAATGCGCTAGCATAACCTGCCGAGTAGATGGTCTAGGCAAATGTAATGAACACCTATCAATGGTACCCATGTATACGTGGGATAGAATTTATAATCCCATTCAGCTTTGTAAAAGCAAAGCTTGGACAATAAAATTTAGCAATATTAGCAGTATACGACGAGGCCTACCAGACATGTACTACAAATCCCTGACATACAGCACATTTGAATTAAAACACTTCTTTTACCAAACTACTTCATTATTAATCTTGATGAAGCTGTTGTTCCAGATAATCTGTTCACCGTAATTCGATACCGGGGTTTCATAGGTAAGATTGCTCCAAGCATAACAGCAGTTGCTAATATACTCGTTTTTTACCTTCCTAGAAATATCATTTCCCTTAAAATTACAACTAAATAGAAAATCCTTACCAACGTTTTTCACTAAAAAGTCGAAAAGGACTTTCCAATGGCCAACAGTGTGATCTGTATATTTTTTAATCCAAGTAATTTCATACTTTTCATAAATTCGTGCACGTTGATCATATTTAAGCCACCTTCTTCCTGTACAAGGCTGCATTAACATTTTCCACTTTATCTTTTGCCTTTTCCTCTCCAAATGAATTTAAACAGTAAACTGTTTAATTCCTTAAAAGGAATCTGGTGGGTTAGGCAGAACAGAGAAGAGGAAAACAAGTGGTGACAAAGCAAATCTTTTTATGATAACAATTTTGCCATATGGAGTCAGATCACGAGGAGATCACAAATTCGGGACACTTTTCAAACGTGACAGTTTTTGTAAATAATTTAAGGGGAAAAGGTCACATCTTTTACTTGTAAGTTTTATAAAGAAAACCTTAATAGGACCATCTGTAAAGGGAATATTATAGGCACTCTGACCATGAACATTCTGATTATGAGCACCGATAGGAAGAATGGTTGACTTTTCGAAGTTGACCTTCAGACAAGAAGCTTGTTTAAATTCGGTTAGGATCTCAACAACTCTCTTTAAAGAACAATTTTCACTGTCCAGCAAAATAGTTGTATCATCTGCAAACATAGACACTTAAATGTTAACATTGCCTACTGGAAGTCCGACATAAATACGGTCAGCACGCAATTTCAAAGCCACAATTTCTGCACACAACACGAAAAGGTATGGACTGCAGGGGCAACCTTGGCGCATCCCCCTTTTAACCAGGGAATAACTCAGAGGAGACCCCGTGATTCAAAACGTAAGCCGTACAGTTTTGCATATATATCTGAACCTAATGCATAATGCTATCCCCAAAATTAAAAAAGCTGCAGTGTATGGTACAAATTAACACTGTCGAAGGTATTTTCAAAGTCAACGAAGAGAATATAACCAGGCATATTTCTATCCTTTGCATACTGTATAACATCTAAGATCAGCCGAATATTTTCTCCTATATATCGGTTTTTAAGAAAAACAGTTTGATCAAGATGGACAACATGTGGAAAGACCTCATCGAGTCTTGCAGAAATACAAGAAGCAGAATGTTATAATCTACATTTAAAAGGGAGATTGGTCTCCAATTACTAATTTTCTTAATGTCTTTACCATCTTTAGGAAGTAAAGTAATACAGCTCTGACTTGCTCCGAAGAAAGTTTACTTATCAAATAACCCGAGTTCAACGACAAAACAAAGAAAGACTTAATTTCTGGCCAAAAATATTTGTAAAACTCAATTGGCAGAACATCGCCGCCAGGTACCTCACCAGAAGCCATACTTTTAAGCCCATTCCAAAATTCCTCCTCAGTCAAAGCACTTTAACAATTATTTCTTGAAACGTCGTTCAAACCCGGAACATGAAGAGACACAGTAAACGTATTATCCAAGCTAGCATTATTACATGTAGCATACAAACTTTAGTTAAAAGTCCGCTCATCGTTTTTAATTACACGGATATCGGTAAACTCAGTCCCATTGTCATCGACTAAAATTTTAGTTGATTTACGCTCACTATTTCGCTTCTCTAAATTAGGAGGTACTGTGTATTCCGCTCACCTTTTTCAATCCATCTCGCTCTAGAGCGTATCTGTAGTTTAAGGGACGACGTGGGATTGAAATTGTATTCAGTTTCTAAAGAAATAATAACCTTTTGCAGCGTTTGTTCCTTCGTTCTAACAAAACAAGATTTTTCTGTAGAGTATTTCTTAGACCAGGAACGTATGAGAAATTTTAAATATTCCCCAAAATTTTGTGGATTAGTTACATCTAGATCCCATTCTGCCAAAGCATCAGATACAAACTTACGAAATCCATCTAACTCTACATCTTTTAATAGGGAAGTGTTTAACTTCCAAAACCCCCACCTCTCTTAGAAGTTGAAGCATGCACGAATCTTAAAAATTAACGCATTATGATCGGACTGAATGGTTGATAAAGTATAACAGTCATTACAAAAAGGTAACAAGTTGGCCGACACAAGAAAAAAGTCTAACCTACAACTAAGTCCATCAACAATACTTGAGAACCACGTGAAAAGATACTTATTTGGGTTCCACTCCCTAAATACATCAACTAAATTAAAATATTGTATGCAGTCAAAGAGTACTTCTCTCGCTCTAAAATGTTTTCTTCTTGTGCGTCCCGTCTTGTCGAGATCAAGATCCAGAACTAAGTTAAAATCACCGTCCAATATAATGTTTATGCAAGTAAAGTTGGACGCTAGGCACCTATATATATTGCTAAAAAAGCCAGATCATCCCTATTGGGGGCATAATAATAATGGCAATAATAACAACAATGATAACAATAACAACAAAATTAATATCAACAATAATAAAAAATACAACAACAACAAATGATAATATTAAATAATCAGCAGTTATTTTTACAACGCTTAAGCCTTGAGATAGTTCTCAAATCAAAGGAATTAACTGCCTTGGTTGTATCATCTATCTGCTGGGATGATGTTCAGAATAGACAGGTCCAATGACATATCTCGTCTATAGTTTCACAATGTTTTGTTCTAGTGGATAATCCAATTAACGAAAGAAGCTTTTAAGTTCAGAGTTGAGGTCATGCATCATTGTGAAGCAAACAATCTATAACACTGAAAAAATGAAAGCATTTAAAACAAAATGGAAGAATATGGAATGATAATTAATGTATCAATGTATCAATTACACATCATTTTATTAAAGAAGCTTGCATACCAATAACACAATTATAAGTACAACATGTGATTAAGTGCAGATTCCCTCGACAATGCAATATATGAATATGCTAGGAAAATTTAAGTATTAGAATATCAACGAAATAAACAAAGCAATAATCATTCAAGGGAACATTTTAATCATGTGATAAAAGCATGATTTCTTTAAACTGTGACAACCAGTGACATCAATTTTGAGTGGACAACTTGAACTTAAAAGGCATAGCTGGTGTTTTTTTGACATCCTCTAATCCGTTCAAACTTATATTACATTGAATATTTACACTAGTACGGTACCTTTCCATTGATGTATGACACATTGTATTATTTTCTTTTGGGACTCGGTAGTACTTGAAAATACCTAGAACCCAAGGAATTGCTCTTTTTGAAAAAAATTCCTATAGGCGCTCACGTACATGCGGGTCACCCTGTGACGTACAAGTTGCGGAGTCGGTTGAGGAAACCTTTCGATCAAGCTATTCACTTCAGCACAAACACTACGCCGATACGACACTCTGTCATACTGTTGAATCAACATGCCAACGAGTTGTGTCGTAGGAGGTTACAAAAACACTTCTGAAAACCGAAATTTAATATTCTTTTCGATAAACGTCGCAGGCTTAAGATTAAGTAGCACCGGCAATGACTTTCTCGCTCCCGGGGTTTCCCATCGTCTGCAGGCAAATATATGTTCAGCGCACTTCGACACAGACACGTATTATAGGCAGTATCGTCTAGGCAGAGGCCCTCTAACCGTACAGCAGTGTTCGATTTTTCCGGTATCGCATCGCAAAATGCGATCCAAAACGACAAACTTGCGAGACGTTTCCAAATCAGCATCGCACATTGTGCCGATTTGTGCGATACAAATTCCTAGTCAGATTTGGGAGCAAACACTCAAACCTTAACTTACGAACTGTCGATCACAATGTAGAAGTTATAATTTATTGAGTTTATACTCAATGTACAACTTATTCACTTGACCGTATAGCGAAAAAAAAAACCTGAAAAAATATTATCCTACCATAGTTAAGTGTAAAGCAAATAGCCTAACCACCTCGGCGGTTACGGATCTCACGTAACTAAACTCCCTGGCAACGTGCCAAAAAAATGTTAACAAACAGGTTTTACACAGGGGATGAGCTCACAGTTGTTGGGAAGGTACCTGGGCAAATTCGCAGCACATGTACCGTGGTACAGTAGTTGGGTATAGGGTTAAATACTGCAGTTGTAAAAATGTACGCAACACATTGTTAGGCAGTCTAGAAACGGGGCTTTGCTGAACGTTGTTTGTTTCATAATATCGGAAGTTTGTAAGTTGCACTTTTTAAAGATTGAAAGACAGATTAAATCTCTTTTCATTTTATAACATAATATAGCTACTTTAACTTGTCATTTTAAAATTTTCATCAGTTTCGTGACAATTTAAATAAAAAAGTTGTCAGTATTTTGCATCCTCAACTGCGAATTTTTTCGTCGCCAGACATCGCAAAAAAATGACAACAATTTTCGGGGGCTTTCGCCCCCAGGATCCCCACGAGGGGTTCTAACCCATGACCCCACCATAGCCCTAAGACGGGCCCCTGGACACCACGTCTTTATGCTCGCACGTTACGCGTGCTAGGCAGGCGAACACCGGCGGGAAATCGGCAGTGTGTTCGCGGGAAATTGAACAAGGTTTTCCAACACTGCTGAACTGTGCAGTTACTGTATGCATCATGTTCAAGGTTTTCACGGAGGCATTTGAGGAAATGAATGGTTAGTACAGTGTATATATGCTGCACTAATGCTGTGTGTAGGCCAAGGTTCACGAAGGTCATTGATTATATTCGCGCGCCGTAGACGTGTTTTTAGATGTTACGGAGAGTCAGGTTTCCATGGATATTAATCGAAAATGAATCTGAGTTTAACTGACGCTAAAGAAATGGATCGTCTTGGGCAGATTAACAAATCATTGCAAGTATAAATAAGTACAGGTAGCTCTGCTGTTAAAAAGAAAAGTTCAATATCGGTTTGCTGTTATCGGCAATTAGGCAAAATTTTACCGATACCGATATGCTGCCGATATTGCAAATATCGGCCGATACCGATATTGAAAACGATTATCGTAGCAACACTAGTATAAATAATAATAATAAACAAACATTTTGTAGTTAATACATTGATCGCCAACATTTGGTCCGTTTTGTGGTAATTTCAAAACTGCTATTCAATATTGGGGAACTGCTATGCAACAAAAATATTGTATAGCAATTGTCGAAATTTGTTGCTATGCAATTTTTTGGCCATAAGTCGAACACTGCCGTACAGTCTCCCCTAATGTGGATATATGCCTACACTCATTGGTCACAATTGCCCCGTTATTATAATTTGCATATTCAATTGTTTATCTTCAGCCGTGATTTACCCAATTAAACATTTTGCAGAAAATTGTTCAATTGCTTAGATGGAATGAAGTGAACAAGTTAACATTTTGCAGAAAAATGTTGATTTGACGAGATATGATAAGCTGTCAATTCAACATTTTGCAGATAATCGTTCAATTGCTCAGTTTAAGCAACTGAGCAATCCAACATTTTCTGATTTTTGATAAGACATTATATTGTTATCTAAACAGTTTAATGAAAAATGCCAAATTATAGGGCAAAGTTTTTCTTATGTCAATGGCACTTTTAAGCTTCCGTAGAAGAGTGAAGCTGATAAAATGTTCACTTCCTTAAGAGAAGTACGTGAAAGTCCATTGTTATTGTTTTCGCGTTCGCGGTATATTCCACAGGATCACGTCACACGATGACCTTAACCTTAATGAGCTTTCACGCATCACGTTTCTGGTCAGTGAAAATTTGCTTACTTTGACATCAAATTTCTCTAAATTACTCTCTTTCGACTTAACGCGAACCACAGTATTGTTTGCGTACTAAAATACTTTATTTTGAGCCCCAAAAAGTTTTTCCCGCCTCCAGCTATGCATTTTAATTTTCCATATATTATCACATGCACTGAATTCACACCAGTGATCTCACCAGCACAGAATGCTCTAAACTCCATTATGACTATGCATTTTATTTTCCAGGCATGTCATATACAACACCTTTTAAGAATTCCCTCGCACGTATGCAATGATTTTGATATTCCAGGTTAAAATCATCGATTGCCTTGGCACAAACACCCAGACTGGCAAGAACATGGAATATAATGCCTTTAACTTTAGTGCAATGCGCTGAAACTGAACTTGACTTAACTGAAGTTAACAAAAACTTAACCTTGCATATATCACACTGTTTTCACACCAGTGACTTCTCAAGTCTCCAAACTTCCTTATTCTTGTGTATTTTATTTGGCCTTGCATACCACACTTTGTAAGAATTCCCACGAACCAATGCACTGACTTTGATGATCCTGTTAAAAGATAAATATTACCTTGAAAAAAGGTAAGGTGCTTGCAGTAGAGATGTTAGATTTTTGCCTTTTGTTAAATGTTGTGCAGAGATCCGTGTTCCTCCTTTGACAAGAACGTACCGCTGTGCACGATGATTGTATATATTTGCCAGGTAATGTTCGAAACTGATGCTCTCCTAGAGTAAACGAAAACAAAGTCAGGAACTACGTATATGTGTAACCCAGGTCAAGCCCCTAAAAGAATGATTCAGAAAGATTAAAACGGAATCACAAATTTATGGTATGCTTTTGCTGTCTCCTTGTTTATTAAAAAATACAAGCAACGATATACTTAGTTGTTCGGTTGTTGTGATTCTCTCCTGACCAGTTCCAGACCTTGAAAGACCCTAGAGCTACCAGGAAGGCATCATACCATCTATAAAGGTAGTAACAACCCATAAAGTACTATAAAGTATCATAGTCGCTTTGTGAGCACAAGTAATTATGAAAGATAAAATTACAAGTAAATATAACACAAAATCTCTCCTGGCAAAACTGCCAACGTATCTCAAGTACGGCTCTCCCATATGAAAGCATACGAAGTAATTGCAATACATACTAAATACCTCCGACCTCACAGGTGTGCCACATAGCACCGAATGCCCATACAAAACATATGACTACATGTTGCACTCACACACCCCCACTTCTTTAACTACAGTATAAGTATTATAACTGTTGAAATCGCATACCAATTAAGATGAAGTCACTGAATAAACAAATACTAGAATGTTACCTGTATACTGACTCAGCAACATAGTATACTTATACTGGCCCTAAACGGGCAAACTTTCATATGTAGCCAAGTACGTAGAGCTGCAGGAGGACACAAACTATAATCCTAGTACTACTACCGCCGGCATATCTGAGCTGAAAACCCCAAGGGCGTCCCTTAGTCCTCCACACTCCCGTAATTGTCTTACTTGCAGAGCTACAACCCTGCTCCTTTATTAACACAATACCCGCCAAATATACTCTACATAAATGCCCGTACATGTACGACGATGTCTTTATACAGACGCAGTGCAACTTTCTCACCCATACTCTTATAATAAACCACGTCATCTTGACACAATACATGACACTTCCGTGTACAGTATGTGGGCTAGATTTGGCACACGTGTAGGCTGTTTATAATAACCCAATAGGTTCGCCCTACTGAACATTATTAAAACTCCCACTCTAATGAAACATAAATGAAACTTACCTATAAAGGCCACTGTGAGTATCTCTAATAAATAGCCACCGAAATGGTGTCACTTCATTCGTATACCGAACCGAGATTTTAGTAAAAACTAAATAATAGTTTCTCCTCTTACAATGGACGGTCTGTTCGGACCAAAGAAGCAGATGGGCCACCCACGAAAACTTGGGCGCCTTATCAGAACAAGATTGTAGCAACACCCTCAATGCACCCCTTAGGGCTCTCGATCAAGATAATGAACAAATCCATCTAACACAGGTTACCATGTTACATATGTACGGATGACATTTTCCCTTAAAGTCCCACAGCTGATCATTGGTAAAAGACACCCCTCTCCCCCCCCCCCCAATGCCCCTTCAACCAGACACAACTAAAACTCAATTTACATTCCCCGTGCATGGAGTACATTGGAGGGAGGTTATGTTTTGTAGGGGAATTACAATGGTGATTAAATAAAAAAAGTTATGTCAATGTGCAGGGAAGCACATAACTTCGACCAGTATGTCATTTGTGGAGGTTTATTCAATGTCATTAAGCAAAACTTGAAAGTAATATATTCTTATTTGGTAAATATGAAGTGGTACATCACTATTCCATCCCATGATATTTGACAAATGCACTGACTAAAAAACAGCCACTGCAGAAATTTCGCCTGAAGAAATTTAGACATTTTAATTGGAAGCAACCAGCGTCGATTTACACTCTGGCAAATAATTGGCAATAAACCCATAAGTACTGAAAACAGCTAGTTGTAACACTTCAAGTTAATTTTGAAAATAATAACGTGCCCTCACAACTTGTGATAAGCTATCAGCTGTAGCAAGACTGCTTTCCAGAAATTCCTTGCCATATAGTTTATGCCTTCAGCAAGTTAATTTGGAAAACAAGTGTATGGTTTATTTTTCTTATTCTGAACAACATTAAGGAGAAATAAACCCTAGCCTTTTCTGCTAAAATAATACCGTTTTACAGTAAGATCTTTTCAACAGAAGCAACACGAATGCTTGAAATATTTCTTTCAACCTTAAAAATTGATTTAAATTTCCCCTATGGCATTCGCCATTTTGTTTGAATTCCGGCAGTCCATGCTTGTTTCGTGACGTAAGCGAGCCACATATCGCATTTCAACATATTGAAGAAACATTTCACGATAACTAAGGCAAAATCTAGTCAAATTTTTCTTCAGAAACATCTTTGCCGGGCTCGGGAACTTTTGATAAAAAGAGAACATGGATGCATTTGGTCTAAACTGCTTTCAAATCGAGTCTGAATATACAGTGGAGTAACTGAAACAGCGAGACCTAGAGCTTGCTAAACAGTGTGCATCTGTGGCCGACACAGGCAGTTATACTATGATGCTAGTACTGCCAACACTAGTAACAGTTTTGTGACGGAGGGGCAAGACTGGTGCTTTTGTGTCTTTTGTACGTTCTCTTTTCTCTGGAAACCTTTTCCGTCAGATATACATAAAAAGAAAAAAAAAGAAACAAGAAGAAAAAGAAATGGAAATTACAAGTTTCAACATTATATCAATATGGAATCAAGCTAAGATTCCGTGCTGGCAAATTAAGGGAGGGCAACGGGAAACAGTGTGACTTTACTCTGTTATAGACCCTATTGTAAGTAGGTAAGTAAAACTTTATTGCTCCAAATAAGGAAATTAGTGTCTCGCACATAAAAGTTCAAAACAGTACAAAAATATATGAGCAAAGGAAAATAAATGAGGATATATACAGATGGAGATTAAAGAATGAGAATGATAAACAGTAAGACAAGGACAAGATAAAAGATTATTGCAATAGCCTAGCGACGTAAGTTGACATTGAAAAGTTTGATTGCACGGGGAGTGAACGAGTTACTATAGCGATTAGTTCTCGTGTAAGGCTGTCTCAGTCTGCCACTGCCTCTGTTAATTACATTGTCATTAAGATAACAGTGAGGGGTGGCAACAGTCATTCCAAACTGAATCTAGCTTTGTTTGAAGCAGAGACTGGTACACCGAGTCGACTGTATGCTGTTGACCTGTTAAGACAGTATCTCCAAACTCCCCTAATAATAGAATTATAAAACATTTGCATTATATCGGTACGAACGTTGAATTTTGACAACTTTCTGAGGCAATATAACCTGGTATTTAACTTCATTACCAGGGCATCCACGTGACCATCCCATGTTAAGCTATTATTGAGGTGAATACCCAGATACTTGTAGGAGTGAACCCTTTCAACTTCTTTACCCTTGATCATGATTGGAGGAGGTTCAACAGCATTACGGCGGAAGTCGATGATCATTTCCTTCGTTTTAGAAATATTCAATTGCAAGAAGTTACTGTCACAATAGTCCACGAATAACTGCAGCTGGCAGAGATATGCCCCATCATCATTACCACGAATGAGTCCGGCCATGGCTGTGTCATCGACAAACTTGATGATGGGACATATCCTCTCCTAGGATCTGCAGTCAGACGTGTACAAGGTGAAAAGAAACGGAGCTAGAACTGTGCCTTGCGGCGCTCCGGTGTTGGAGGTAATAATGTTAGATCGACAGGTGGGACCTAGTTTGACAAATCGGGTGCGATTTGTGAGATACTTGACAAGCCAGTGAATAAACCCATGTGGGATGCCCATGTTGATAAGCTTTGTAGCAAGATTGTGAGGCTGAATAGTGTTGAATGCAGATGAGAAGTCAAAGAACATCACGCGTGCAGAATTGCCATGGTGCTCTAAGTGTGAGTACAGGTAGCAGAATGGCATCTTCACAACTACGGCTAGCCTTGTAAGCAAACTGTAAAGGATCTAAAAATGGAGCAACTAGAGGATTAAAACGATTTAAGAATAAACGCTCGCAAACCTTCATTGGCACTGTTAACGCTACAGGGCGAAGGTCGTTCTTACAAGAGATGAAAGAACATTTTGGCACTGGGATAATACTGGATTGCTTCCATAGATGAGGCACCTCCCCAGTTTTGAAGGACAAATTGTAAATTACAGTAAAAATGTGAGCCAGCTCTATTGCACAATGCTTCAAAACCTTAGGTTGGACATTATCGGGTCCAGCAGCCTTAGATGGGTTTAACCTGGAGAACTGCCGGCGAACGTCCCCTCGGACACCACTACGTCACAAGTATAATTTGTCAATAAGGTTTGAAGCTAACTATATTCATCTGTAAAATCTTGCTGGTCAAAACGGTTATAAAAGTGTTTCAAATCATTGGCATAGTCAGGGCTCATTTCTGGTATGTGGCGAGAACTAGAGTTGTTACTGTAGCCACTCATAAGGCGAATACCCTCCCAGACACGTTTCATGTTATTGTCTGTGAACAGTTTCTCTATCTTGTCCCGGTAAGCGGCTTTCTCCTGTGCGATCACTCTTTTAAGCTCCTTTTGTACCTCCCTCAGTGCGCCCGAGTCACCACTCTTGAATAGGCCCTTCTTCTTGTTGATGATATTCTTCACCTTCTTTGTGATCCACGGTTTGTTATTTGGGAAAACTTTAACTTCCTTCTTAGGGATGGTATTGTCATCACAGAGAGATATGTAATCGCTTATTGTACGTGTCAGTTCATCCAGATCAGCGCTGGCCTCCACAAACATATCCCAGTCTGTACTGTCCAACTCAGCCCGCAGATGATCAACAGCGTCATTGTTCCATTGTTGTACATGGATTACGCGGGGATTCTCCCACTTCACGATGGGTCGATATCTGGTCATCAGATTAACCAGATTATGGTCTGCTCTACTGAGTTTGGGAAGTTGGACGGACAGATAAGCGTCTTTAACATTTGTATAGAGCAAGTCCAGGGTTGCAGCTTCGCAGGTGGCACACTTGACTTGTTGATAATAATGCACACTGCTTCGTCTGAAATTACAATGGTTAAAATCACCGTTGATTATAGTGAGATCATCCGGTTTCAGGTTTCAAATTTATCAATAATGTCAATAAGTTCCATTGCCGCTGATTTGGCAACATTGCTTTTGTCTTCAAAAGCAAGGAAAGCAAGATTTTCTATAGATTTATGGATGATTATTGTTTTTTAAATATATATATATATGGATAAGCCGATGATTTTTCATTTCCAAAACCACAATTATGATGTGATCTTCCTTCAAGAAACTTATTCTATTATTACTGATTCAAACATATGGCTTACTGAATGGGGAGGGAAAATGTTTCTTTCTTATGGTTCTAACCATAGTAGGGGGTGACAATTTTAATTGGGTCAAGAGTCATTTTTACTCTTAACAAAGTAATTGAGGATGTTAACAGACGTTTTATTATTTTAAACTGTATCATTGATGGTTCAGATCTGACCTTAATTAATATTTATGGTCCGAATATCGACAACATTTTAATTTTTAGATGGATTGCCGATCACTTGCTTCACGTAAATAATTGTCCAATAATCTTGGGTGGTGATTTGAATTTTGTGATGAATACCGTACTTGATAAATCTAGGTGGAACTCAGCGAACAAATGTCAAAGCTCGTGCTGAAGTTATCCAGATTATGGAAACCCTATATTTGTTTGATATTTGGCGTGAGCGCATCCCTCACTGCAGAGCTTTTGCGAAGCAGTCTAATCTAGATCATTCTTTTCCTCATTTCTGCCCACTTAAAGAATTCTGTCATAGATACGTAAATTTCTACTAATTTTTGGTTCAGATCATTTTAGTATTACTCTAAATTTCAGTATTGGTCAAAAGAGTGGGAAGGGTCTCAGGAAATTAAACACTTCACTCCTTGATGACCTTGATTTCATTGGTATGATACGTAAAACAATTCAAAATACTGTTAATTCTAATACAGATTTTAACCCTAGTTTATTCTGGGAATCTTGTAAGGTTAATATTAGGTCCTTGTCTATTCAGTATTCTGCCACAAAGGCGAGAGAACGTAAACATTAGGAGCGCAGTTTAAATGATAAAATTACATTTTATGAACAGCTCTATATGAGAAATAGTTCAGAAGATGTAAAAAGGCTTCTATTGGAGGCACAAAATAAGCTCGAAGGTCTTTATGACTTCAAATTGAAAGGTATCTTTGAAAGATCCAGTGATAGATGGATTAAGGAAGGCGAGATAAGTACACATTATTTCTTAAACATAAAGAAATAAAGTGGTTAGCACTATTAACGAGATGATTTCTGATAATAATCAAATGCTCACAAATTCAGAAGGTATTGTGTCTGAAGCTGCATATTTTTATCATAAGCTTTTTACAAAAGATAAAGATGTCTCTTCGACCGACTTTTATAATAGATTAAACGAACAACAAAATAAGCTTTCATGGGAACAGCAGCTTTGTTGTGAAGGAATGTTAACACTAGAGGAATGCAGTGAAGCGTTACAGTCATTCCCGTTCCGTTCCGTTGAATAAATCTCCAGGCTGTGATGGACTCCCAGTTGTATTTTATAAGGTGTTTTGGGATGACATAGGAGAATTAGTAGTTGATTATTTTAAGTTTGCTTTCCAGCAGGGATAAATTGCAGATGAACAGGGAGGAGCGACTATTACATTAATCTCTAAGGCCTCGAAAGATGCAAGATGCCTTAAAAACTGGCGACCCATCGCATTATTAAATACTGATTAAAAAAATGTCTGCAAAGGTTATAGCTACTCGTTTAAAATTATTTTGAATGGACATAGTAAGTAATGAACAAACAGGTATTATAAATGTCGGTTTATTGGCGAAAACATTAGGCTTTTCCTTGACCTTATTTGGTATTTAGGACCCTTTGTTCAGAGACATTCTATTTATTTTAATCTTTTGCGGTTCCATGTTTTTGTAATGTGGCCCCATTCGGTATTTGGGTATTTCTTTTACTCACCACGAAGAAGATTTTTTCCTTCTTAATTATGTTCCAAAGTTCTCTAGAATAAAATCGCTTCTTCATAGCTGGTCTTATCGTGATCTTACGCCTATTGGCAAAATCATAATTATCAAAACTTTTGCCATCACCCAGCTTGTTTTCCTTTTTACCGTACTGCCAAATCCACCCGATCATTTTATACTTGAAGTGAACAAGCTATTTTTTTTTTAAATTTTATTTGGATTAAAAAGGTAGATAAGGTTAAGAGAACTGTTCATTGTAGTTAAAGTAAAGTAATGGCGGATTAAATATGGTTGATACCACCACAGTTATAAATAGTTTAAGAACAGCCTTGGTGAAACTTATACTGATGACAATTGTAGACCATTGAAAGCGTGTTTTGATTATACTTTAAAGAATAACGGGGGTAAATTTCTTTTCAACTGTAATTTCGATAAGGGCGATGTGAATGTATCCAATACATTCATTCAACATGTGTGTGATGCTTGGGCCAACTATAACTTTTTAATTTGGAATGAGAATGTTGCTGGTCAATATGTACCTTATAATTCCTTGATTAAAATTGACCAGAAATTAATTTATTGTGATACTTTAAAGCAACATATCATTTATCGTGTTTGTGATGTTTTTTATTAATGGTAACTTTAAGATGTTCGAGAATTTTGTTAAAAAATTTGGCATTTGCAATTTTCCTTTTACATATTTCTATGGAATACTTTCAGCAATGCCTCGAATTTGGTAACTAACATCGATCATAACCACTCCATAAATATTAATATTCAGCGTTTTTTTTAATTTGCTACTGTTTCAAGGACGACCAAATACGTGTACAAGAACCTTGTACAAAACAAAGGTTTCCATGCCCACTGTCATTGCTAATGGCAAAGTTGTATTGCTAACATTACTTTCAATTGGAACCCTTCTTTTTCTTTCATTTTCAGCAGTAAAAGATACAAAGATTCAATAGTTTCAATTTCGAATTTTAAATAGAATTCTAGGGATCAATGATTGCTTGTACAAAATTAAGATTAAATATTCTCCTCTTTGTTAAATTTGAAAAAGAGAAAATGAAACCCTTGATCACCGTTTTTGGTTTGTACATATGTAAAAAAAAATGGCATGAAGCCTGTAATTGTTGTTTAAAGGAAAACTTAGATATAAATATGTTAAATAGGAATTTTAGATTTACAGATGACAATAAACACTTTATCAATTTCTGTAAAGTAAACAACTTGGTACCAGATTCGATTACTTTTTATCACAAGTTTCATTTACATGTTGAAATGTCTATATTAAACAAGAGTGGAAACAATTATGGCATTTTAAGATTCCAAGAGACCTCCAAACAACAGTCATACTTTTTGTGAAACCTTATAAATAAGGAATTTAAGACATAACTTGCTTTTCATGGTACCGTACCATAATATTTTTTATTACTATTTTTAAGATTTCACACCCAAATCTTCTTATAAGCTTTGTAATTTTATAAATATACCACTAATATGCAGTACTCGAATGAATGAGATAAAAAATATTTAAAAAAAAAACGAGAAAAAAAAAACAACATAATATCCCCTCTTCTGTTTACTCAACCAAATACTTCTGAACAATTTTCGAGTACAAGTGAGCAATTCATATGCAGAGAGGGGAATTGTTAAACTTACAATGTGGCTGGTGAACGTCATTTTTGAAGCACCGTCGTTTCGTAATGGTCACCAACACAGTAGATGTGAAAAAAATAATTAGGGAATACCTGTAAAGTCGGGGAAAGGTAGTTTTGACTAGTTATTTCACAGAGGGTGTACGAATATTAGTCTCTACTATGAGGAATTATTTCTCCTTTAAATTGTCATCAATCTATTATAGCATATTGGTGAGTGACTATAGCTTAGCTTTCAAACCATTGTGTCACTTTAAAAGTATAAAACATCTCACACACTGAAAAACCACAGAACCAGAGTATGCCTCCATGCTGGACACTCTCTCTTCTTACCTTTTCTTCATCCAGAGAAAACAAACAGGGAGAAGATGAATGACAGATCTTCTGATATTCAAAATGAATGAAAAGGTTGAAAAAGTGTAAGCTCAGAATTCCAACCCAAGAATTGATAAACTTCCTTAACCCCATATGATTTCAGACTTATTATACAAACTCATGTAGCCAAATCCATAGTTCCACATATGTAAGATGAACACCCAACCCCAATTGCAATGAGTGTCAAAACGTTGTGGTTCTCTGGTTGACATAAATACCACAATTCCAAACGTAATAGCTTGACATTGCACACAACAAACAACCAGTTTATTTTTTTTTAAACATTGTACGAGTTTGCACAGACATAAGATAATTGTTAGGCTACTTAAGAATCCGTTTAGACATATAATGCGAATTCCTTGGACCGATTTCCCAACACCGATATTAGCATCGTCATCTTGTTAGATCAAACACCTAAGGACAACCCCTAAGGAATGACATCATTGAAAATTACTGGGAAGAGCATTGAAGGGAAATAAATAGAATAACATCCATAATGCAAAGTTTGTCATCTGAGCAGTTTAGTTAAATATTAAAGAACTAACTTAATTTCACATATAGTCATCGAAACAAGAATGCATTAACTAGGGAACCATTTCTTGTTTCTTAGTTGCCGTTGGTGGCACCAAGTCAAAAGTACCACTTGTCATTTCCAGTATTACAAATTCCTGTCTTCAATTGAACCATATTTTGATGGTGAAGTCTTTAATTATTGAAAAGCACAAATGAAGTCAGTGGATACAAAAGGAGAACAGGGCTAGTTTACATTTACATTTACATGCAGAAAATCATCTATGATTTTGCGTTGGATTTCTCTATCTTTACCAAGAAGAGCAAACTTCGAAAATTTCCATTTGCGACTGTTCACAAGTGTCCACTTTGATTAAAGAGTTTTCCTCGTAAGGGATAAAGGAAATCAATATCCACCTCAATATCTTAAGACAACAGATACACAGAATAAATTATTAAACATGTAAATGCCATATGAAAGTAAACCACTTGTACTTCAATGCTTCCTCTCATTTAAACAGAAAAAAAGACACTATGATGCCAAAATCTGCAACTACATTATGCTAACGATTACCAAATGGCTCTAGATGGGTCAGTGATTTTGAAACATTTCTTGTACTAGTTTCCTCTCATTATATACATTTATGCCTCATGTGTCTATTTGTAGTATCATCCCTCCGTTACAACAAAGAAACAGTGGCACAGAAAAGTAACCTGTAGATAAAATCACTTGTTGATTGACATTCAAAGTCAGTTATGATTTATATTGCCAATATCTTCCTAATGCAATACTTCTTGGAATGGTGAAATCCACTTTGAGTTTGAGTGTATTTTCACTTTTCGATAAAATAAAGTAATTTACAGACAATAGAAATTCAAAGAAATGGAGAAATACTGAGAAAGCAACACACTTATACAGGCGGTCCCCTTTTACAAATATCAGCAATTAAATAACGAAGAAAGAAGAAAGGTACAAAACACCAATAGCCAAAAGTCATGATAAAATATTTTTAAGTGATCTTTCAAAAGATACAACTTTTTTATCATCTATTATGGAGTCTTGAAGGTTGTTTCAAATAAGTATTCCTGTGTAAAGAAGAGTTTCATGGAAAATATTAGATCAAAATTGATCGATATGGAGCTTATAAGAATTTCTAGTGTCATGGTTTGTGTACATTTAAAGTGTCAAAATAGTCGTCAAAAATCATGGGAAGAGATATGCTTACCTCATTGTACGTGAAAATAGCAACTTGGTAATAGAAAGTTAATTACGTGATAGTCTCTGTTAAATATGTGATAGTATCTGATAACCCTGAAGAGGAAAATAAACTCAGTTTCGCTGTCACTATAACTTATGGTTGTTATCATCTCCATTTCACAGAATTCTATGGCAGTTTCGTAAGCCCAGCTGTCAGTTATATGCAACCCAATGTATAAACAACAACAATGAGATGAGGCATGTCGCCTCACCTTACGTCACACACCAAATTGTCACGTGATATAGGGTTTTCAAGGTCTTTACGCTTTTCTCGAGGGTTTCGGACTGAATTTGCATGATTATTCCTTCCATTTCTGAATCAATTTGAGGTATTTCTGCATTAGACTTTACTGTTCACGTTGTATTCGCGGTATTTAAGAAATTTCTAGGCTATATTAAAACCCATGTCATGTCCTCTTTAATGAAAGAACAAAACTTCTTTTGATGCGAAAAAAGGGGGAAAGAATAATAATAAGAACAAAAAATAAAAGAAAGGACGGAGAAAGACGAGAGGCAAGTCAAGTCAGTGCAGTTAAGTCGGGAATGGTAGCAAAAGAGACAGGGAGAGCGTGGACGGGAAAACATTTTAAAACGGGGAGGGAAAATTCACCATTCAGGGTTAACAAAAATTTTTTTATGAAGGGTACACTACATACGTTGAATATTTACGTACATGGAACGAATTATATAAGATATGAAGAATAACGTAGATGTTAACCAGTAACCTGAGCAGAGGAAGGAGGGTGTTATGGGCTAGGTGAAAATGTTTGGTGGTAGTGGAAGGGTGGGGTAGGGTGGGGTAGGGAGCGAGTTGTTTTCGTGATTGGAGAAGTTTGGAGATCACTCTAGCTAACATTCACTCATTTTTTATCTAATTTTGGCTACCACATGGCTCAAAGGTTAACCTAAATACACATATCGATTGTATCCGTTTGTAGCAAAACATATTTAAAAAGAAAAATACTTATTACCAGAAAAACGATGGAAAAACTACACTGGGGTCAAGTCCTGTGCTGCCTGTAAAGACAAGCGTTAGAGATGTAGTGAAGCATGGACGTTCTAATATTACACTCACGAAGAAGCAAGGACAGACAAATAGATCGAAACTTTTCAACAAAAGGCATCGAAACCGAAACTATCTACAAAGTGCGATAAATCAACGTTTTTTCCACACCTTACGATCAGATTGATTGTAACGCTTAAACAAGACCAGTTTCCCGTCTATTTCTACTTCAAACTAAATCTGTACTTCAAACTGTGTGATTTTGCAGAAGGTTTAAGACCTAAAAGCTGTACTTTACCAGATGATATGATGCCAATATAAAAAAACTCTTTTGACCTTTATGTGGCTTTTTGCTTGAATTTGTCGTAATCGCTTCAGAAGGTAAGGTGCCTGATTCCTCAATGTGTAGTATATGTATACATGTATCGTGTGCTAATTAGGGGATAAATACGAGGGGAACTGATGACATCGAGAAGGGCAGCGGACCTCGGCTATCGCCTCGGTCCGCTCAGCCTCCTCGATGACGTCATCATCGGTCTCAAATCAAATTTAAGACCAGGTACCCTCGTTTTTATCCCCATTCATAAATGACCCCCACAAATGCTAGAAAACGGCATTTTTTCGCTAATTTTTGCTGATCTGTATTTAATTCTCCTTATGCCTCCCTTGATCTTTTTCCTGAATGACGTGATAGTCACCTCATGTAAAACAGCATTTTCTTCTGACGAACATTAAAAGTGAAAAAATACGAATGAAGCAGTATCGTTTGGTCTTAAATTTTGGTAGTTTAATCAATTCAAACACTCAAAAATGGAGGGAAATGACAATTAAACAAGAAGAAATGAACAAATTTCTAAAGATAACATTTTAAAACTTATTTTTGACCTACCAGGTCAATTGGGCAATAAACAGATGCTGAGTTGTGTGTGTTCTGAAAAGTCCGTAAACGCTACAACAGTTAGGCTAGCATAGCAACGTTGCCTGTTGCTAACATTCTTTTGAGTAGAACTCGTCTATCCCTAGTCGGTAGATGAACCGTTCAAATAAACGTTTACTGGGCCTGAGAACGAGCAGCTTTTGAAGAGGTTCCGAGCCCCATTGTATGATTGTTCGACAGGTTTGGACTTGTAGTAACCGCTGTGTTATTGCGAGTCTGAAAGATCGCTAGGCCTAGTTCCTGGTCAGTCATGTCGTTACTGCTAGAATTAGTAGTAGGCCTAGTGCTTACGTTATTGCTAGGCTTAGCGACAAGGTTTCTTCTGTTATAGTGTCAAGATTGGACGCATTACGCTTCGGTTCTTCGTTGAAGCACCTCGATAAGGTTGCTGACATTGACTCTAGATCAAAATTAATCCCTTAGTCATTCATGTTACTCAAGTATTTAGCTGGATGATTTAAGAAGTACGTACAGTGTGTATTGAGACTCGGTGTGTGTGAAAACATATATAGTTATACTGCTGTAACTAATTGCAAGCATGCTATATATACTGTACAGTATTTTCAATTTGGAACATTTCTTTGCCCATAAACATATTTGCATATACTCATGGCAATGTACACCATGTCTTCATTTCCTTTAATTATGGCTTCATGATTGCCACGGTAACAAACCAGTGTTTGTCTAACAAATCTTGTTTCGAGATTGTGACCGTGTGATGATGACGATGCTGCGTCAAGCGAAAGGGAATAGATACTACTCCATACCTAATGGTTACATAAATGCAGACTCCCTTTAATAGCGTCGTTAGATCTAGAACGCTTTCACAATCTTGCGGAAAGAATGAAGTCTTATTTCAATTGATCTACCAACAGTTGGTTTGCAGAAAATAGTTAACTTGAGATTCCTTTTCCCTTATCATTATCGATTGTGAACGTTTCGATACCCGAAACGTATCATGGACGTTTGCAGATTTCCTCAAACTTAGCGTATATATGCATTGATGCACCGTAGCTCTCTTTCTCGATGTTGAAAAAGATTATAGCATACAGATTATTCGTTGTGAACAGTTTGAAATCTTGTGCTGCACAATTGCCATCCACATATCCGTAGCAGTCCTGCAATGCAACTTTGGGGATGGTTTGTTGAACTTTTATCTTTGGTCAATACAAACTAGTTTCTTCCAGCAGGATATTAAGTTTTGAATCAAGTAACACATGAAGTTACACCAGCAGGTATAGTACCATATGTTATTCAACTATCTTTAGGCCACCCCTAGGCTATTCGCGAGCGAAGACGAACTTTTATTTTATTTGAAACTGCCATCACAAATTTAAACGCTTAACGAAACTCCAAGGAAGTCTTCCGTGACCACTATATAGTTGAAAGTGGAACTGGGAGTTAAAATCACAGGGCCTGGATACCATAATTGCCGAGGTATCTTATATATACCGTTATTATACATTAATGGGTAACTTTTACATGGTGGACTTTCAGAGCATATATAGACATATACTTTGAAAGCCATTTTTGGAAAGCCCTCTTGTGCTAAAAGTCAAAGTGTAAACAAATTAGTATCATGCAAAAGATATTCCGCTTACCGTGTAAATACCGCAAAATTAGCGCTAACATTTGTAGCCTTGGAATTTGTGTTGCTGTTTTGTGTTAATTTGACATCTGTAACCTTTTAGTGTAAAGAAGTGATAGATACGGTACGTGTAAGACCAGATACCGTACATATATTTCTTGTGGAGTTGAAGAGGTTCGTTACGAGATTGCTGGCTTCCCTTATGTCATAGCCTAACTGAACACAAGCAGATAAGTCCACGCTGCTATCACGGGGACCACAAAGCGAGTACATTTCTAGTGCAATATTCACTTCATAGTCAAGGAGTTACCATTTTCGCCCGGTACTTCAAAATCGTCACTATATGTAGGCCTTATTTCAAAATTCCGCCAACCCACACGTTCCTCCCCTCCTCTCAGCGACCTCTTTTTGAAGCCACCCAATGACAGGGGTACTTTGCATTTATACTGTCGTCTTTTTGTATTAAAAAATGTTTTTAGTACAAAAATTCATATCCATGTCCGCTGAAACAACTTATCCAGAATATTTGTTTTGGTGTTGAAAATTTTTATATTCAATTATATCTTCTTTGCGAGGTTGGTGCGACCTTAGGGTATTAAAACTACATATCTCAGACGAATCCCGCGAGCACCTCGGCCATCATAGTTTGCTATTATGAAGTTAATGCAAAGGTTTTGTTTGTATCAATTCCGTCTGTTAATGAAAGAAACGAAATTTCTGTAGATGCAAAACAATAGGGGAAGAATGAGAATTAGAACAACTATAAATATGAGGACAGAGATAGACGAGAGGCTAGTCAATTAAATACAATCAAGTCGGGAATGGTAGCCAAGAGAGACAGGGGGAGTGTGGACGGGAAAATCATTTCAAAATTGGGAAGAAAAAATGTCAGCATTCAGGGTGAGCAAACATACGTTGAATATTTACGTACATGGAACGAATTATATGAGATATGAAGAATAAAGTAGATGTTAACAAGTAACCTGAGCAGAAAAAAGGGGTGTGTTATGGCTAGGTGAAACTGTTTGGTAGGGGTGAGAAAGGGGGTGGAGATCACTTTAGCTAACAGTTACTCATTTTGAATCAAATTCTGGTTACGACATGGTCAAATGTCAAGCTTAATAGACACATTGAATTTGTCCATGCGTAGCAACACATGTTTACAAAGAAAAATACTTCTGAGCAGAAAAACCGATGGAAAAAACTTGGACGACACTGGGGGAATTCCAGTGCTACCTGTTTTTCAAACAATGTTGTCCTTTGAGATGTACTGAAGCATGGACGTTCCAATATTGCACAGGAGACGAAGCACGAACAGACAATGAGATCGAAACTTGTCAACAAAAGGGCATAGAAACCAAACCATAGAAAGTGCCAACAATTTGATTTATTTTCAACACCTAACGATCAAATGTATTGTTTACGCTTAAACAATGAACAGTTTTCGTCTGTTCAACTCCAAAACTAAATCTATAATTCATACTGTAGGGCTGTTCAGAAGGTTTAAGACGTAAAAGCTGTACTTTACCAGATGATACGATGCGAGCCAATATCAAAACTTTTTCGACCCATATGTGGGTTTTGCTTGTATTTGGTGTAATCGCTTCAGAAGGTAAGGTGCTTGTTCCATCAATCATTGTGTATGATATTTGTACATATATATGGTGTATTAATGAAGTATAAATGTGTTTATATCATCTTGCATGTAAGGTAGTGGATTGGGAAGAGACGCAAAATTAATTAGCAGGCAATGTATGATACTTTTTAAGAAGTCGTCCAAAAAAAGAGCCCGGACAAAGAAAACAAACCGACTTAACTAATTCACTCTCAACCACAGTCGCCTTGTATCGAGATTGTGACCGTGTGATGATGACGATGCTGCGTCAAGCGAAAGGGAATAAACACTACTCCATACCTAATGGTTACATAAATGCAGACTCCCTTTAATAGCGTCGTTAGATCTAGAACGCTTTCACAATCTTGCGGAAAGAATGAAGTCTTATTTCAATTGATCTACCAACAGTTGGTTTGCAGAAAATAGTTAACTTGATATTCCTTTTCCCTTATCATTATCGATTGTGAACGTTTCGATACCCGAAACGTATCATGGACGTTTGCAGATTTCCTCAAACTTGGCGTATATATGCATTGATGCTATTAGCACACCGTAGCTCTCTTTTTCGATGTTGAAAAAGATTATAGCATACAGATTATTCGTTGTGAACAGTTTGAAATCTTGTGCTGCACAATTGCCATCCACATATCCGTAGCAGTCCTGCAATGCAACTTTGGGGATGGTTTGTTGAACTTTTATCTTTGGTCAATACAAACTAGTTTCTTCCAGCAGGATATTAAGTTTTGAATCAAGTAACACATGAAGTTACACCAGCAGGTATAGTACCATATGTTATTCAACTATCTTTAGGCCACCCCTAGGCTATTCGCGAACGAAGACGAACTTTTATTTTATTTGAAACTGCCATCACAAATTTAAACGCTTAACGAAACTCCAAGGAAGTCTTCCGTGACCACTATATAGTTGAAAGTGGAACTGGGAGTTAAAATCACAGGGCCTGGATACCATAATTGCCGAGGTATCTTTTATATACCGTTATTATACATTAATAGGTAACTTTTACATGGTGGACTTTCAGAGCATATATAGACATATACCTTGAAAGCCATTTTTGGAAAGCCCTCTTGTGCTAAAAGTCAAAGTGTAAACAAATTAGTATCATGCAAAAGATATTCCGCTAACCGTGTAAATACCGCAAAATTAGCGCTAACCTTTGTAGCCTTGGAATTTGTGTTGCTGTTTTGTGTTAATTTGACATCTGTAACCTTTTAGTGTCAAGAAGTGATAGATACGGTACGTGTAAGACCAGATACCGTACATATATTTCTTGTGGAGTTGAAGAGGTTCGTTACGAGATTGCTGGCTTCCCTTATGTCATAGCCTAACTGAACACAAGCAGATAAGTCCACGCTGCTATCACGGGGACCACAAAGCGAGTACATTTCTAGTGCAATATTCACTTCATAGTCAAGGAGTTACCATTTTCGCCCGGTACTTCAAAATCGTCACTATATGTAGGCCTTATTTCAAAATTCCGCCAACCCACACGTTCCTCCCCTCCTCTCAGCGACCTCTTTTTGAAGCCACCCAATGACAGGGGTACTTTGCATTTATACTGTCGTCTTTTTGTATTTTTAAAAAATGTTTTTAGTACAAAAATTCATATCCATGTCCGCTGAAACAACTTATCCAGAATATTTGTTTTGGTGTTGAAAATTTTTATATTCAATTATATCTTCTTTGCGAGGTTGGTGCGACCTTAGGGTATTAAAACTACATATCTCAGACGAATCCCGCGAGCACCCCGGCCATCAAAGTTTGCTATTATGAAGTTAATGCAAAGGTTTTGTTTGTATCAATTCCGTCTGTTAATGAAAGAAACGAAATTTCTGTAGATGCAAAAAATAGGGGAAGAATGAGAATTAGAACAACTATAAATATGAGGACAGAGATAGACGAGAAGCTAGTCAATTAAATACAATCAAGTCGGGAATGGTAGCCAAGAGAGACAGGGGGAGTGTGGACGGGAAAATCATTTCAAAATTGGGAAGAAAAAATGTCAGCATTCAGGGTGAGCAAACATTTTGTATGAAGGGTAGACTACATACGTTGAATATTTACGTACATGGAACGAATTATATGAGATATGAAGAATAAAGTAGATGTTAACAAGTAACCTGAGCAGAAAAAAGGGGTGTGTTATGGCTAGGTGAAACTGTTTGGTAGGGGTGAGAAAGGGGGTGGAGATCACTTTAGCTAACAGTTACTCATTTTGAATCAAATTCTGGTTACGACATGGTCAAATGTTAAGCTTAATAGACACATTGAATTTGTCCATGCATAGCAACACATGTTTACAAAGAAAAATACTTCTGAGCAGAAAAACCGATGGAAAAAACTTGGACGACACTGGGGAAATTCCAGTGCTACCTGTTTTTCAAACAATGTCCTTTGAGATGTGGTGAAGCATGGACGTTCCAATATTGCACCGGAGACGAAGCACGAATAGACAATGAGATCGAAACTTGTCAACAAAAGGGCATAGAAACCGAACCTACCTAGAAAGTTCGAAAGTTCCAAAAACCAATTTGATTTATTTACAACACCTAACGATCAAATGTATTGTTTTACGCTTAAACAATGAAAAGTTTCCCGTCTGTTTAACTCCAAACTAAATCTGTAATTTATACTGTATGTCTGTGCAGAAGGTTTAAGACGTAAAAGCTTTACTTTACCAGATGATATGATGCGAGCCAATATGAAAACGCTTTTGACACTTATATGGGTTTTGCTTGTATGTATGTAAGTAAGTATCAGTGTGTTTATGGGTGTATGTATTTTAGATCCTCCTGCAAGCAGGAACTCGCAAAGAAGCCATCATTGACTTATCAAAGCCGCAAGCTGACCGATTTCAGTCTCTTAGATTCATATTTAACGTCCATGATTATGAATTTGCAACAACTCCGTAACTGGACGACATACATTAATCTTGGAGCTTGTATTTGTCGTAATCGCTTCAAAAGGTTAAGGTGCTTGTTCCATCAATATTTGTGTACTATATTTGTACATATATGGTGTATTAATGAAGTATAAATGTGTTTATATAATCTAACATGTATGATCATTTTGGATTGGGAAGAGACGCAAAATTAATACCATCATGAAACTGTTCAGGTTCAAGTACATGTTGTTTGCGAAGTTGGTGCGACCCTAGGGTATTAAAACTAGAAACCTCAGACGAATCCCGCGAACACCCCGGCCATCACAGTTTGCTATTATGAAGTTAATGCAAAGGTTTTGTTTGTATCAACTCCGTCTGTTAATGAACGAAACGAAGTTTCTGTATATGCGAAAAATAGGGGAAGAATAAGAATTAAAACATCTATGAATATGAGGACAGAGACAGACGAGAGGCTAGTCAAATAAATACAATCAAGTCGGGAATGGTAGCCAAGAGAAACAGGGGGAGCGTGGACGGGAAAATCATTTCAAAATTGGGAAGAAACAATGTCAGCATTCAGGGTGAGCAAACATTTTGTATGAAGGGTAGACTACATACGTTGAATATTCACGTACATGGAACGAATTATATGAGATATGAAGAATAAAGTAGATATTAACCAGTATCATGGTCAAAGGAAGGGGTGTTATGGCTGGGCGAAAAGGTTTGGTGGTGGTTGGAAAGATGGGGGAGGGGGAGTTTGGAGATCACTCTGGCTAATATTGACTCATTTTGAATCAAATTCTGGTTACGACATGGTCAAATGTCAAGCTTAATAGACACATTGAATTTGTCCATGCGTAGCAACACATGTTTACAAAGAAAAATACTTCTGAGCAGAAAAACCGATGGAAAAAACTTGGACGACACTGGGGGAATTCCAGTGCTACCTGTTTTTCAAACAATGTTGTCCTTTGAGATGTACTGAAGCATGGACGTTCCAATATTGCACAGGAGACGAAGCACGAACAGACAATGAGATCGAAACTTGTCAACAAAAGGGCATAGAAACCAAACCATAGAAAGTGCCAACAATTTGATTTATTTTCAACACCTAACGATCAAATGTATTGTTTACGCTTAAACAATGAACAGTTTTCGTCTGTTCAACTCCAAAACTAAATCTATAATTCATACTGTAGGGCTGTTCAGAAGGTTTAAGACGTAAAAGCTGTACTTTACCAGATGATACGATGCGAGCCAATATCAAAACTTTTTCGACCCATATGTGGGTTTTGCTTGTATTTGGTGTAATCGCTTCAGAAGGTAAGGTGCTTGTTCCATCAATCATTGTGTATGATATTTGTACATATATATGGTGTATTAATGAAGTATAAATGTGTTTATATCATCTTGCATGTAAGGTAGTGGATTGGGAAGAGACGCAAAATTAATTAGCAGGCAATGTATGATACTTTTTAAGAAGTCGTCCAAAAAAAGAGCCCGGACAAAGAAAACAAACCGACTTAACTAATTCACTCTCAACCACAGTCGCCTTGTATCGAGATTGTGACCGTGTGATGATGACGATGCTGCGTCAAGCGAAAGGGAATAAACACTACTCCATACCTAATGGTTACATAAATGCAGACTCCCTTTAATAGCGTCGTTAGATCTAGAACGCTTTCACAATCTTGCGGAAAGAATGAAGTCTTATTTCAATTGATCTACCAACAGTTGGTTTGCAGAAAATAGTTAACTTGATATTCCTTTTCCCTTATCATTATCGATTGTGAACGTTTCGATACCCGAAACGTATCATGGACGTTTGCAGATTTCCTCAAACTTGGCGTATATATGCATTGATGCTATTAGCACACCGTAGCTCTCTTTTTCGATGTTGAAAAAGATTATAGCATACAGATTATTCGTTGTGAACAGTTTGAAATCTTGTGCTGCACAATTGCCATCCACATATCCGTAGCAGTCCTGCAATGCAACTTTGGGGATGGTTTGTTGAACTTTTATCTTTGGTCAATACAAACTAGTTTCTTCCAGCAGGATATTAAGTTTTGAATCAAGTAACACATGAAGTTACACCAGCAGGTATAGTACCATATGTTATTCAACTATCTTTAGGCCACCCCTAGGCTATTCGCGAACGAAGACGAACTTTTATTTTATTTGAAACTGCCATCACAAATTTAAACGCTTAACGAAACTCCAAGGAAGTCTTCCGTGACCACTATATAGTTGAAAGTGGAACTGGGAGTTAAAATCACAGGGCCTGGATACCATAATTGCCGAGGTATCTTTTATATACCGTTATTATACATTAATAGGTAACTTTTACATGGTGGACTTTCAGAGCATATATAGACATATACCTTGAAAGCCATTTTTGGAAAGCCCTCTTGTGCTAAAAGTCAAAGTGTAAACAAATTAGTATCATGCAAAAGATATTCCGCTAACCGTGTAAATACCGCAAAATTAGCGCTAACCTTTGTAGCCTTGGAATTTGTGTTGCTGTTTTGTGTTAATTTGACATCTGTAACCTTTTAGTGTCAAGAAGTGATAGATACGGTACGTGTAAGACCAGATACCGTACATATATTTCTTGTGGAGTTGAAGAGGTTCGTTACGAGATTGCTGGCTTCCCTTATGTCATAGCCTAACTGAACACAAGCAGATAAGTCCACGCTGCTATCACGGGGACCACAAAGCGAGTACATTTCTAGTGCAATATTCACTTCATAGTCAAGGAGTTACCATTTTCGCCCGGTACTTCAAAATCGTCACTATATGTAGGCCTTATTTCAAAATTCCGCCAACCCACACGTTCCTCCCCTCCTCTCAGCGACCTCTTTTTGAAGCCACCCAATGACAGGGGTACTTTGCATTTATACTGTCGTCTTTTTGTATTTTTAAAAAATGTTTTTAGTACAAAAATTCATATCCATGTCCGCTGAAACAACTTATCCAGAATATTTGTTTTGGTGTTGAAAATTTTTATATTCAATTATATCTTCTTTGCGAGGTTGGTGCGACCTTAGGGTATTAAAACTACATATCTCAGACGAATCCCGCGAGCACCCCGGCCATCAAAGTTTGCTATTATGAAGTTAATGCAAAGGTTTTGTTTGTATCAATTCCGTCTGTTAATGAAAGAAACGAAATTTCTGTAGATGCAAAAAATAGGGGAAGAATGAGAATTAGAACAACTATAAATATGAGGACAGAGATAGACGAGAAGCTAGTCAATTAAATACAATCAAGTCGGGAATGGTAGCCAAGAGAGACAGGGGGAGTGTGGACGGGAAAATCATTTCAAAATTGGGAAGAAAAAATGTCAGCATTCAGGGTGAGCAAACATTTTGTATGAAGGGTAGACTACATACGTTGAATATTTACGTACATGGAACGAATTATATGAGATATGAAGAATAAAGTAGATGTTAACAAGTAACCTGAGCAGAAAAAAGGGGTGTGTTATGGCTAGGTGAAACTGTTTGGTAGGGGTGAGAAAGGGGGTGGAGATCACTTTAGCTAACAGTTACTCATTTTGAATCAAATTCTGGTTACGACATGGTCAAATGTTAAGCTTAATAGACACATTGAATTTGTCCATGCATAGCAACACATGTTTACAAAGAAAAATACTTCTGAGCAGAAAAACCGATGGAAAAAACTTGGACGACACTGGGGAAATTCCAGTGCTACCTGTTTTTCAAACAATGTCCTTTGAGATGTGGTGAAGCATGGACGTTCCAATATTGCACCGGAGACGAAGCACGAATAGACAATGAGATCGAAACTTGTCAACAAAAGGGCATAGAAACCGAACCTACCTAGAAAGTTCGAAAGTTCCAAAAACCAATTTGATTTATTTACAACACCTAACGATCAAATGTATTGTTTTACGCTTAAACAATGAAAAGTTTCCCGTCTGTTTAACTCCAAACTAAATCTGTAATTTATACTGTATGTCTGTGCAGAAGGTTTAAGACGTAAAAGCTTTACTTTACCAGATGATATGATGCGAGCCAATATGAAAACGCTTTTGACACTTATATGGGTTTTGCTTGTATGTATGTAAGTAAGTATCAGTGTGTTTATGGGTGTATGTATTTTAGATCCTCCTGCAAGCAGGAACTCGCAAAGAAGCCATCATTGACTTATCAAAGCCGCAAGCTGACCGATTTCAGTCTCTTAGATTCATATTTAACGTCCATGATTATGAATTTGCAACAACTCCGTAACTGGACGACATACATTAATCTTGGAGCTTGTATTTGTCGTAATCGCTTCAAAAGGTTAAGGTGCTTGTTCCATCAATATTTGTGTACTATATTTGTACATATATGGTGTATTAATGAAGTATAAATGTGTTTATATAATCTAACATGTATGATCATTTTGGATTGGGAAGAGACGCAAAATTAATACCATCATGAAACTGTTCAGGTTCAAGTACATGTTGTTTGCGAAGTTGGTGCGACCCTAGGGTATTAAAACTAGAAACCTCAGACGAATCCCGCGAACACCCCGGCCATCACAGTTTGCTATTATGAAGTTAATGCAAAGGTTTTGTTTGTATCAACTCCGTCTGTTAATGAACGAAACGAAGTTTCTGTATATGCGAAAAATAGGGGAAGAATAAGAATTAAAACATCTATGAATATGAGGACAGAGACAGACGAGAGGCTAGTCAAATAAATACAATCAAGTCGGGAATGGTAGCCAAGAGAAACAGGGGGAGCGTGGACGGGAAAATCATTTCAAAATTGGGAAGAAACAATGTCAGCATTCAGGGTGAGCAAACATTTTGTATGAAGGGTAGACTACATACGTTGAATATTCACGTACATGGAACGAATTATATGAGATATGAAGAATAAAGTAGATATTAACCAGTATCATGGTCAAAGGAAGGGGTGTTATGGCTGGGCGAAAAGGTTTGGTGGTGGTTGGAAAGATGGGGGAGGGGGAGTTTGGAGATCACTCTGGCTAATATTGACTCATTTTGAATCAAATTCTGGTTACGACATGGTCAAATGTCAAGCTTAATAGACACATTGAATTTGTCCATGCGTAGCAACACATGTTTACAAAGAAAAATACTTCTGAGCAGAAAAACCGATGGAAAAAACTTGGACGACACTGGGGGAATTCCAGTGCTACCTGTTTTTCAAACAATGTTGTCCTTTGAGATGTACTGAAGCATGGACGTTCCAATATTGCACAGGAGACGAAGCACGAACAGACAATGAGATCGAAACTTGTCAACAAAAGGGCATAGAAACCAAACCATAGAAAGTGCCAACAATTTGATTTATTTTCAACACCTAACGATCAAATGTATTGTTTACGCTTAAACAATGAACAGTTTTCGTCTGTTCAACTCCAAAACTAAATCTATAATTCATACTGTAGGGCTGTTCAGAAGGTTTAAGACGTAAAAGCTGTACTTTACCAGATGATACGATGCGAGCCAATATCAAAACTTTTTCGACCCATATGTGGGTTTTGCTTGTATTTGGTGTAATCGCTTCAGAAGGTAAGGTGCTTGTTCCATCAATCATTGTGTATGATATTTGTACATATATATGGTGTATTAATGAAGTATAAATGTGTTTATATCATCTTGCATGTAAGGTAGTGGATTGGGAAGAGACGCAAAATTAATTAGCAGGCAATGTATGATACTTTTTAAGAAGTCGTCCAAAAAAAGAGCCCGGACAAAGAAAACAAACCGACTTAACTAATTCACTCTCAACCACAGTCGCCTTGTATCGAGATTGTGACCGTGTGATGATGACGATGCTGCGTCAAGCGAAAGGGAATAGACACTACTCCATACCTAATGGTTACATAAATGCAGACTCCCTTTAATATCGTCGTTAGATCTAGAACGCTTTCACAATCTTGCGGAAAGAATGAAGTCTTATTTCAATTGATCTACCAACAGTTGGTTCGCAGAAAATAGTTAACTTGAGATTCCTTTTCCCTTATCATTATCGATTGTGAACGTTTCGATACCCGAAACGTATCATGGACGTTTGCAGATTTCCTCAAACTTAGCGTATATATGCATTGATGCTATTAGCACACCTTAGCTCTCTTTCTCGATGTTGAAAAAGATTATAGCATGCAGATTATTCGTTGTGAACAGTTTGAAATCTTGTGCTGCACAATTGCCATCCACATATCCGTAGCAGTCCTGCAATGCAACTTTGGGGATGGTTTGTTGAACTTTTATCTTTGGTCAATACAAACTAGTTTCTTCCAGCAGGATATTAAGTTTTGAATCAAGTAACACATGAAGTTACACCAGCAGGTATAGTACCATATGTTATTCAACTATCTTTAGGCCACCCCTAGGCTATTCGCGAGCGAAGACGAACTTTTATTTTATTTGAAACTGCCATCACAAATTTAAACGCTTAACGAAACTCCAAGGAAGTCTTCCGTGACCACTATATAGTTGAAAGTGGAACTGGGAGTTAAAATCACAGGGCCTGGATACCATAATTGCCGAGGTATCTTATATATACCGTTATTATACATTAATGGGTAACTTTTACATGGTGGACTTTCAGAGCATATATAGACATATACCTTGAAAGCCATTTTTGGAAAGCCCTCTTGTGCTAAAAGTCAAAGTGTAAACAAATTAGTATCATGCAAAAGATATTCCGCTTACCGTGTAAATACCGCAAAATTAGCGCTAACATTTGTAGCCTTGGAATTTGTGTTGCTGTTTTGTGTTAATTTGACATCTGTAACCTTTTAGTGTAAAGAAGTGATAGATACGGTACGTGTAAGACCAGATACCGTACATATATTTCTTGTGGAGTTGAAGAGGTTCGTTACGAGATTGCTGGCTTCCCTTATGTCATAGCCTAACTGAACACAAGCAGATAAGTCCACGCTGCTCTCACGGGGACCACAAAGCGAGTACATTTCTAGTGCAATATTCACTTCATAGTCAAGGAGTTACCATTTTCGCCCGGTACTTCAAAATCGTCACTATATGTAGGCCTTATTTCAAAATTCCGCCAACCCACACGTTCCTCCCCTCCTCTCAGCGACCTCTTTTTGAAGCCACTCAATGACAGGGGTACTTTGCATTTATACTGTCGTCTTTTTGTATTAAAAAATGTTTTTAGTACAAAAATTCATATCCATGTCCGCTGAAACAACTTATCCAGAATATTTGTTTTGGTGTTGAAAATTTTTATATTCAATTATATCTTCTTTGCGAGGTTGGTGCGACCTTAGGGTATTAAAACTACATATCTCAGACGAATCCCGCGAGCACCTCGGCCATCATAGTTTGCTATTATGAAGTTAATGCAAAGGTTTTGTTTGTATCAATTCCGTCTGTTAATGAAAGAAACGAAATTTCTGTAGATGCAAAACAATAGGGGAAGAATGAGAATTAGAACAACTATAAATATGAGGACAGAGATAGACGAGAGGCTAGTCAATTAAATACAATCAAGTCGGGAATGGTAGCCAAGAGAGACAGGGGGAGTGTGGACGGGAAAATCATTTCAAAATTGGGAAGAAAAAATGTCAGCATTCAGGGTGAGCAAACATACGTTGAATATTTACGTACATGGAACGAATTATATGAGATATGAAGAATAAAGTAGATGTTAACAAGTAACCTGAGCAGAAAAAAGGGGTGTGTTATGGCTAGGTGAAACTGTTTGGTAGGGGTGAGAAAGGGGGTGGAGATCACTTTAGCTAACAGTTACTCATTTTGAATCAAATTCTGGTTACGACATGGTCAAATGTTAAGCTTAATAGACACATTGAATTTGTCCATGCATAGCAACACATGTTTACAAAGAAAAATACTTCTGAGCAGAAAAACCGATGGAAAAAACTTGGACGACACTGGGGAAATTCCAGTGCTACCTGTTTTTCAAACAATGTCCTTTGAGATGTGGTGAAGCATGGAAGTTCCAATATTGCACCGGAGACGAAGCACGAATAGACAATGAGATCGAAACTTGTCAACAAAAGGGCATAGAAACCGAACCTACCTAGAAAGTTCGAAAGTTCCAAAAACCAATTTGATTTATTTTCAACACCTAACGATCAAATGTATTGTTTTACGCTTAAACAATGAAAAGTTTCCCGTCTGTTTAACTCCAAACTAAATCTGTAATTTATACTGTATGTCTGTGCAGAAGGTTTAAGACGTAAAAGCTTTACTTTACCAGATGATATGATGCGAGCCAATATGAAAACGCTTTTGACACTTATATGGGTTTTGCTTGTATGTATGTAAGTAAGTATCAGTGTGTTTATGGGTGTATGTATTTTAGATCCTCCTGCAAGCAGGAACTCGCAAAGAAGCCATCATTGACTTATCAAAGCCGCAAGCTGACCGATTTCAGTCTCTTAGATTCATATTTAACGTCCATGATTATGAATTTGCAACAACTCCGTAACTGGACGACATACATTAATCTTGGAGCTTGTATTTGTCGTAATCGCTTCAAAAGGTTAAGGTGCTTGTTCCATCAATATTTGTGTACTATATTTGTACATATATGGTGTATTAATGAAGTATAAATGTGTTTATATAATCTAACATGTATGATCATTTTGGATTGGGAAGAGACGCAAAATTAATACCATCATGAAACTGTTCAGGTTCAAGTACATGTTGTTTGCGAAGTTGGTGCGACCCTAGGGTATTAAAACTAGAAACCTCAGACGAATCCCGCGAACACCCCGGCCATCACAGTTTGCTATTATGAAGTTAATGCAAAGGTTTTGTTTGTATCAACTCCGTCTGTTAATGAACGAAACGAAGTTTCTGTATATGCGAAAAATAGGGGAAGAATAAGAATTAAAACATCTATGAATATGAGGACAGAGACAGACGAGAGGCTAGTCAAATAAATACAATCAAGTCGGGAATGGTAGCCAAGAGAAACAGGGGGAGCGTGGACGGGAAAATCATTTCAAAATTGGGAAGAAACAATGTCAGCATTCAGGGTGAGCAAACATTTTGTATGAAGGGTAGACTACATACGTTGAATATTCACGTACATGGAACGAATTATATGAGATATGAAGAATAAAGTAGATATTAACCAGTATCATGGTCAAAGGAAGGGGTGTTATGGCTGGGCGAAAAGGTTTGGTGGTGGTTGGAAAGATGGGGGAGGGGGAGTTTGGAGATCACTCTGGCTAATATTGACTCATTTTGAATCAAATTCTGGTTACGACATGGTCAAATGTCAAGCTTAATAGACACATTGAATTTGTCCATGCGTAGCAACACATGTTTACAAAGAAAAATACTTCTGAGCAGAAAAACCGATGGAAAAAACTTGGACGACACTGGGGGAATTCCAGTGCTACCTGTTTTTCAAACAATGTTGTCCTTTGAGATGTACTGAAGCATGGACGTTCCAATATTGCACAGGAGACGAAGCACGAACAGACAATGAGATCGAAACTTGTCAACAAAAGGGCATAGAAACCAAACCATAGAAAGTGCCAACAATTTGATTTATTTTCAACACCTAACGATCAAATGTATTGTTTACGCTTAAACAATGAACAGTTTTCGTCTGTTCAACTCCAAAACTAAATCTATAATTCATACTGTAGGGCTGTTCAGAAGGTTTAAGACGTAAAAGCTGTACTTTACCAGATGATACGATGCGAGCCAATATCAAAACTTTTTCGACCCATATGTGGGTTTTGCTTGTATTTGGTGTAATCGCTTCAGAAGGTAAGGTGCTTGTTCCATCAATCATTGTGTATGATATTTGTACATATATATGGTGTATTAATGAAGTATAAATGTGTTTATATCATCTTGCATGTAAGGTAGTGGATTGGGAAGAGACGCAAAATTAATTAGCAGGCAATGTATGATACTTTTTAAGAAGTCGTCCAAAAAAAGAGCCCGGACAAAGAAAACAAACCGACTTAACTAATTCACTCTCAACCACAGTCGCCTTGTATCGAGATTGTGACCGTGTGATGATGACGATGCTGCGTCAAGCGAAAGGGAATAGACACTACTCCATACCTAATGGTTACATAAATGCAGACTCCCTTTAATAGCGTCGTTAGATCTAGAACGCTTTCACAATCTTGCGGAAAGAATGAAGTCTTATTTCAATTGATCTACCAACAGTTGGTTTGCAGAAAATAGTTAACTTGAGATTCCTTTTCCCTTATCATTATCGATTGTGAACGTTTCGATACCCGAAACGTATCATGGACGTTTGCAGATTTCCTCAAACTTAGCGTATATATGCATTGATGCTATAAGCACACCGTAGCTCTCTTTCTCGATGTTGAAAAAGATTATAGCATACAGATTATTCGTTGTGAACAGTTTGAAATCTTGTGCTGCACAATTGCCATCCACATATCCGTAGCAGTCCTGCAATGCAACTTTGGGGATGGTTTGTTGAACTTTTATCTTTGGTCAATACAAACTAGTTTCTTCCAGCAGGATATTAAGTTTTGAATCAAGTAACACATGAAGTTACACCAGCAGGTATAGTACCATATGTTATTCAACTATCTTTAGGCCACCCCTAGGCTATTCGCGAGCGAAGACGAACTTTTATTTTATTTGAAACTGCCATCACAAATTTAAACGCTTAACGAAACTCCAAGGAAGTCTTCCGTGACCACTATATAGTTGAAAGTGGAACTGGGAGTTAAAATCACAGGGCCTGGATACCATAATTGCCGAGGTATCTTATATATACCTTTATTATACATTAATGGGTAACTTTTACATGGTGGACTTTCAGAGCATATATAGACATATACCTTGAAAGCCATTTTTGGAAAGCCCTCTTGTGCTAAAAGTCAAAGTGTAAACAAATTAGTATCATGCAAAAGATATTCCGCTTACCGTGTAAATACCGCAAAATTAGCGCTAACATTTGTAGCCTTGGAATTTGTGTTGCTGTTTTGTGTTAATTTGACATCTGTAACCTTTTAGTGTAAAGAAGTGATAGATACGGTACGTGTAAGACCAGATACCGTACATATATTTCTTGTGGAGTTGAAGAGGTTCGTTACGAGATTGCTGGCTTCCCTTATGTCATAGCCTAACTGAACACAAGCAGATAAGTCCACGCTGCTCTCACGGGGACCACAAAGCGAGTACATTTCTAGTGCAATATTCACTTCATAGTCAAGGAGTTACCATTTTTGCCCGGTACTTCAAAATCGTCACTATATGTAGGCCTTATTTCAAAATTCCGCCAACCCACACGTTCCTCCCCTCCTCTCAGCGACCTCTTTTTGAAGCCACCCAATGACAGGGGTACTTTGCATTTATACTGTCGTCTTTTTGTATTAAAAAATGTTTTTAGTACAAAAATTCATATCCATGTCCGCTGAAACAACTTATCCAGAATATTTGTTTTGGTGTTGAAAATTTTTATATTCAATTATATCTTCTTTGCGAGGTTGGTGCGACCTTAGGGTATTAAAACTACATATCTCAGACGAATCCCGCGAGCACCTCGGCCATCATAGTTTGCTATTATGAAGTTAATGCAAAGGTTTTGTTTGTATCAATTCCGTCTGTTAATGAAAGAAACGAAATTTCTGTAGATGCAAAACAATAGGGGAAGAATGAGAATTAGAACAACTATAAATATGAGGACAGAGATAGACGAGAGGCTAGTCAATTAAATACAATCAAGTCGGGAATGGTAGCCAAGAGAGACAGGGGGAGTGTGGACGGGAAAATCATTTCAAAATTGGGAAGAAAAAATGTCAGCATTCAGGGTGAGCAAACATACGTTGAATATTTACGTACATGGAACGAATTATATGAGATATGAAGAATAAAGTAGATGTTAACAAGTAACCTGAGCAGAAAAAAGGGGTGTGTTATGGCTAGGTGAAACTGTTTGGTAGGGGTGAGAAAGGGAGTGGAGATCACTTTAGCTAACAGTTACTCATTTTGAATCAAATTCTGGTTACGACATGGTCAAATGTTAAGCTTAATAGACACATTGAATTTGTCCATGCATAGCAACACATGTTTACAAAGAAAAATACTTCTGAGCAGAAAAACCGATGGAAAAAACTTGGACGACACTGGGGAAATTCCAGTGCTACCTGTTTTTCAAACAATATCCTTTGAGATGTGGTGAAGCATGGAAGTTCCAATATTGCACCGGAGACGAAGCACGAATAGACAATGAGATCGAAACTTGTCAACAAAAGGGCATAGAAACCGAACCTACCTAGAAAGTTCGAAAGTTCCAAAAACCAATTTGATTTATTTTCAACACCTAACGATCAAATGTATTGTTTTACGCTTAAACAATGAAAAGTTTCCCGTCTGTTTAACTCCAAACTAAATCTGTAATTTATACTGTATGTCTGTGCAGAAGGTTTAAGACGTAAAAGCTTTACTTTACCAGATGATATGATGCGAGCCAATATGAAAACGCTTTTGACACTTATATGGGTTTTGCTTGTATGTATGTAAGTAAGTATCAGTGTGTTTATGGGTGTATGTATTTTAGATCCTCCTGCAAGCAGGAACTCGCAAAGAAGCCATCATTGACTTATCAAAGCCGCAAGCTGACCGATTTCAGTCTCTTAGATTCATATTTAACGTCCATGATTATGAATTTGCAACAACTCCGTAACTGGACGACATACATTAATCTTGGAGCTTGTATTTGTCGTAATCGCTTCAAAAGGTTAAGGTGCTTGTTCCATCAATATTTGTGTACTATATTTGTACATATATGGTGTATTAATGAAGTATAAATGTGTTTATATAATCTAACATGTATGATCATTTTGGATTGGGAAGAGACGCAAAATTAATACCATCATGAAACTGTTCAGGTTCAAGTACATGTTGTTTGCGAAGTTGGTGCGACCCTAGGGTATTAAAACTAGAAACCTCAGACGAATCCCGCGAACACCCCGGCCATCACAGTTTGCTATTATGAAGTTAATGCAAAGGTTTTGTTTGTATCAACTCCGTCTGTTAATGAACGAAACGAAGTTTCTGTATATGCGAAAAATAGGGGAAGAATAAGAATTAAAACATCTATGAATATGAGGACAGAGACAGACGAGAGGCTAGTCAAATAAATACAATCAAGTCGGGAATGGTAGCCAAGAGAAACAGGGGGAGCGTGGACGGGAAAATCATTTCAAAATTGGGAAGAAACAATGTCAGCATTCAGGGTGAGCAAACATTTTGTATGAAGGGTAGACTACATACGTTGAATATTCACGTACATGGAACGAATTATATGAGATATGAAGAATAAAGTAGATATTAACCAGTATCATGGTCAAAGGAAGGGGTGTTATGGCTGGGCGAAAAGGTTTGGTGGTGGTTGGAAAGATGGGGGAGGGGGAGTTTGGAGATCACTCTGGCTAATATTGACTCATTTTGAATCAAATTCTGGTTACGACATGGTCAAATGTCAAGCTTAATAGACACATTGAATTTGTCCATGCGTAGCAACACATGTTTACAAAGAAAAATACTTCTGAGCAGAAAAACCGATGGAAAAAACTTGGACGACACTGGGGGAATTCCAGTGCTACCTGTTTTTCAAACAATGTTGTCCTTTGAGATGTACTGAAGCTTACGTTCCAATATTGCACAGGAGACGAAGCACGAACAGACAATGAGATCGAAACTTGTCAACAAAAGGGCATAGAAACCAAACCATAGAAAGTGCCAACAATTTGATTTATTTTCAACACCTAACGATCAAATGTATTGTTTACGCTTAAACAATGAACAGTTTTCGTCTGTTCAACTCCAAAACTAAATCTATAATTCATACTGTAGGGCTGTTCAGAAGGTTTAAGACGTAAAAGCTGTACTTTACCAGATGATACGATGCGAGCCAATATCAAAACTTTTTCGACCCATATGTGGGTTTTGCTTGTATTTGGTGTAATCGCTTCAGAAGGTAAGGTGCTTGTTCCATCAATCATTGTGTATGATATTTGTACATATATATGGTGTATTAATGAAGTATAAATGTGTTTATATCATCTTGCATGTAAGGTAGTGGATTGGGAAGAGACGCAAAATTAATTAGCAGGCAATGTATGATACTTTTTAAGAAGTCGTCCAAAAAAAGAGCCCGGACAAAGAAAACAAACCGACTTAACTAATTCACTCTCAACCACAGTCGCCTTGTATCGAGATTGTGACCGTGTGATGATGACGATGCTGCGTCAAGCGAAAGGGAATAGACACTACTCCATACCTAATGGTTACATAAATGCAGACTCCCTTTAATATCGTCGTTAGATCTAGAACGCTTTCACAATCTTGCGGAAAGAATGAAGTCTTATTTCAATTGATCTACCAACAGTTGGTTCGCAGAAAATAGTTAACTTGAGATTCCTTTTCCCTTATCATTATCGATTGTGAACGTTTCGATACCCGAAACGTATCATGGACGTTTGCAGATTTCCTCAAACTTAGCGTATATATGCATTGATGCTATTAGCACACCTTAGCTCTCTTTCTCGATGTTGAAAAAGATTATAGCATACAGATTATTCGTTGTGAACAGTTTGAAATCTTGTGCTGCACAATTGCCATCCACATATCCGTAGCAGTCCTGCAATGCAACTTTGGGGATGGTTTGTTGAACTTTTATCTTTGGTCAATACAAACTAGTTTCTTCCAGCAGGATATTAAGTTTTGAATCAAGTAACACATGAAGTTACACCAGCAGGTATAGTACCATATGTTATTCAACTATCTTTAGGCCACCCCTAGGCTATTCGCGAGCGAAGACGAACTTTTATTTTATTTGAAACTGCCATCACAAATTTAAACGCTTAACGAAACTCCAAGGAAGTCTTCCGTGACCACTATATAGTTGAAAGTGGAACTGGGAGTTAAAATCACAGGGCCTGGATACCATAATTGCCGAGGTATCTTATATATACCGTTATTATACATTAATGGGTAACTTTTACATGGTGGACTTTCAGAGCATATATAGACATATACCTTGAAAGCCATTTTTGGAAAGCCCTCTTGTGCTAAAAGTCAAAGTGTAAACAAATTAGTATCATGCAAAAGATATTCCGCTTACCGTGTAAATACCGCAAAATTAGCGCTAACATTTGTAGCCTTGGAATTTGTGTTGCTGTTTTGTGTTAATTTGACATCTGTAACCTTTTAGTGTAAAGAAGTGATAGATACGGTACGTGTAAGACCAGATACCGTACATATATTTCTTGTGGAGTTGAAGAGGTTCGTTACGAGATTGCTGGCTTCCCTTATGTCATAGCCTAACTGAACACAAGCAGATAAGTCCACGCTGCTATCACGGGGACCACAAAGCGAGTACATTTCTAGTGCAATATTCACTTCATAGTCAAGGAGTTACCATTTTCGCCCGGTACTTCAAAATCGTCACTATATGTAGGCCTTATTTCAAAATTCCGCCAACCCACACGTTCCTCCCCTCCTCTCAGCGACCTCTTTTTGAAGCCACCCAATGACAGGGGTACTTTGCATTTATACTGTCGTCTTTTTGTATTAAAAAATGTTTTTAGTACAAAAATTCATATCCATGTCCGCTGAAACAACTTATCCAGAATATTTGTTTTGGTGTTGAAAATTTTTATATTCAATTATATCTTCTTTGCGAGGTTGGTGCGACCTTAGGGTATTAAAACTACATATCTCAGACGAATCCCGCGAGCACCCCGGCCATCAAAGTTTGCTATTATGAAGTTAATGCAAAGGTTTTGTTTGTATCAATTCCGTCTGTTAATGAAAGAAGCGAAATTTCTGTAGATGCAAAACAATAGGGGAAGAATGAGAATTAGAACAACTATAAATATGAGGACAGAGATAGACGAGAGGCTAGTCAATTAAATACAATCAAGTCGGGAATGGTAGCCAAGAGAGACAGGGGGAGTGTGGACGGGAAAATCATTTCAAAATTGGGAAGAAACAATGTCAGCATTCAGGGTGAGCAAACATTTTGTATGAAGGGTAGACTACATACGTTGAATATTTACGTACATGGAACGAATTATATGAGATATGAAGAATAAAGTAGATGTTAACAAGTAACCTGAGCAGAAAAAAGGGGTGTGTTATGGCTAGGTGAAACTGTTTGGTAGGGGTGAGAAAGGGGGTGGAGATCACTTTAGCTAACAGTTACTCATTTTGAATCAAATTCTGGTTACGACATGGTCAAATGTTAAGCTTAATAGACACATTGAATTTGTCCATGCATAGCAACACATGTTTACAAAGAAAAATACTTCTGAGCAGAAAAACCGATGGAAAAAACTTGGACGACACTGGGGAAATTCCAGTGCTACCTGTTTTTCAAACAATGTCCTTTGAGATGTGGTGAAGCATGGAAGTTCCAATATTGCACCGGAGACGAAGCACGAATAGACAATGAGATCGAAACTTGTCAACAAAAGGGCATAGAAACCGAACCTACCTAGAAAGTTCGAAAGTTCCAAAAACCAATTTGATTTATTTACAACACCTAACGATCAAATGTATTGTTTTACGCTTAAACAATGAAAAGTTTCCCGTCTGTTTAACTCCAAACTAAATCTGTAATTTATACTGTATGTCTGTGCAGAAGGTTTAAGACGTAAAAGCTTTACTTTACCAGATGATATGATGCGAGCCAATATGAAAACGCTTTTGACCCTTATATGGGTTTTGCTTGTATGTATGTAAGTAAGTATCAGTGTGTTTATGGGTGTATGTATTTTAGATCCTCCTGCAAGCAGGAACTCGCAAAGAAGCCATCATTGACTTATCAAAGCCGCAAGCTGACCGATTTCAGTCTCTTAAATTCATATTTAACGTCCTTGATTATGAATTTGCAACAACTCCGTAACTGGACGACATACATTAATCTTGGAGCTTGTATTTGTCGTAATCGCTTCAAAAGGTTAAGGTGCTTGTTCCATCAATATTTGTGTACTATATTTGTACATATATGGTGTATTAATGAAGTATAGATGTGTTTATATAATCTAACATGTATGATCATTTTGGATTGGGAAGAGACGCAAAATTAATACCATCATGAAACTGTTCAGGTTCAAGTACATGTTGTTTGCGAAGTTGGTGCGACCCTAGGGTATTAAAACTAGAAACCTCAGACGAATCCCGCGAACACCCCGGCCATCACAGTTTGCTATTATGAAGTTAATGCAAAGGCTTGTTTGTATCAACTCCGTCTGTTAATGAACGAAACGAAGTTTCTGTATATGCGAAAAATAGGGGAAGAATAAGAATTAGAACATCTATGAATATGAGGACAGAGACAGACGAGAGGCTAGTCAAATAAATACAATCAAGTCGGGAATGGTAGCCAAGAGAGACAGGGGGAGCGTGGACGGGAAAATCATTTCAAAATTGGGAAGAAACAATGTCAGCATTCAGGGTGAGCAAACATTTTGTATGAAGGGTAGACTACATACGTTGAATATTCACGTACATGGAACGAATTATATGAGATATGAAGAATAAAGTAGATATTAACCAGTATCATGGTCAAAGGAAGGGGTGTTATGGCTGGGCGAAAAGGTTTGGTGGTGGTTGGAAAGATGGGGGAGGGGGAGTTTGGAGATCACTCTGGCTAATATTGACTCATTTTGAATCAAATTCTGGTTACGACATGGTCAAATGTCAAGCTTAATAGACACATTGAATTTGTCCATGCGTAGCAACACATGTTTACAAAGAAAAATACTTCTGAGCAGAAAAACCGATGGAAGAAACTTGGACGACACTGGGGGAATTCCAGTGCTACCTGTTTTTCAAACAATGTTGTCCTTTGAGATGTGGTGAAGCATGGACGTTCCAATATTGCACAGGAGACGAAGCACGAACAGACAATGAGATCGAAACTTGTCAACAAAAGGGCATAGAAACCAAACCATAGAAAGTGCCAACAATTTGATTTATTTTCAACACCTAACGATCAAATGTATTGTTTACGCTTAAACAATGAACAGTTTTCGTCTGTTCAACTCCAAAACTAAATCTATAATTCATACTGTAGGGCTGTTCAGAAGGTTTAAGACGTAAAAGCTGTACTTTACCAGATGATACGATGCGAGCCAATATCAAAACTTTTTCGACCCATATGTGGGTTTTGCTTGTATTTGGTGTAATCGCTTCAGAAGGTAAGGTGCTTGTTCCATCAATCATTGTGTATGATATTTGTACATATATATGGTGTATTAATGAAGTATAAATGTGTTTATATCATCTTGCATGTAAGGTAGTGGATTGGGAAGAGACGCAAAATTAATTAGCAGGCAATGTATGATACTTTTTAAGAAGTCGTCCAAAAAAAGAGCCCGGACAAAGAAAACAAACCGACTTAACTAATTCACTCTCAACCACAGTCGCCTTGTATCGAGATTGTGACTGTGTGATGATGACGATACTGCGCAAAGGGAAAGGAAATATATACTACACATAGCTAATGGTAACATTAACACAGACTCCTTTAATATCGTCGTTAGATCTAGAACAGCATTCTTTGCTTTCACAGTCTTGCGGAAAGAATTAAAACTTGTTTCAATTGATCTACCGAAAAATTTTTTGTAGAAAATAGTTAACTTGAGATTCCTTTTGCCTTTCATTATCGATTGAGAACGATTCGATACCCGAAACGTAGTCATGAACGTTGGAAGATTTCCTCAAACTTTGCGTATACTGCATTGATGCTATAAGCAAACCACAGCCCTCTTTCTCGATGTTGAAAAAGATTATAGGAATCAGGAATTGAAAGCATTAACTCTTGGTCTGCACAATTGCCGTCCACATATCCGTAGCAGTCCTGCAATGCAACTATGGGGATGGCTTGTTGAACTTTTAACATTGTTCAATACACACTAGTTTCTTCCAGCAGGGATATGAAGTTTTGTATCAAGTCACACATGAAATTACAGCATGCAGGTACAGTACCCTATATTATTGCAACTATTTTTAGGTCACCCCGTAGGCTATTCGCGGGCGAAAATGAACTTTTATTTTATTTTATACTCCCATCACAAACTTAAACGCGTAACAAAACTCCAAGGAAGTCTTCCGTGACCCCTGTATAGTTGAAAGGAGAACGAGGAGCTAAAACCACAGCGCCTTGATACCATATTTGCCAAGGTATCTAATATGTACCGTTATTATACATTAATGGGTAATTTATACATGGTGGACTTTCAGAGCATATATAGACATATACCTTGAAAGTCCTTTTTGGAAAGCCCTCTTGTGCTAAAAGTCAAAGTGTAAACAAATTAATATCATGCAAAAGATATTTCGCTTACCGTGTTAATACCAAAAAGTTAGCGCTAACATTTGTAACCTTGGAACTTGTGTTGCTGTCTTGTGTTAATTTGATATCTGTAATCTTTTAGTGTAAAGAAGTGTTAAGATACGGTTACGTGAAAGACGATATACCGTGCTAAGTATTTCATTGGGAGAGTTGAAGAGGTTCTTTACGAGATTGATAGCTTCCCTTATAACATAGCCTAACTGAACACAAACAGATAAGCACACGCTGCTATCACGGGACCGCAAAGCGAGTACAATTCTACTGCAATATTCACTTCATAGTCAAGGAGTTCCCATTTTCGCCCGGCACTACAAAATCATCACTATATGTATTGTAGGCCAATTGTCGAAATCCGCCCACCCAGTAGCTCCTCCCCTCTTCTCAGCGACCTCCTTTAGAAGCTACCTTATGGAATTAAGACTAAATATTGCAGGCGAATCTAGTATGAAGTTATGGCCAAGGGTTTTCTTGCATCATTTCCGTCTGGTAATAACCAACATTTCTTTAGATGCGAAAAATAGAGGAAGAATAAGAATAAGAAAAACAAATTAATATAAGGACGGAGAAGACGAGAGGCTAGTCAATTAAATACAATCAATTCGGGAATGGTTGCAAGCGAGACAGGGGAGCGTGAACGGGAAAATCATTTCAAAATTGGGAGTGAAAATGTCAGCATTCAGGGTGAGCAAACTTTTTGTAAGAAGGGTAGACTATATACGTTGAATATTCACGTACATGGAACGAATTATATGGGATATGAAGTATAAAGTAGATGTTAACAAGTAACCTGAGCAGGGGAAGGGTGTTATGGCTGGGTGAACAATTTCAATATCATCTTACATGTATGGTAGTGGATTGGGAATAGACGCAAAAGGAATACCATCAACTGACTTATCGTTGACTATTATTGAGAAATGGATGTTCGTTCATTGGGACTAACCATTGTGTGCAGATTTGTATAAAGTCGAAAATGTTAGTATTACTATCACAATATGCAAATATCTACTGCACATGAAATTTAGCTAACCAAAAACCAATTGTTCTGTTGTTTGTAAGACAAGAGTTGAAGTTTTAGTATATCTTTAAACAGGCAAAAACAAATAACTTTTATTCATTCAATATCTTCTCGGCTTATTTCCATCATGTAAAGGCTAACACCCCACCTTTGTTTAGTTATGATTTCAAATATCTCCAAACATTTAGTAATTGAACAACACACTTGCACATGTGTTAGTTGCTTCTCCCCACCCAGTTAATTTAGCTTGCCCATTGCCCACCGAGTAAATTACTTGCCCACAAATTCTCGTTTTAATATCAGAGATATGCATAGAAACCAGAATAAAGATATTCCAAACCATCTGAAGTATGGGAATTAGTATATAGTCCAGTGCATGCCAAGTTATCGTTAACATTTTCGTGATAAGTGAAGTTCCCAAATCTATTGCTATGATATCAGGGGCGTCGATGCTAAGGGGCAGAGGTCAGTACCCCACAACAGCTAAAATATTGGTTAAAAGTGTGTTGCCCTCACCCCAGGATGCATAAACAAAACAATAAATACGATACTTCGAATAGTTGCTTCAAATTGAAAAGCAGTAAGCCTACATGTTAAAACAAAATTAATACATCAGTATAGAATAACACTTCCAATCAGCTTGTACAAAGGTAATACTGTGCCGCTGGCAAAACGTGACTTTGTGTTTAGTGTTTACAAATACATATTTGATCGTATTCGTGAAATCAAGGAGGGCAAGGCAATCATATGATCAATGTCTCACTTCATAATCCGTTTAATTTAAAATGAACGCCAACATTTTGCCAGAAAACCCAGAAAAGGTATAGAGACAATAGACAGAAGTTTGATATAAAATGGGGGAAATTATGAGTTAAACACTGTCGAAATTTACATGTAAAGGAGACCAAATGTGGCCTCTTTATATCCAATATTTCATTTCTTATACCAAAAATCTACATTTGATTTCAAACGAATTTAAGAAAAAAGTTGAAGAAATCAAAATTCTTGTACTCAAATGTTGAGAAAATCATTACAAATTTCAGGAAAACGTTTAGGTAAAATTGTCTACATTTGGAGGTAAAATGTTGAATTTTACATCTCTAATCTGAGCTACAGTAGCATCTAAAACTGTCGAGTCCTCTTGGGAAAGCCCCAAACTGGCTAGTATTCCCACTCCCAAACTTTGTGGTTGCTTCTAACGCCATTGAGTGGTTTTTCTTTCTTGAAATATGCGGTAGTACAGAAATTGCCTTTGAGTTGTTTTTCTTCCTTGAAATATACGGTAGTACAGAAAGAACGACTACACAACCAATTTATGTATGTGTTTGATGACGTATATATGCATGCATTTATGGTGTTTGCGTTGGTATGTTTGCTTCTCCAATTCTGAAAACGGATCGACACCCTGTTTGATACAGCATTATTTTTTAAATTTATAATATATTACAAATTAAATGGAAATATTAGTCGAAAAAGGACCTGATTTCCCCATTTTTGTCGATATAAATAGAATACAAGTTGTGCTTCTATGAACGTTGTTGCAATCCCTATTATATGTTTTATCGAACATAAATAAGAAAGAATCAATGTTGTTCACCCCGTTAATTAGAAAATATCCATTGGATGGGCAAACAACACCCGGTAAAGTATTCATATTTACTTCACTGACTTTTACAAACTGTGTTAATAAGCCGATTTCTCCAACACGATGAAAATAACTTGTAACAGGGTAGAAAAACGTTGACCAGGTAATTACAAAAGAAAAGGAAAAAAATCATGACTTCCGGATAGAGTACAGTCCTATGTGTTTTATTTTGTATGTATAGCATGTGGTCGACGCAGACGGCGTAGCCCACCCCCTGACACAACCGGTCCGACTGCTGACAGATGCCCTTCTTCACAGCGTTCGATCATAGCTGACTGGCGGCAGACTAGCAAACGGGTTTCTTGGGAAAATCCTCAAGTAAGCGACCCCTCGGGGGTATCAAGGTGGGTATATTATGCTTAGCTTTTATACATGCCTTCTAGTGACTTCAAACGGTTGGGGACAGACATGGACATCTTGGGTTTTTATGATGATGCGTAGTCAAATAAGAAAATTATGTAACTTATTTACGTATCTATATGTAATGATGTATGGGGGGGGGGGGTAAGGCATGGGGAACGTATTATGTATCATTACCACATGTATAGGGTCAAACTACTTCAAACATTGTGCCTTTTTTGTAGCACATATGCTGGTGCAATGCAAGACTGCTTGATTCGATGAAATATAGTCGGATAATTCTTATCACGGGGTGTACTTATGCTGGGAGAAGATCACATCTTGGTGTCATCATTTCTTCGAATATAAAGTTTGTTCCGTTTGGCCAATTGGTATGAATGTATCTGGTGAAAACACAGTGCACGAGTTAAATCATGATACCATCATCTTGATGTGAAGCTTTAATCCACAGAGTCAAATCTTCTTACAAAAATACATTTTGAAGGAGTTTATTATGTACAAAATGAATTGTTGTGTGTAATCTGATTTGTCATGGGCTGTCAATCATTGCAATGTTTTACAATTTTATTCGTTTATAACCTATTTTGATCAATTTCGCATGGAGTAGTAATTAAGTACTGATGAAGATCTATAACTTTTATGTCATATGAAATCTTCATCAATATTTTAAATATTTCGATTATATTGTTTTATTTATGATATTTTGTCCACTCATTGATGCTTTGCATCGTGCAACGTGCACTGTTCCATTACATTAGAAAGTATATTGCAATCAAAAAGTGATATTCATCTCTTGCTGAAAACGAAATAAATACATTTCTTATTTATTTATTTATTTATTTATTGATTTATTTATTTATTTATTTATTTATTTATTTATTTATTTATTTATTTATTTATTTATTTATTGATTTATTGATTTATTGATTTATTGATTTATTGATTTATTGATTTATTGATTTATTGATTGATTTATTGATTTATTGATTTATTGATTTATTGATTTATTTATTTATTTATTTATTTATTTATTTATTTATTTATTTATTTATTTATTTATTTATTTATTTATTTATTTATTTATTTATTTATTTATTTATTTATTTATTTATTTATTTATTTATTTATTTATTTATTTATTTATTTATTTATTTATTTATTTATTTATAGTCTTGTAATAACCCGTGGACAAGCTTCTGGCAGTGAATTCACCTGCGACGGATCGTCAACCTTGGTGACTTATGACGCAACTGATACACGAGGAAACCGAAGAACCAATATTTGTTATTTCTACATCAAATGTAGAAGTAAGTTACTTGAAAGCTTCGCATATGTGTATTCTGATGCAATGAATTTTCGCTAATATTCTAACTAACAATTAGTCGTATTTGAATTCAACCTGGTTACAGTGTGAGCCAAGCACACACTGACAGGTAGATTGACCATTTAAAATAGGTTATAAAATAATAAAAGCAACTAGGGTCTGGAGGAATCAATAACGTCGCCCAAAATGTCCTAACTAGAAACAGTGAGAGAGAGAAAGAGAGAGAGAGAAAGGTGGAGAGAGAAAGAGGGGGGAGGGGAGAGGGTTGGTTGGGAAAAGGGAAACTTACCACTTGGCAGGTAACGATTTCATAGATGAAGAATCCCTTGAGGTGTGTAGGGGACAAGCAGTGTCAAAGTTAGATATTTGAACATTTGCAAACTTCTCTCATTGACACATAGTGTCGTTGTGAATGATACAGGTCGTTCAAGGGATTTCACCCCAAAGCTTGCTGAGGGAAGGGGAGGCGGTGCAAGCTTCTTCAGAAGCACGCAAGTTGTTGACACGCGCTGTTGAAATGGAACATAATGATATGCTAATGTTGATGTTTCCAATGGTTGCCATGCCCACCAATCGTTCAACGATAAAGGCATTAGTACCAAGTTGAATCCGACACACCAGTTTATTTTGTTGTTTCGTAATATTCATGCCTTTGTGTGTGTCTTCACTAGGATTGACATATGATAACTCTTTCCATTCCCTCTCCTTTGTTCGTCACTGCCTATTGAATCATCGGAAAACATTTAACTGTCAAAGCTGAAAAAATCGAAAGAAGTCGAATTAATATAAATGTTCACCATTTATAACCTTTTTTCATACACAGCTACCACATGTGGCGCAATCACCGCTATAGCCAACGGCAATGTGGCTTGTTCCCATGATAATATTTACGGCTCCATTTGTTCATTTGAATGTTCGAATGGGTACGAATTAAGTGGCGCTACCTCCATCGTATGCGATCGTGAAGGAGACTCAAGCATCAACGGTTTTTGGAGCGCGAACCCTCCAAGTTGCAGACGTAAGCTTAATATTTTACTATTCATCATAATCCTGCCAGTCCCGAGTTCATTTCCATAATCAGTCAATCCCGCAATTCCTTTTTTTGTCGTTGGAATTTTTGGGGTGTAGGTGGGGTATAATTAATTTGAAACAGAAACAAAGAAATCAATTGTTTTACATTTTTGCCTGTAAGGCTCCTGCTTTCCCTTTTAATTGGCACAATACGTTTTTTTAAAATTTTTAAAAATTTTTAAAATTGCTCGTTCCATGCGTTCCATAAATATTAAACCCTCTCCGAATATTCAATGGAGATAATGATAATGCTCCAATTTTTACAAACTCTATGAAGTGTTTCGTTTCTTGCACGAAGAAGCATCTAATTAGGTACACTACAAAAACACACTACAAACTTGGCTATAGCAGGGACAAGGTTTCAATATTGGTAAGGAACATGTGCCATAGGACCTAGTATGGCGCTGTAAGAGCCGTTTTCTGATTTTCTAATATCATTAAAAAGCCAACATTTTTTTTCACAAAAGTAGCGTCTCAACATGTTGAATTTCGGATAACATGCATAACACGTGTAGTACGTTTTATAATGTAAGGTTACTATATACGTCAGCACTGTGAAGAATGACAACAAGTAGAATGGGTCACGGTACATAGGGTGAAAATGTGATTGGAAACGTCCGTTGTGACATGGATGTAGCAAGGTTCTCGAGCCAAAGTGATGGTGATAAGAGTAACGCTCAACGCAACCATTTGCCTGATCTATTGTATTATGATTAACAAGCGTTATTCCTTGATAACAAAAAAGAGAAAGGAAAGGTTCTTTCAGAATATGTGAACAGTAAGCTGTGAACAGTTAGCTTCAGCATTCAATACGTCCATAGCATGCACCTGGTATGTACACTTTACTACCATGTTGTTAATGAACTAGTCGGGCATTCTCATGTACTAAATGTTCGGGAAAGCTTATTTTAACTGGCCAAATTATAAGAGAAACTGAAATTTAACTAACGAAGCGGTACAAAAATGCAGTCGAATTAATCTTGTGGGCCCTGAAATATTGGCACAGGGCTAAATATTAGTGATACCCCATTAAAAAAAAAGCATTCCAAAAACCATGTTAGAAGCGTCACTTGACAGGTAGTTCAAGTTGCTGCTTGAGTTTGAATCGTCGACATGATATGTTACTACGGCCATTGTACCTGCCTATTCGGCTTCTCATACTTATCAAAGTCCTATTGGTCTCAAGCTTCCATTGGCATATTTTTCACTGAAGGGTTATATATAAACGTATATTAAGTTGCAAATAAAGCTCGTTTAGGTTGAATAAAATTTAAGGCCTATTGACCTGCGCTGCCAGATTCGTTTCCAATTTGTCAGCAAATGGAAACCTTCAATCTGAAAACAACGTGGGTAACCAATTTACCCAACACTATCCAGACACTTTCGGGTTAAGGATTGCACCAAAACAAGCACGAAACTTTCACCAATTAACTGCCAAAAAGTAATACGTATCCAGAATTGGGCAAAATATTTCTCCAAGTGTCCAGTATTGTAAAGAATTTGTATAATATTCAGTATGTCTTACTTCACATTATGTGTGTTATGAATACCATCCTTTCTATTTTATGAAATTTATATCAGCTGTTCTCTGTCCGATGCTGGAGGAATTGGTCAACGGTAGAATTGAATGCACCAATGGAAACGAGTACCAGAGCAGATGTTACTACATTTGTGATAATGACTACAAGATAGCTGGAGGCAACTCTGGCATAAGAGTATGCTTGTGGCAAGACTTCTGGAGTGTAGAAGCACCTGCATGTGTGGGTAAGCTTGTAACTCTTTCCTTCGATCACGTGAGAAACGGGCGACATGCAATAACCGCCAAAACATGTCTACATGCCCTTCACTTTCGTTGTAATATCTGAAACTTGGAAGGACGAAAAACAAGATGAAAAATGTCATCGACATTTATAAATAATTTGGTGTTCATTTGGGAGGAGCCATGATCAGGCATTACCATATATATGTGGATTTTTGTCTCGTTGCAATCACCGATCATAATCAAAATACCTCAACATTATTGGTGTTGCTTTTAATATAGTTCAGGTTGGTCATTGCTTTCAACAACACCATATTTACTTCATCGTGAGAACATCAACATTCAAGTCTAATCAGAGAACGAATTGAGATATGTTGTGTATCCTTAAAGTAGCCACAAAACCTTAGAAACAAGAATAGAAAATATAATAAATCTTTCCTTTGCTGAGGCAGAAGGTTGATCCCACATATCTGTCAGTATCTTTGTACACCACATAAATCAATGTATACGATGGCCAATGCATATGTGTAGTATATGCATACTGTCTTTTACAGACGCCGTACCGCCTGAAATAACCTGTCCCGAGCCACTGATAATAATATCAGACGGAACCGGAATGGCTAGATATGTGACTTGGGCAGATGCTACCGCAGTGGATAACACAGAGGGTGCTGTAACAGTCGAACAGTTCGAAGGACCTACTCTCGGTACAGACTTGACTGTAGGCTTTTACACAATCATGTATAAGGCCAGTGATTCATTCAGCAATGAGGCGACATGCTCTTTTTTGTTAACAGTGAAACGTAAGTATTTGATATTGAGTAAGTATATTTTCAATGGTCAAATGTCTGTTCATCAATTTATAGAACTTAATGTGTTAGTAACATGAATATATCTTGCTATGTAATATACTCGAACACAACATTCGATGCTATTTTCTTGCAATATTTTTGCATGAGAGATGGTATTTCTCCACAAGCTAGCAGGCTCATGATGTGATGTATACGCAAGGCAAAAATTTCACGAGAAGTACAATTGATGGTTATACAAGTTTGGTATAATTTAAAATCAGCGTTTGTTCCTCCTGATGTTCGCAGAAATTGAAACATGTCAAATTGCAGAATCCTATTTTTTTTTGTTATTTAGTCATACGTTGCCCACCCATTTACGGAACCGACGCTCAGACCGTTCGATGTACCAATGAGTTCAATTTAGACTCTGAGTGTCGATTTACTTGTGCCATTGGTTACTTTTTGACCAACTCAAACACCGTACGTTGTCAAAACGATGAATCCGTTGCCATATGGGACACAGAGAGACCGTCCTGCGAAGGTGAGTCATAAATATACATGTTGATTTTATTTTGATTGACTGTTGGTTTGCTGTATTGGTACTTTTATATTAGTTTACGATAACGTAAAAAAGACATTGGCTTAGCTTATCTTAGGATACAAATCATTCCCAGCTTGATATTTATGATTGATTCCGGTAGAAGTGGCATCCTCACAATAATTCTCCGCAGATTTGAATTGCAATCAAGAGCGTTATAGCAAATCCCTGCATATGCATTGTGTTGTTTCTCACAGTGCGCTTCTAAGCCATGAAGCGCTTCCTGGAGTAATGTTACATCATGATCAGGATGTTAGCTGTACTGAATAGCATTAATATTTCTAACGGCAACGATCGAGTGCACTATTTTTGTTTATTTATCAGTGAGATGTTAGAGACGGAGAAGCAACGTTCTCTCCAGATATAACAAATTAATTACGTATGCTTGAGAGTTAGTTAATCTCTAGCATTTTTTAGTTGTGTGATTGTGAGCTCTTGTCGTTTCCCTAGAAACAATCTATGGTTACCCTTCCCAAAAGATGCTGAAGTTTCTTAGTCTAGAATATCCTCAAATAATGACATGGTATTCAACATTTCTGGGAAGTGATGTCCATAGTAAAGAATCTAGATAACTATGTGACTGCGACACTTTACGGCACAACCTTCAAATTAATGGGGTGGTTCTAATCCGGTTATATTAGTATTGTATCAGTATAGAATCAAGGCAATAGCAAAATTATTTTATGTTAACTCATTTATTTGTTTCTGATTTATTTGTTTCTGATTACAGGCGGCAACGAACCTTCCTTCAAAAGGCTATATATACACATGCATTTTGCTTTAATTTTTTTTTTGTAGTTCAAGCACATCAAAATTAACTCAGTTGTTCATGCTAACATTGACGTAAGAAGTATAAGATACATTACAAATGTGTATCATCCGATGAACTGTCTATGAACATTTATCTCTCATTGATGTTTTCTTGCTGTTCGTTTGTTCTTACGCTTTCCAATTCAACTTATCTCTGCAGTGATAACTTGCCCTTCACTGCCTGTCCCGGTGAACGGACGTTTTCGAGACCAGATTTCTGACTGCCCTGTGTCCTATGGATCGTGGTGTTTCTTTGAGTGTAATGACGGATACAATTTGATTGGAAGCAGAGCAAGACGGTGCTTGGTTCAACCAGGAGAAATGACTGGTTTCTGGGACGGAGATGAAACACTGTGCATGAGTACGCGTTTATGTTCTTCAAAGAAGCTCAGTAGCTTAGGGACGGCGAAGAGAAAGGTGGCTATGTAGAAAAAAAAGTTGTCGGCGCAGTAGGCCAGGATAGTTTGATACTTTAGTGCCAATACATCAGTTCAAAGTGAGCGAGATATCCTGACTCACGAACAGCTCACATGGCTCTAATGTGAACATGCTATTAAACAACACTCACAATTTTACATGCAAAAAGGGGTTTGATAATAAGCATCAACATACCATCATTTAGTTCGTGTTTCTGTACTACGTATGTATTTTTTAACTGACAAGGTGGGGGAGGGGTGTGTAAATGCACTTTGACACCTGCGTGTACCCAAAATACTTTGAGAGCATTAAACGTTTTAGAGAATTAAATCATCTGACACTTTTTATGATGTTATTCCCTATAACTTTTACACATTTTCGATTTCACACCTAAAGCGGTTACGTGCCCTAATCCTTTTGTGGCAGCAGCTGCATTTATCACAAACGAAGAAGAATGTCAGAAAACTGCACAGGTTCCGGCAGGAACCATTTGTATGTACGACTGTATAGAGGGATATCTCGTGGTGGGATCACCTGCCATAGAATGCACAGATAGTGGATTTTGGAACGAAAGTGCACCTAGATGTGATAGTAAGTTATACTCAAATTGTATTGCTTCTTCTTTGAAATTGATGGATACATTCCACTTTTTACATTTTGGGGAGATGATTGTGGAAACAGGTACGAGGAAAAGAAGAGTCTTCTTGTTTAGGTGAATTCAATTTCTTTTACAACAAATATTGTATTGTTGCACATATTCACACATTACGCATAGTAAAAATATTAACTTTCAAGTCAAGACTATTAGACTGCTGCTCTCCGTATTTAAAGTGATACTGACTACACCGTTGAAAATCCCAACTTGGTAAGACAATTGGTTATCACCAAAACGATGCGATCGGAAAAAGTTTTACCTTTAAAGTAACTAGATAGGGAAGAAGAACAGGGCGCGTGAGAAGGCCAGTTAGGACGAAGAAGCTGTGCCGGGAGATTAAACGTTCTCTAAACGTGATATCACGGAGTCCGGACAACAGCACTAACAAAGATAAAGTCATTGGTTGAGTATCTATAGAATGACACAGTGTATGATAAGAGAAACGGAAGCAAAAATGAACGGTAAGACAAAAGCAAAATAAAGGGTATTACATAGTTAATTTCTGTCATATCCGCACAGAATTGGTAGTAACATCCACATAGTGTAGACGTTTCTGGAGGAGAGTTGAGTTGGAAAGGGTGCATGGAGAGGATAATGTAGTCAAAGAAGTGTTTAAATCAAACTGTGAATTGTTACGTTTGTACAGTTTTGAGATGCAGTGGTGCTAATCTTCCAGCCCCAGAAAACGGTTATAAGAGTGGATGTCCTCATTCAGAGGAGGCTTATGGCACAGAGTGTATTCTCGGGTGTGACGTAGGTTTCTCACCAATGGAGAGCACACGTGTAACGTGCCTTGGAGATTCAAATGGTACAGTTTACTGGAGTGACACAACACCAACATGCGAGAGTAAGTGGTAAAATTCTCAAGCCAGGTAGATTTGTGCTATAGAAACCTATTGAGGGTATCAATAACATGAAGTGGAAACTAAAATTTAACAGCGGTGTAATGTGACTTGAATTGGTTAACGACACTCAAGGGACGCTAAATGCCGGTCTCGGGAACATGAATTTGCGCGACCACTTCATGCCTGCCTCGTAATTCTCTGAGCAATCATCGCAATAAGAAGATTTGATTTAAGCCGGTGTTCATTCACGATCATTATATGGATATTGTTTCAATAAGTTACCATTGGCTTCCTAACCATTGAGATATACAGTACTAAACTAAGTATCATAGACTATGAAGGTTATATTATAAAACATCTGATTCAATCAGACAGAATGATATATCATGACATGATATTTTTGGGTTTGCTTAATAAGTAGTTCAATATAAAAAATGACCCAAAAAAAAGTGAGACGGGAGTAGCGCAAGGAAACCTTAACACGACATCGTGGTTTTACCCTTTAAACATGCCTCTCATATGAAATGTCGCTTGTGAATATTGGAGAATGGGGGCACGTGTGTTAGCGAAAATGTCATCACCAGGAACCACGTGCGAGAAACGATGGCAACATGTGTTAGAACTTACATTAGTCTTGCATACGTTATCGTGAAAGGTTCGGTGTCGGTCACTTTTATTGTTGTTTTCCCCTCCTCATATCTGATTACTTTATCGCTGCAAAATGACCATTTTATTTTTATCATGAAGCATAGAATGAATAATTGATACTTGGCTTGCATACTTTCAGCTTTCAAACATTTCAAGAGTAACAATGAAGTATTACTTCTCCCTGCAGACATAACATGTCCACCGATAGACCCTCCTGATAATGGCAACTATACCATTTGCTCACTGAGAGATCAACCTGTTACCTCCCCAGACCAACCTCAAAATTACCAAACAATCTGCACAACTACCTGCACTAATGGCTTTACTGCATCAGGATCACACAGTCGATTTTGCCAGATTAATGGGCAGTGGGACGGTGTTCCCTTGGTTTGTGTGGGTAAGATTAGCATAAGTGTTGTGTAAAGAAAACGTGCATTTTCACATAATCATCTATGTACTCTGTAATGTCAATTCCAGTTCGAATGGTCACTCAACCTAGAGGAGACTCGGTCGAAGAGAAGTATATATTTTAAAGTTGCACTGAGGTCATACACATTTCATTCTATACTTACTGATATGTTAGTGTGTTATTGTACTTACTGTAATTTCTTGGACGTCTCTCCTTGCAGATGAAGACCCACCTATTATCGTTGTTCCGCCTGATCCTGTGAAATTTGCTGGGCCCTTGGAGTTAGATGTGGTCGTCGACTATAGTGAATGGGAAGACGATATTGTTAGTATATTATCTATATATATATATATATATATATATATGAGCTCTATCATTTACCAATTATTACTGCTTTTACCAATTACACTATCACGGCAATCACCCATTAATAAACAAAAACCGCTAACATTCAACATGTCACCACGTTACACATGTTGCACCTTATTCTATTTTTAATCGGACTTTATGCAAGACCAAAGCCATTAAGCTTTCTATATTTTTATCGAATTGTAACCAAAACGTCTTCCAGTAATGGGGTGCATTTTAACCCCAAACATCAAAAGTTTGTTAGCATGTTTGTTTTATTAACCAAAGGAGAGTGCATATTGTTAATCACTACAATATGGGAAATTATCAAAGAAACAAAGCATAAGCAAATTATGTAAAACGAGTAACAGAAAGCAGCAAACTTTGATATTCTTGGAGGTCAAACTTTTATATATTAAAATCAATGGGATTAACCTTTGCACGTATTTGTTACTCAAAATAGATTGAGAGTGCGATTGATGCTAGTCCCCCAGTTGTGCTGCACCTGTCAAGTATTAATGGTGTCGCTGTCACTGGAGGCAGGACAACCGTCTTCCAAGAAGGTAACCATGTTCTGGGGTATACTTCCACAGATCAAGCAGGCAACGAGAACAGATTTTCTCTTCAGTTAACTGTGAAAGGTAGCTATTGATACATTCGAATTGTGTTCTCTTGTTTTTCTAAAATGCAGTCCCAAAAAGTGGATAAACATAACATTTTACTGCCACTGTAATATGATATTTTAGTTTTGAACAAAGACATCAACAGAAAATAGGTTAACTTATTTCACAAAAGTAATCTTCAGCCTTTTGACAGAGGGCGCTGTCGTTTCGATCCTAGCAGTGCTGTAAATACGGCCCTGGTTCCGAATGCGCAGTTTCAATTCCTACTACAGATATCGAAGTAGTGTTTATATCGCTGCAACATATCTCACTCTATGTGGTAGTAAAAAAAAAATTGTTACCAAAAGATCTCATCTTCACCAGTGCGAGAAGAATCGCTGGTATAAGTCAAGTTTATTTCAGTTCAGAGACTTGCATACAATATTATGGAGACACTCAAACTCAGAATTCAGTTTAGCGGACTTGATTTAAAATATCAAAAAGGAGAGGTATTCTGATAGTTTGACGACCAAATGTGTGTTACATTGTTCAACAAACGGTGCTCGACATTTCGTTTCCAAATTGTGCTAGTTATGAGTGTTAACAATGGTACGTTAGTTCGAATATGTCACATCATGTGTGAATTAGGAAATGAGCCCAGAATTGTCCGTCTGAGATTCCGCAAAAAAATTCTCAGTGATTTCAGAGACTGTAGCTAGAGAAGTTTCTCGGAACAAGGAAGAAATGATATAACAGCGCCCTGTTGATTTACGGCGTGGCTGGATCCCAATTGATGTGGCATCTCAATGACCTTTCGCATTGCCCCCTATAAGAACAATAAAACTGATGGTGTGAATGTTATTTAGTTACACGGTAATGATTTTGTACGGGTGTACATGCAGTCAATATCCAAGTGGTAGAGTAATGTTTTCTTACAAAAGTGGCAATTTACTAGACAATCGTACAAACGATTTGATAAGGTTTAAAAATGTAATTTTCTAACTATCTGATTATCAATTGTAAAAGCATAACAGAGTGACCTGGTGTAGACTTACAAATATCAAATGTACTATTGATAATAGCGAGAACACACATGTTTATGTGTTAACATGATGTGATATGATATTGCTTCAGTACGTACAAAGGGTCTGTAAAGTCTCCTCAAATCGCATTTATTTAGAAACAAAAAACTGTTGCCATTTTGTATTTATTAATACAATTGATATATCCAGATACATGGATAGGTTGGAATGTGTCTTGTACATTCTTGTTTAACTCGCATTATCATGGTAACTACACTCCTTTGTCTTGTTTTTGTTCAGTAATACGTTGTCAAGCACTACCTCTGCCACATGAGGGTGTAGCGGACCCTGTAGTAGGTTCTGACGATTGTAATGTAGGTGCAGTTCTCGGTTCCACCTGTAAAATCTCTTGCGACGATGGTTTCCATCTTTCATCTGATGAAGCGTATTTCACCTGTATGGCTCGGAGTGCTTTCAATACGCTAGGCGAGTGGGTCGGGGAAAGCTCTCAGATTGAGTGTTTTCGTAAGTATGCATCATTAGCTATTTTATAAATGTTGTATTTGATAAGAAGGCAAAATGTAACACATCTTACGTTATTTGATTAACAGCCAATCAGTGTAATCTGACTGCGGTCATCAATGGCTATATCTCTGGCTGTTCTGGAGTCACTGTCGATTTTGATACCACCTGTCAGTTCATCTGCCAGGAAGGATACAAAGATGAAGATGGTAGGAAACGACAAGCGAGGAGATGCTTAGAGGATGGGTCATGGACCGAAAAGGAACTTCAATGTCAGGGTCAGTAGCCTTTACTAACTATGTTTAATATAGCCTTAATTGTTACAAAGGATGAAGAAGCAATTGATCGGATGACATTGTAAACAGGTTTCAAATATCTTACACAATGAAACCACTTTTTTCCCGTTACAGTCACCCAGTGTCCAGGACCATTAGATTTGGCGGATGGGGTGGTCATTCCTTCGGAAGTCTGTGAAAATGACGTGTTTATTCCATTTAACACCAGATGTTCCTTCCTGTGTGTTTCGGGATTTGTACAAGAAGGCCCTTCATCTAGCGTTTGTCTTGACGATGGTTCATGGTCTACGAGGAATGCTTCCACCAATTGTGAAGGTAAAAATCCATCCGCTACCTGAATTGTTAACATTAAGATGGCATACAAAAAAAAGATTCTCCTAGAAATAACAAGTAAATTGCAATGCAATTGCTTAATGTAGGAAATGAAAAAGGCTAATTCTACACACACATGTAACTTTCACATGATATAATTCGGAAAGTATCACATATTCTTCTAGAAGTACTAAACACTTGATAAATCCATCAAATATGCAAGAATGTTTACGAATTACTAGTTAGAACATATTTTAAGCAGCATTACCAACTCCTTAAGCTTTCTTTCACAGATATTCAAGCTCCATATTTCACATCGGATTGCCCTAAATATATTGAGGAAATTGCAGAGAAAGATCAAAGGTCAAAGGTTATTGATTATCTCCCTCCATCAGCAATGGACAATTCTGGGAACGTTACTGTTACGAGGTACACATTGAAACAGTAAATGAAGTGATAAGTCATATTTTCAAAGCTGAGAATGGACATATACACTGCGAAAATACACACTACGTGAAATGTCTCTTCTACTTCTATATAAACTTGTGTAAAAGTAAGTTGGCCTAACGTTTCGATCCTAGCAGGATCTTCTTCAAAGGCTAAATGACAAGATAACACATTCTCCTACACAGGTTCTCTAGTGGATAAGCAGTTTGCTAACAATTTTATTTTATTTCGATTTCTGTCTAACTTGTCATTTCTTTTATACCGCAGGAGAAGATAATATGTTAGTTGGGGATAAGGTTACCGAAAGGTGGATAGGATATTTGATGGTTATTCAGAAGGGACTCATAGGTCTTTGGTTGATACATCGGAAAGAAGAGGGTGATTAATGGTTGTTCTAAATGGACCCCATACTAAAACATCAGTAGATGTATAACCTCAAGGAGGTCTTTACAGAACAAATTTCCTAGATGTGTTTACGCATAACAAGTTGCTGTTATACATACCAATTAGTTTAATGTTAAATAATCAGCCAACTATTATTGCAAGGGCTAATTATATTAATTCTCTAAAGATTGCGAAAGCCATGCCCAGGCTGTTTGTCATTATTTTCTACCATAATTCCAGATTCAGAGGGCCGGAGCCTAATACTCTGTTTTCTGAAGGACATCATGTAACGACCTATAGAGCAGTGGATTTGTCCGGTAATGCTGCTCAATGCGACGTCAATATAATTTTGACAGGTAAATATGCCTACTTTGGACTGATAGGTGCGGATTTACGATAATGCATTTCGCGTTCAGCCTTTCAAAACGTTGTTGGTATCATTCTGCTCAATAAAGTGAAAATTTCTCAGACTCGATTCGTCCCCATCATAAGTGATATCTTACATGGGCTGACTATATCTGTGGTTAGTATGGATATTTTGTTGGCCCTACAACTATTGTGAAATAACCATAACAATGAAAACACTGAAGATTGTATTCAGAACCAGTCTATGAGAGATCTGTTTTCGAACCTAGACAACTGTTTAAGTAATCGTGTTTTACGTTTCCGGTGGACATTAAAGTGTGAACGGAGAAGGGAAGTCCGATTACTTGCGCTAGAATGTATACCTGGGCCTAAAGTCCAAAACTTCTCATTATTATTACTTATCATTCACTTAACATAACTTTACGCTGCAAATGTAATAAGGCAATTTGTGTTCCACTTTATTTGTTACTAACCATCTCCGCGTTAGTCCTGTATCTGGTTTGCGGTTGCTTGAAAAGCATGTGTCGGTTCTCCGTGTTTGATTCGGTTTTAGTGATCTGTATCTTATAAGTTTATGAATGTTAACGAGCATTGAGTCATTGGAGTCAATGCTGTATTTCTGAAGTAATTAGAGCCCATTACAAGCAGTCCCATATTTATCATAGCTTTTCTGTTTTATTACTCGACAGTTAAAAGATGCACAGTTCCTCAGGCACCGATTAGCGGATCCCTGGTTCAATGTGACTGGATTTATGGTGCCACTTGTGAATATCAATGTAATAGTGGTTATGAACTATTCGGAGCTTCTCAAAGACGTTGCGAAATTGATGACAATCTTTTGCCATATTGGGATGTACCTTCACCGACATGTGAAGGTAGGCAAGTGACAGTGTGTGTAAAATTGATTACTTAAGAGCAAAACCAAATGTATACTTTAACTACCCTACCTACCTTACCTTAGTTTTCTTGATAAGAGAGGATGGCAGCTGATGCAAACTCAGGTCAGACCAATTGGCTGATTTGAATCACAGCTTAACATGAGAACAACGACCGGATGGTAATTGCTATGCACATGTCAGGCTATATTTTCACGGTTTTTAGTATGTTATTTTACGAGTGAAACTTAATTTTGTTTTTTGTCAGCTGTCAAGTGTCCGGCATTGAATACCAATGATAACGTCATTAAGTCGGGGTGCGTTGATGACGTGGAGGAAGGTTTCGGCACAGTCTGCTCTCTTTACTGCCCATTTGGTTTCAGTTCTAACGGGAGCAGTATTTCAAGATGTCAGTCAGATGGAACCTGGGATGTAAACGATTTCACCTGTCAGGGTCAGTAGACTCCACGCAACCCTTTAAATATTGAAGGGAAATAGGAGAGGAGTGAAGTAAATTCGCCACACTCGGTTCAGGGTTTCCTGGGAATCGGCAAGGGTTTTGCTACGGATTCGGTCATCGTATAGATATCGCCCATCCTAGTGCACTATGAGCGCATCTGTATGATTTTAGGTATATTGGGAAGGACGAGCAAGTAGGCATTGACCTTGAATTAGGTCAGTGGAGATGCAGTACTAACCTGTTACAACTTTTGTAAGTCGGTTGATTTGAGTGCAAATATAGAATGGAAACAGTTAAGCATCGTCAATCGCAAATACCCAAACCAGTAAGTTTTGGAGTGTTTAAAGATTTGAGCCATATTGCTATTTTAGTAGAGATGTAATGGCTAAAATAGTACTTTTTGGTTCGTTTCAGGGAACATCCGTCGTTCTTATGTTTAATGAGTAGTTTGCAAACTTAACGCCTTTTTCTTACAAAATTAGGCAAGCTTGAGCTTTAAGCTCCTTTGGTTACGTGACCTTGGCGTTTTAAATAAATAAATTAATGAATTGCACACATATAATTTTTGCCATCTTACTTATGTCTGAAGTTATGCTACCCCACCAAGTTTCAGTTCAGTGCTTCATGGGGCGTGAGGAGGGACAATTTTCCACTAATTTTGCGAAATCTGGTCGATGGAGAACAATATATCTTCTCCAACACACTACGTGTAGGGAAGAGATAATAATGCAAAATTGTCTGGTCCCAACTCTTACATCTGATGTTAGTATGGGTGCTAGCAGGCCATGGTCACGTGACTGCTTATTTCTTATATACTCCATGTTCATCTGGTTTTTCTATCACTTTAGAAAGCAGATGTCCACGACTTCAGGTTCCTGACGATGCTACGGTCATACCGCCCAGCTGTCAAGATGACCCTTCGTTCGGAGACTGGTGTGTGTTTAGTTGTCCTCAAGGTTTCCAAATATTTCCTTTGAACATTGAATCTGTATTTTGTAGAGCTGACGGTTCATGGACAAGCGATGTATCTGGTGCATCATGCAAAGGTATTGTATATCATAAGTTCACGTCGCTTCACGTCACGTCTCTTCGTTCGGATAAGGAAACGTATGATCGACGAAAAATAAACTGATCAAATTAATGATTATGAAACGGGTTCTACACACGAAATAAATCAATAAAAACATTAGACTATTATTAAGCTGTTGTTATTCGTCAGACAATATTTATGAATGCTTTTGTACACAGATTATCAACCTCCGCATTTCACAAATTGTCCTATGGACCACACAATCTACTTAGAAATTGCGGCTTCGAATACTTACGTCAACTGGAATCTAAACGTCACTGACAACTCAGGAGTTACCCCCAACAGCAACTGCGACATTGACCAACAACGTTTGCCAATTGGTTTTTACCTGGTGACGTGTTCAGCTTCTGATGAAGCAGGGAATTACGCTTACTGCTCATTTGCTTTGACAGTAAGAGGTAAGAGATATCACAGAGTCATGTGTAGAAAAATACATAATTAAGACATCCGCGGAAATGTCGCACTGAATTGGTGTACAAATACAGTACTGAACTCGACATAATGAAACTGGATATTAAATTCTTTCCCAACTTTCCCAACCCATTTACTTCAATTAACCCGTTGCCAATAGTTTTCCTTTGTAATTCTGAGATACGAACTATAACACGGAGAGGTATTCATGTTTATGTACCGATAAATCTTGAGTGAACATGGCATATTGTCTTTCACGTGCTGGTTTGAGGAAATGTTCCCATGATCGGAAGTGTACTAGCTGTTTCCTGTCTGTAACTTAGTCAAGCATATTCCAGTTTCTTACCTTCTTATTTGATTCTATTTTAGCATACAGATGTCCTGTGTTACTGCCTCCTCCATTGGCACAAATCATTGGACCTTGTGTCAATTTCTACGGAGTGACTTGTACCATCGAATGTCTCTCTGGCTTCACAATTGTAGGCTCAGAAACAGCTACATGTCAGAGAAATGAGCTCACCGGTGAAATGTACTGGGAATACAATGAGGGTGCTCCTTATTGCAGAGGTAGGCCGACGGGAGACTTTGTGCAGTTTCGGCTGAGCTCGGCTGGAGGTGGGGTCGTTTCGGTTGGGGGGGGGCGGTTAAAATGATATGTCCTGGGTTCCAATATCTTTTCATAACTAGTGAAATGCTAAAAGCAACATAGAGTGAAAATGTGAAGAAACGCTTCAAGCGCTCAAGATTTCATAGACATTTTAAAATATTTAAAATATTTGGCACTTTTTCTTCGACTTCGACGGAATTTTCATAGAAGCTGAAGTTAGGTGTAGCATTGTGTCATTAGGAACAATTGTAATAGTACCATACACATTTAGTGAAATATCTGTTTATTAAATGAAAGTAAGGCAGTGTATAGTCTCGAAAATGATATAGAATTTGTTTTTTAGGTCCAATTTGTTAGTGATATATTTATAAGTTTTCTTGTCTGATTCGAGATTCATGACATCATTTTTATCAAAATTATTGCACTTTCTTTCGCTTTATATCTTTATTTCAAGTAATTACCTGCCCGCCAATAACTGATGCACATATAGGAACAGAATTTGGTAGCGTGTATCCAAGCATTTGTCAACAACCAGATGTCATACTACCAGGAAGTACATGCACCTTATACTGCACCCATCAATTTACCCTGCAATCTGCAATTACGGTATTAACATGCCTACCCGACGAAACCTGGGATCATGATTTGGACAATCTTAACATGCAATGCATAGGTAAGACGCATTCCTCTATAGACACTGTCGTCTTAAATTAGGATGTTGTCATGCTTAAAATCTGAATTTGCTGTCATTAGCATCAATGGCATCTTCTATAGATTTTACCTTCATAAATAATGGACATATCTGGGAAATTTTAGAAAATTGAAAATAGCAAAGACATTTATAGCTAGCACGGGATTTGAACTTCTGGGCTACAAGCTACAGGCCCAGCGCTCTGCCAACTGAGCTATTCAGCTGGGGAAGCCAGTCAGAATCAACAGTACCTTACAGTTCTGGATATAAATTTCTTTGCTATCTTTCCATCGATTTTATGTTCACAAACCCTCCGAGTATTCATTTCAAGTGGCTGAATAGCTTGTTTGCGATCATTTGAAGGAAAAAAGGGATTGTTAACCGGAGAACCTCTACGACAAACACCCGTTAGCTTGCTTCAACTGACAAGTACAATGTGTGGCCCTGGAACTATTGACAGGGTATGCTTCGCCCAAGGGAGATATGCATCATAATCTATCGCATATGAGTAATTTAAGATTTCGCGGGTCCCACCACAAGAGAGAAAAATGAAATTGCTTTGCTTTGTCAATTAACAGATAACATCAGTCCTGTAATTGTGTCTTGTCCGCCCGACTTCCATGTGGTCTTGACTCAGGAAAGCCCCTTGGCGGTTGTTACTTTCATTGAACCTACTGCAACGGATAACTCCAATGAGCCTCTCCGAAAGGAGACGTCGCCGCCAAATCTTCAATCTCCATATACCAGCAGAACTGATACAGTCCTTTCTTGTACATTCTATGACGGAGCGAATAATCATGTCACTTGCACATTTAGGATCATTGTTGAAGGTAACACTCAATTGCTTTACAAAGTATTTTAGTTACTATCAACATCAAATCAACATTACATCCTTCTCGGCTGAAGAATAATAGGGACCAAGCAAATTCTTTATATTGTTCATTTCAGAATTCAATCATTATGATTATGATGATTTCTCATAAAGTAAATTGCATATCTTTAGAGACATATGTGTTCATTAGTACAAACACAATGAAGCCATATCTGAATTAGCTGGAATTAAAGATTTTGCGTTAACCAATTTATTTATTGTTTGTCCCTCTTCATATGCTAAAATATAAAACCTCACTCCAACAAGAACTTCTGGAAACAATTTCAAACCAAATGTGTTCTATAGAACCCGGTTGGTTAGAGACATTATCCCATAGAATTAACAACTTTCATCACCGTCTGTCGTCTGCATTTTACAAATAACACATGTTCCCTGAATAAAGTAATAACGTTCTACCCATGTTTGGCAGATAATATCTACCCGGTGTTAGAATACTGTCCAGATGACATCGACATTGTGACCTCAACATCCAAAACAGTCGTGGAGTGGTTGCAGCCGAACTTCACTGTGCCATCAAATGACGATCTGGAGACTCATTGTAACTTTCAATCTGGGGATGAGTTCTCTTTTGGAACTTATCATGTCCAGTGCGTTGCCACTAATCCAACGAATTCAAAGTCGACAACATGCAATTTTGACGTCTCTTTGGAGCGTAAGTTGTCTGGTGTTTTACATATTGTTAAAGAGTCTGATAAATGGTAGCAAAACGTTCCACTGATGTTTAAGAATGTTATAAGTAGACATACACCGCTTTATAACAAAGTAAAGATGGATAAAAAAAATGGTTACATGACTTATATTGTGAAGGTTTTAATTTACAAACATAAACATGTACTCAGTAAAGATATTTAAACTTAATTCCTTTAGCTATATAGGTGCAACTAGTATAGATGCAGCAAATATGAAGAATGAAAACTACATTGGAAGTATTACAACGGAAGAGAGTATAAAATATTATGCTCTACTCCATCACTTTAGGCCTTAATTCAGTAATTTTAGGATAGGTTTCACAGAATTCAAATGTTAAACCAGAATAAGACAGAAGAACGGACATTCTACATTTGGGTTCTTTCTTCGACAAATTTCTTGAGGACTAAATAAGACAATAAGTTAAAAAAAGATTGTTTAATACCATTTTAATCTCATCATATAGCGGTAACCTGTGTGGATTTGCGTCCTCCTGATAATGGAGGTCTTGCTTGTGATCTGTGGTTGTATAGTACACTTTGTATTCAGTTCTGTCTCGAAGGATGGGATATACCAAGAACTACGGAACGAGGATACGATGGTGAATTCTTGTGTGGCTTATCCGGAATGTGGACCCCACCGATAGTCTATGACTGTTCAGGTAAACAATTGAGATTGTTGGTACTACCACAGCAAGCATTGTTCAATAAAAGTTTAAGTAGTTTATCAACATGAACATTTTATATTTTATATTCAAATATTATCATTTTGTATGAATAAGTTTGATATATTCTGAAAATGTGTGGTTTACCGGTCATATGATCAATGAACATTACATGCAGTATTAAGAAGATAGACGTTTCATGGTTCAAATTTAAACCGTAATGTGTCATCTTAGATGATAGCATACTGTACCATGAACAACCAAACAACTTAATGTTACTTTTTTTAAATATCTTTCATAAATCTTGAAGAATGGGTGAATTTAGCGTCGGTTTTACCTTTACTAAATCATATACGAAGTAATATTATAGCAAATATATAACCTGCTTCTGTATGACTTTATATACTTGAAACAAACACTTGGATGGAAACATGAAGAACGAGCTATTATGTTATAATTTGCAAGAATTATCATCAGTTTATGTTTCTATTCCTTTTGTAGAAACGGCCAGTCCTCGTAGAATGAAACTACTCAACGAGCTTCAATATGTTTCTGGTAATTGTGAGAGTTCAGAGACACAGCAACAAATTGCTATCAACTTCCTAGAACTGATTGAAATGGACGTAGCACTTTTTGACACCTTTTGTCGTACTAATCAAAACTGCACGGTTTCGAACGTTGAGGTTATCTGCGGAAACGTAACTGAAGGATCAAGAAGAAGACGTTCTGCAGCTCCCATCTCCAAATATCGAGAATGGAAGAGGAATAGTACTGGTTTCAAACAACGACAACTGAGAATACTTTCTCGAGAGCAAAACACAGTTTTTAAAAGACACCGCAGAAGTTTAGAACAGTTCGAAATCAAAATTAAATTTGATCTTCTGCTGGACATATTGGAGGTGGAATCGGATGAGGAATTTAACGAGGAAGTGTACACTGCAGAAGATTCGCTATATGGTTTGTCTGACGAAATAGCTTATCGGGCAGAATCTGGAGAGCTCTCACCAGAGGTGAATATGAATTTAAGTAATGCTATAGAAGAAATAATAACCACTTTGGTCAATATTGCGGAACACTTTTTTTGCCATGTTTGTGCAGTAACCTTGGTGTGAGTGGTAGGGCCGATTGACTGCACGACGTCTCAGAAGATGACGACGACGACGACGATGATGACGACGATGATGACGACGACGATGATGACGACGATGATGACGACGACGATGATGATGACGATGATGATGACGATGATGACGACGATGTTGACGATGATGGCGACGACGACGACGAGGATGACGATGACGATATTATTATTATTATTATCATTATTATCTTTATTATGATTATCATTATTATCATTATTATCGTTGTTTTCGTTATTATCGTCATTATCGTCATTATCGTCTTTATCGTCATTATCGTCACTATCGTCATTATCGTCATTATCGTCATTATCGTTATTTTCGTTATTATCGTTATTTTCGTTATTTTCGTTACTATCATTATTATCATTTTTATCATTACTATCATTATTATTCACATGTTCATTATGTTCATAATTAGTTTTATTATTATTGTTAATATTGTTATTATTACTATTATTATGTTCTCAGGTTGATGGGTTGGATCTCACAATACATGACGTGGTATACTACTATATCAGTGCCGTTTGCGAAACAGGGTTTGCCAGTGATCCTTTGTACCTTACATGTGGTACGTAAATAAATTGTTAGTCCTCAGAACAGCTAAGTGACCATCGTCTTGAGAAACTTTGGACTGGAATGATTTGGAATAATAATATATATCATGCTCCGAAGTTTTAATGCAGTAGTCCAATACTCCTCTCCTATCCCACCGCCATTTTCGATCAATGCATGTATTCAATTAATCAAAACACATTCCGCTGACATTTTTAGTAGCATTGTCTTGTTGATATTGAATTAATCCATCAGTATTTTGCCAAACGTCATACAATTCCTAAGCTTCTTTCTTTGAAACTGAATGATAGGCGGTTAAATTAGCCATCTCTGTGAAGAAGAATTCTCGGAAAATGTTACATTTCGTGATAAACTCTATCTAGTTGTGATCTTTATCTTCTTAATGATACTTGGAGCTACATTAGTCATCATCGCATATTAATTTACTTCATTTTTGTAGGTGCTTGCCCGAGAGGAACATTTGATAACGAGGAAGAAGACATCTGCACACCTTGCCCAATCGGCACTTATCAAAACGAAACTGAGCAGACGAGCTGTACATTCTGCCCAGAGGGAATGTCTACTTTGCATGAAGGCTCCATAAATATCACAGAATGCCTTGGTAGTTACTTTTTAATCTCTTTAGGTGTTTCCGATGTAGTTCGCTGGAACTGACATCTCGACTGTCAGTTGTTAGCTTTTCCCTTGCTGTATTTTGCCATGTGCCTTGAAATGTGCCCATAAATGACATTTGGTTTGTCATAATTTATTTATATCATATCTTTACGGTAAGCCCCTTACATGGGGCATTCTTCCAATCATCTCATTCAACCAATACGTTCAAGTGATCAACCAAATCAAGAAATTCGCCGTCACACGTTTCTAAGAAGTATAGAGTCAGTGATTGTGCACCTTCGGTACTCTACAAAATCAATGATTTATTCACAAGATTGGCGATTGAGACTCAGCTTCTGACTTTGACCTTAGCTACCATGCAAACAACAACATAGTTAATTAAGTTATTTAAATACTCATTCTTTATGGCTGTGAAAGTTACAAGTCAATTCAATGTTTCCCTCTTGGTGCTATAGCAAAAAATCCCTTCTTATTTTGACCTTTGAATTCTTCCCTCTCACCCGTGTAACGAAGGCAACATCATACTAGATATACTAACTGCACCTGCGATGGTTGCAAGTCAGTTCAATCCTTCTCTTTGGAGTTATAGCAGAAATTCTTAACTCAGGTACAAGTGTATGCTTAATCTGTTTACTATTAAATACGCGTATAGTGAACGCATGCACGCGTTCACTACACACATACAGGTGTATAGTCTCACGCGCATATGTGTCCCCTGTTCCAAATGGAAGGATTCGTGAAGTGTCTTTTGCATTGTGATAGAAATGGGCTTGTCTAAGCAATGTTTCTTTCATTTGGGCATAGTCCTTATATTGGGGAGTGTTCGGAAATCAAGAAAAAAGTTACGTTCGGTTAGTTTACACTATGAAGAATATTTACATGTGTATGTACTTTGTCGATCGAAGCTTGCTGTTAGCGGTTCGTATCTATAATCCTATTGTTTTTCAACAGCCAAACATGCCTTAGAAAATCATCACGGTCTCTATGAATGACTTTGTTTCTTTCACTTAAGTTAAAGTTCATTCATATTAGGAAGACAGTGGTAGAAACATAAAAACGAATGTACTTTATAATATTACTGCCACAGTACAATGAACAAGCGCTGTAAAGTTCATGTCTGTACTGTAATATTACGTCCTCTATATAGGAGAGATTAGATAATAATGAAGGGAAGTTGTAAATGGCACAACATTATGCAGGTAATGATATTAAACATGTACCATTACAGATGTTTGATACTTTGTTATATTGTTCTATATGAATCAATTGACGCCATCAAACATCAAGGTCAACCTATCACGTGACCACTTTATCCTTATTGTCCTTATAGTCTTAAGCCTGATTGACCGATTCCTGGTATTTACTAGTAACTTTATAATTTCAGACTTTTGCGAAGTTGGAACGAACTCTCCTACAGGGTTAACTCCTTGCTCAGATTGTGATGTTACGTCTTACCAACCAGAAATCGGTGCTTTGGAGTGCCTTCCGTGTCCAGAGGGTACCATGTGTCGGGCAAACAGATCTCATTCAGTCCAACAATGTATCAGTGAGTCTCGTTTCTATAACCATGGTTAGGTTAATATCGCTTAATTCGGCGTTTAGTTTCAATGTCTGTGTGCTGCCCTTATGCAGTGTTTTGACATATCCAATAGTATACCAATCAAACAAACAAAGTTTACTGTTACGAACGACCACATAATTGCCCTTTAAGTCTTTTTGTCCCGTACGTTACTATTAAACAAACAACTACACTAGCATGAAAAGAAGTGCCATAAATTTAAAAAAATACAGCATGGATTGAGCATGTTTCTAAAAAACGATTTTTTTTAAATATTATCATTTGTTTAGACTATTGTTAATCGCTGTGCTATAAGGATCCAATGTACAAAACTGCTATGAAAACTTCATTTATATATTGCCCTAAAGTTGTTACGCGAAATATCTTTCCTTTCTGTGACTTATTTAGTGATACACTTTTATACTTGTAAACATTGACCGTATGCTCACAGTTGTATTTTCAACATTTGCCTTGAAATAATATTCCTATCCCTTACACGACTGCCAAAGATTTTCACATACGTGAGAAACCTTGCAAATTTGTAATGGTATAGATTTAAACTTTCATCTTTTCTGTTTTCTGAATGGTTGGAATGGTAAATATTGCGAGTTAAATGTGTAAGCAGTTATATGTGATGTGATCTTTATATGCACCGATTATTGTCAAACTTAAGAAAATGTATTAAATCTTCCAGAATATTATTATTGTTAGTTGTAGTAAATGCTTTCCTTCAGGTCAATGTCCTCCGGGGATGTACTCAGCAACCGGTTTGATACCATGTTTACCTTGTACTATCCATACTTATCAACCCTCCAGAGGAGAGACCTTCTGCCGGGCCTGCCCAGATGGTTACATCTCACCAGAAGAAGGAGCCAATAGACGCCAGGACTGTTCAGGTATCTATATATTTGTGTGCATGGAATTAGAAGTAACCTGAAGTCCAATCAATAATGGCGCATTTAAAGACATACCAACTTAGCATTAGCCTACTAAGTTCATTTAATATATGGACATTGTTTATATATGGTCATGCCAATGTGTACATTACAGTATTTGGTCTGCTAAGCAAGAAATATTGTACTATTACCTAAGCTAAGCGATATTGCTGTTATGGTAAAGCGTCATTGTACTACCACTAGTTTTATGTCTGTATATTTTGAATATCAGAGACGTTTTGATGGGCAGTGAAAAAAATCCTACTCTTGTTCAGATTAGTCCATACAAATCGTACTTACATGTAGCAGATGTTTGTGATGGTTTTGTTAAGCTTTTAAACCAAATGTAATTAAAGGACAGCTTGTTTTGTCCATCTAAACATTTTCAGTCTGCCCAGAATGCACGTAATAACATGTAGGAACACGAGATAATTACGCAAAGGTTACTAGCATTCTTGCTCTGGACGTTCGCATTGAAATTGTTCGGGTTTGTATGGTTTCGTGTCTCCATTCTAAATTAAGGAAATAGTGTGTTTGTTAAGTCTTTGAATTCGACTTTGAGTGCTCTTTACAAGGATTCATATAGACTATTCTTTATATGCGGTTTCTTCAGTCTAATCTTCTGAACCCTTTGTTATGAAAACTATGATCGATTTTACTTACATTTCCCTCCATGTAGTCCTAACAGGTCAAGCCCTTTGTGATATGAGTCCGTGTATCAATGGGGGAACATGTGTGCCGGGACTGGATAACTTCGATTGTTCTTGTAAAGAACATTACGCCGGTAGGGTGTGCGAAATTCATAATGGCGAGTGTGCTCTCGATTGCTTAAACAATGGAACTTGCCTGGAGTCAGTTTCAGGTTTCTTCTGTCAGTGTTCTGAACTGTTCACAGGTATGAAGCAAAATAATCTTAAAATCGCTCAAATTGGGAAAGTATTAACTATAAGCTGGTGCAGGTATTACAATTGTCAAGAAAAACCTTTTTGGAGGGATTTCAATATCGTTTATATGCCATAAAATTAGTTTTGCACTGTGTAATGTTACCCTTCAAGAATGGCTTTATACCGGGATTGATTATTCCTTTTTTTTATAGGCCAACATATTAAAAAACAAAATCTTGATAACTTGTCATCTTTATAAGCTCTGCTGGCTTTCAAGAGAAAATATTCACAGATAAATATATTGAACACTCTTGAATTAATGTTATGAGGCCGTTAGTTTCTTCGTTTAGACCTGATTTACATTAACACACTGTATAAAATCACTAGTCAGAATAATTAAACTTCATGGCAGAGCACCCTTGTATGAAATCTAACGCGATTTGTATGAAAACAATGCCATGCATCGCAAGAATGTTACATAAGGCTATATTTTAGTTTGGGTGCTAGACTAAGACATCCGTCCACTCCTATCGACGATCCTCCTCTAAAATCTTATAGAAAATAATCCTTACTAGTAGAAGTGTTACACGGTTTGTCATGATATGAACATTAAATGCTCAGTTATACACTTAGTAGGTAGATTTCTTTCGTAAACTGTCTCTACGATATAATCTTCTGAGTCAAAAACCACGTATGTGAGTTTTATCCTTAATCGTTTCCTTTCACAGGCCATGACTGTTCCATTCCAGTTGACAACTGCATATCTGATCCCTGTGCAAATAATGGTACCTGCATCAGTCAAGATAGTGGTTACTTCTGCTACTGTACTCGGTTACACCGTGGAGTACACTGTGGAGAGAGAATTGACCACTGTGAGCCGGATCCGTGCGCGCATGGTCGTTGCATCAATTACGCCAAAGACCAATGTATATGTGATGCTGGTTACACTGGTGAATTTTGTGATGTACGCTCATTCAATTATACCTGATCATTCTTGCATTCTTAACTTAAAAGCAGTTCGCTTACCAGTGTACACCTCCTATCGCGTTAGTAGGACATGACTACACTTTTGTTTTTACTTGTTCCTAACTTTTCTTTTTTCTAAATCACATCAGTTTTGTAACAGTATGTGAGGCTTTATCTCAAAGGCTCAACAAAGAGTATTTACAAGACAAATAAATTTGCCTACAATATTTATTTTTAAGTTTTTATTGGTGCGTGTGTGTGATAAACGCAGTTAGTTAATTACAGTAACTCACAGCACCATGTGGAGTAAAAAAATGCATATCATTCCTACCCGATTTATGAACCACATGAGAGATAGAGAGTCATCTTTCTCAATTCATGGGTATGGAAATGACCGAAAGTCCGACATTAGTATGCACGCGTTCCTGACTTTATAAATGCCTAACCTTATTCTGTTACACAGATGGAGATCAATGAGTGTTCTTCAGAACCGTGTTTCAATGAGGGTATCTGTGTTGATCTCGAGAATGACTTTGCGTGTTCATGTGTGAACGGTTTCATGGGTGACCTCTGCGAGATTGACGTTGACCTATGTCAGAACCAACCTTGTCCTGAGTATGCCACATGTGTAGATTTAGACACCAGATATGTCTGTGTTTGTCCTGCGGGTAATTATTAAAGCCTCATCATGTCGACTTAAGTAATATAAATATGCACAAACCGATTCCATCTGGACTGCCGAGATCAAAGCTTTTAGTTTTGATGGCTTGATTTTGATCATATTATTGTGATTAGGTATTTCTTTGCTCGCAGAAATTGAAAAAAGGATCACTTTTTGCAGCAGTTTTCAAGCTATACTGATGGGTTGTCGTACACGGCGTAGCTTTCATAGTGTGTGATCTTTAAATAGAACCATCGATCAAATTAATACATGTATTACAGTTACCCATTTAACAATTCAATGTATGACATCCAATATATATAATTATATATATATATATATATATATATATATATATATATATATGTGTGTGTGTGTGCGTGTGCGTGGGTGTGTGTGTGTGTGTGTGTATTTACATACATGCATGCAATGACTATGAGGGTGCACTAGTATTGAAAAAGTAAATGAATTATTATATCATAAGAGAGTTGTAGAATATGAAATACACATGTCATTATTTCCGGGAAACCTTTTGACGTCGAGCCCAAAATCATGTTTATAAGATTAAATTTCGCAATCGAGCATGTATAAATAAATTTCTAAAAAAATACATATCAAACCACATTATAATTTAACAGTACCGCAGAAAAGTTTGCAAATTCAGTTCATCATACACCGTTGCTTTTAATCCGTCTGTTTCCCTTTTAAGGTAAGACCGGAAGCCATTGTGAGGAAGAAGTAACGCCATGTGAAAGCCATCCATGTCAAAATGGAGGTACGTGCCTGAACGAAGGCATGCTTGGCGAAGTCAGGTCGATGGAGTTCAGCTATCGTTGTGAATGTGTAGCAGGTTACACTGGTGTCAACTGTCAGTTGGATGTGAATGAATGTGACAGCCAACCATGTAGCAATAATGGTACATGTTATGATCTTAGCAACAGCTACACATGTCAGTGTCCTCCTGGATTTAAAGGTACGTTGTAGACAGGGAATAATACCAATATAGCTGCATTTTGATATAAGGATGAAAGTTGACTTTTCATGTGTCAAGAAGTAAATACAATTAAGGATATTGCTCAAAGGCAACCCAGATGTTGATAGTTCAAGCTTTGGATACCACGCTTCTGCAAAGCTTAGTGTTAGGTTGAGGTTGCATAATACCTTAGACATATGTGATTATGGTAAATTGCTCACTTTAAAGTTTTGTTTATTATAGAAAGACAGCGAAATGCTTGATATTCATAACTTTCAAGCTTATTATGAATATGAAAGATCTGGTCACAAAAGGAATACCTCTTTTAAGTACAGCTATTTTAGAGGATAAATACTTTCATCAATCTGTAATAATATAGAGAATACAAACGGTTCCCGGAAAGGCATCGATTACGCTTTGAAGTATCGGTGACACTTTATCTGTAGTAAACCATGCATTAAGAAGGCCAAAATGTGGGATTTTTTCTTTGTATGTGTTTAATATACCAAAATAATAAGGCGTCCGAGAAAAGTAGAATTTTTTGTATAATTAATTGCAATTGTTGGTGATACTCCGATTTACCTATTCTTTTGCTAAATTTATAATAGATATGGAATAATTTGTCTTTTTTTTCAATTTTGCTTTTTGATGATATTTTAGGTTCCCAATGTGAGTCTGTTGAAGATCCATGCGTAAGCTCACCATGTTTCAATGGAGGCACCTGCGTTGTTACAGAGGTGATTGGGCAGTTTAAATGTCAATGCACCAGAGACTACGACGGAAGTCGATGTCAAGATATCATCCAATGGTGTATTAATTCTACCTGTATGAATGGAGGAAGTTGTTCAGATGATCAGGTTATCAGTACTTGCGATTGTCCGAACGGATTTAGAGGTACAGTAGCATTGATTAAACGTTATGCTGCTAGCTTCAACTTCGCTGTAGCTGGCAAGCTGGCACGGGACATAAGTGACTGTAAACAGAATCATCGTAAAATCCGATATCAGCTTCCCTTCTGTAGAGTGTTTTTCTCATCATATGGTGAAACGTTTCATAGTGTGAAATACAGTGATTTCAAGTATTTTAACATTGTCATGTGGTTTATGACATTTTCTTTATACCAGCTATATATAATGTCCATAAGATAGGTAAGAATGAATGGATGGATGTCGCATGATTTACAATCCGGATAAGAGTCCGAATAGTACTCTGCAGGGCTTAAGGAAGTTAATAACAGTCTTTGCTGTAATGTAATGTAAGTTTTTACTTATTTTAGGCTTTGCAGATTGCAAATGTACAAGTATTACATAGGAAATGCATTATTACACGATTTGGCGTTTATGTGCAAGTATGTCAAGTTTCATCAATGTACTGTGTATGTACCGACGTACCTGGTACTCATCAACTTCATTTGGGAGATCGAATTTCTCATTTTAGATCTTTTGTAAGCACACTGCTTCCGTTACTTTATAACCCTCCGGCACGAAAACATATTATGATACATACCATGTTTCTTACCTGCCATAGGTACATATTGTGAAACAAAGGTTAACCCTTGCAGTCCCAATCCATGTCTTAACAATGGAGAATGCACTGAAATTGGAGATGGAACATTCAGCTGTTCGTGTATGTCTGGTTATGATGGGTCCCATTGCGAGAATCGGCTTCCTTTTTGTCATTCCAGTCCATGTGAAAACAACAGTACTTGCGTAGAGGCACGACGTGGATCATATTGTATGTGTGATACTGCCCATGAGGTAAGACGTAACGTTGCAGGTCACATGACGGACTATGGCGAGCGTTTACTTGATTTGTTGTATGTAACCTAAAATAGCATTTGAAGATTTGACAGGCTTATTTGTATTTGCAACATGCCAATGAATTTGAACCTAGCATATTTCATTAATATCATAAAAAAGGTCTAAAAATCCCGCAAAGGGTGTTGTCCTGTATCAACCGATGCAATAGCTCGTACACATTACGAACAAAAAGTAGTAATTACGAATGCAAGGTTTTGGGACATGATCCGTAGTTGCTGTACCAACCAGTGAGTGCCAGTTCTTTAATACGCGATTCTAACATGAAGTCGTATCTAGAAGTTTTATGCTATAAGTTGGCTTATGGATATTTTCGAACTTTCTTCGTTCTCGGCATAACGAATTGGCGTATTTAAAGAGAGGTGTGAACTACAATCAAGCGGTGCCTGCCTCCTTTACTTCAAACACATAGCTGGTACAGTAACTACTGGTGCCAGCTGTAACGCCACTGTTCATGTCCCACAACCGTGTATCAGTAATTACTACTTTGTGTTCGTAACACGGTAACATGTGTTACAGGTGGCACCGGTAGTTACTGTACTAGCTATGAGTACAGGCTGCATGTATGCAAACACTGAACCCTTAATAATCAACATAGCTTTTCACACAAATTTCCGCAAACTTATATATTAACCTTGTATAATTTAACATATAACAGAACTGGGTGTGGGTTGATTTGTTTTAGGCAACATAAGAACGGCGTATCGTAGTGGCTTGGAATGGGAATTTGAAAGTACTTAGTTAAGGAAAAACGTAATTTTATATAAATCATGAAGAAAATTGGTTCTCTTGTTTTTATAATTTTTGGCTTATAAAGTCAAATATTCGTTTCATTAAGAGAACAAGACCCCAATAGTTCGTATACTATTTTCCATCAGCCAAGTTAAATCTTCTCGTCTTTAATCCTCCTCTGCTTACTGTTGTAAACATGTATTCGTCGTCCTATAGGTGGTAATACTTCAGGCAGATGATGTCACCCTCAAAACCCTCTCCTATTGGTTCATTGCCACATGTGTAATGTTCCACCGTACTAACTTAGTTATTAGTTTTGAAAATCGTTTATTTCAGAATATTATACCTTTTACAGAAAACCCTTTATATAATTATTAAAAAGACTACAACGTTTGGTTTTCTTCTCGATTGTATCTACTTTTCCTTCAGGGGCAATTTTGTGAACTTGTTAAAGACGTCTGCCTCAGACACAAATGCGTTCATGGTCACTGCATGCGGAGGGATGATGCCCACTATGACTGTGTTTGTGATGAGGGTTATCATGGTAGATATTGTGGCATAGAAATCGACGAATGCATATCTAATCCTTGCGCCCATAGTACGGTATGTGACGATCTGGTTGGTGGTTTTAGGTGAGAAATTCATCCCTCTTTGTTTTTGAAAGTTAGCAAAGCAGCCGTTTCTAAAGCAATTTCAGGTTATTTTTCAGACTGATTGAAGCGCATATAATAGAATAACTAAAATAGAAACCCAAATATGGCAGTCAAGAAAAAGACCCGTACACACCAACGATGCGAAGGAAATGTATAACGAAAAGAGACAACAACATTAGAGAAAATTATATATTGCAGCATAGAAATTAATGTTGTGCCTGATAACATAATAAAAACATGTTAATAAACATGTTGCATAATCGATTTTACAATATAAAACATCTTTAACAATAATCTGTTCTTATATTTAGTGGTTGGACTTAATTAGCATAACAAAATTAAAGACGAGTCGTGTTTGTCAAAATCATAAAGAACAAATATAAAACTTATTTAAATCCAATCTGCCAATGTTTGTTATCACTTTATAAGCTCCCATGAGCTATAGAATTGCTTTCATGTTAATGTTTCGTCACCCAAACATAATTTAGTTAAGATGAAGACCTTATAAATATTATTGGAGAGATAAAAATCACAAAATTACAACTTTCTTAATATTTTATTTCCAGATGTACTTGTGAGAGTGGGTGGGAAGGAGAACTCTGTGACATTAGTCTGAATGATTGCATTGATCACGGATGTATCAATGGAGCTACGTGCGTTGATGGGATGGAAACTTACTCGTGTATCTGTCCTACAGGTGACATCCTCTGCTGTTATCTTAGATTGCTTTATATTGCTTCAGAAACCATTACTTGTAGTTATTGTTCTTCGTTACGGAAGGCGTTGAATTTTTTCTACGATATAAACAATAGTTACAGTTATCGTAGTACTGTGTTCAGTCATCTAACAACATATAAATTGGGTTGCCTTTGAAAAAGAGGGAAAGCTTTGCCTTAGTTGCAGAAGATTCGATTAGGATCGAAATGTCAGACCTTCTAACTGATACATTTACTTACAAATACCTTTTACAGTCGATAGGCAGTTTGCTAAAAAATTTGGTTGATCTCTTTGATCTTTTAAATTGTCGATCTTCCAGAAGTAATTGACGAGAACCTTAAGCAGCCTATTTTCTTGTGTTAATTCTTTCAATTTGAGAAATGTGACTTGACATTAGTTATAAAGATATCATCCCTATGTACGGCAGATCATTTGTATACATAGTTTTATACAGTTTTCTGGCATATCTATTAGGCAGTTATGGACTATATCTTACAACATTAATTTAGACATGGCAAACACGTGTTCATGGCCAAATAGATGTGTGTTGAATACAACTTATAAGTTGATACCGATAATATCGATTAATACTGACAATCACAATCACAACCACAACCACAAAAATCAAAGCAATGAGGATGTAACATGCATAACTTTATAATGAAATATGTATGTAGTTATGAAAAGACTATTGAAGTTGTACCCGTGTATCGGTTGCACGAATTTGTTCTAAGTTGTTCATGACACATTTCAAACATGCATTCATCCATACAGCTACATTCACCGAATACTGTATACTGTTGCTTTTAGCACATTGTGAGAATAGGGCCGTCAATCAAATATCTTGTTTTTTAATCTTCTGAAGGATTTACTGGCTCCCTCTGTAACGTTAATATTGACGATTGCCTGAATAAGCCCTGCCAAGGATTTGCTCAATGTATCGATGGTATTAACGAATATACATGCGAATGTCCCCTAAATAGATTGGGGACAAAATGTCAAGTGTTGAAGAATCCATGTCAGCCGAATCCATGTATGCACGGAGGACACTGTATCAACATTGGAATATTTGGAATATTTGGCCCTTTTTTCTGTGCTTGTCCTGATGGCGCAACTGGTAGCAGATGCGAGATTAACATAGATGATTGTGTGGATAACAGATGTGCTAATGGTGCTCCCTGTGTTGACCAGGTTAGATTTACACACATATATTTATATATATAAATATAGATATATATATATATATATATATATATAAATATATATATATTTATATATATATATATATATATTTATATATATATGACGTCATGTACCTGCTAAAATCCCGAGTCAAGACATTCTGTGACGAAAGGATATTTATGGATGATGTACACTTGTTTATGTATTGCAGAATGACGTTTAGCTTGTGTACTGTAAACATGAAATTAATAAGGAATCTACTTATCATTCTTCATGTGGATGTAACTGTTGTTCCCTTGTAAAAAGGTCACCGGTCAGTATGTGTAATGTTCCTGCATAAACAATATATGTTTTGTTTCCACAATATATGTTTCGGTATGAGTTGTCCACAATAATTAAACACGTACATTTTAAGTTTCTAATTTCAACAACTGCTAAATAGTTTGTTGGGGTGTTGTTTAATGGTTAATATCTTCAACAAACAGGTTGGATCATACTCTTGTTTCTGTCCCACTGGATTTATTGGCACTTTTTGTGAGGATACGGTTAGTCCTTGCATTGCACAGCCTTGTCAAAATGGAGGATCTTGTGTTGAGGAAGATGGACTTGCCATCTGCTCCTGTCTTGATGGTAAGTTGTGTTCGTGGAACATATAGTGGATTGACAGGCTTTTGTTTCTGGGTGGCTATTGGTGATTCTCTCCCGAAAAGAGAGATATAATATGTTATATTTTGTTGTCTTCTGTCTAAATGGGAATTGGCAATGATATTAAAATCAGTTGGATGTGTAATGGATAATGGTCACATCTATTGATTAAACATAGGGTACAAGTGCGTTACTTGTTGTTGAAATAGACCACTCAAAATTTTCATGGATAATGGGCGCTCGGTTACACTTTGACAAGTATGTTTACAAATTGTTTTGTGAGTTCCGTACAATTTACTTAATGCTACGTGGCACCTTACCAAATTTATTCATTATTGAATATCCACAAATAAACTTTGAGATGTTCCTTTAAGAATTACATCAGAATTTGAAGGAAGTTTATTATATTCTTCTTTTCATTACGGGAACTGCATTTGTATCTGCTTTTTATAAGTAGCTGGTAAGATATTAATACTACATGATACCACCCAAGAAGCTCTATTTGTTTTATCATTCGGTTTATAGCAACAAATTGTATATTGATCATTTAATATCCGTTCACCTAACCCCACTCCCTCCCAACTCCTTGCCCAATCACTACCAAAGGTAGATAACATAATGCATATTAAAAAAATACATCATCTCCTGGTAAGAACTGCCACTTTCAGTTCAATTTTTTCATATGCAGAGACTTCGCAGATTTGCTATGAAGGTAACGTAGGCGAAGTTCTAAGACGTATATAATGACAGATATATAACAACAACAAAATAGAAAAAGAATTATGTTGTCTTAAATATTCTGACTGTTGGTAAGTGTTATTAAAATAGAGTGTTTAAAAATATTGAGTTTATTTCTCCTTATGATATTTTTCAATTATTTTTCGCCTATTTCTTACAGGTTATGTTGGATCTAGGTGTGAGTTAGATGAGGACGATTGTATTCCCAATCCGTGTAGTAATGGAGGATCTTGTCTTGATGATATTAATGAGTTCACATGTAATTGCATCGCTGGTTATACGTAAGTAGTTCTTAAACTTCATATGTTTCGAGTCAGCCGCGTTTCCTTTGTCTAGAGAAATTGATTTAAATGCTGTTATTCAAAACACGTCTAACGGAAACCCTTTGTGGAAATTTGACCTACCGCAACGCACCGCCAAGAAAGAAAGAAAAATTTACCCTTAACAACTAAGAGACCAAAGAAAATAAAATGTTGCTACAACTTACACTGTCAACATAGTGATGCACATTGTGTGTAATAAATACTAGAATCATAGAAAGCCAAAACTTTGGGCCGACATTTTGTGAAGGAAAATTATCGTTTAAAGAGGCAAGGTGTCATACCTATTCTAGCTGTTAAAGAGTAGGTAGAAAATATAAAGACGACTCTTTTATACTGACACTGTTTCAAAATAATAAAAGTCTACATGTTAACTTGTTTTATCTCGATTTCATTTTTAAAACAGCGGACAAACATGTGATGAAAATATCGATGACTGTCACGATAATGAATGTGAGAATGGTGCAACATGCGTTGATGGGTTGGACGGATATAATTGTAATTGTCAACATGGTTTCCATGGTGATTATTGCCAGCTAAGTAAGTCATAGCAGATATGTTTTGGTCAGTTATTAAGATTTCTAATTTACACTGTATCTTAAATTTGATACAAAGGTGAAAATAGATTGATTTAGTTGAGGCAGAGGACAATTGTTTTACTCAGTACGTGATATCTACCTGAAGTTATTCTTGTGAAGACAGTTTCAAGAGGCAACGGAAATTGTTAATCGTCGTTTCAAATGATTGGGCCTTGAATGAAGCAATGAAATTCATAATTATATAAAAATAAGTTTAATGTACCAATAGATGGGCAACACTTGCTTACCCCCCCCCCCCCAACTTTTCTTCCACATATTCTGAATATTACTTTAAAAAAAAAACTGAAATGATATTTCTGCTCAAGTGTTTAGTTTGACACGTTTGGATCTAGTTATGAATACCCAAAGAGCTTATCGGTGACATTAAATGCGTAATTGTATACAGAATGTATTGAATTAGTTCTCTAACTGATTTTATTTTTTATAATAATTTCGAATACAAATTACATACATTCAAGTACTTACTTAACTGGATCAGATTGGTAAACATCCTATTAATCATATAATTCATCCACTGCATTTAACACGTAACAAGTACCGGACTTGCCACCCCCCCCCCTCACCATACGTTCCTCTTAGCCACGTGTTTCGGATGAATCATTTTTCTCTTTTTTTATTGTATTGTGCCGTTTGCACAATTTCCTTCATTTCGCACAGTCATTGTATTTCCAAATTTGTTTACAGAATTTGATGGTGACTTTGACCTTGAGTTAAATTTGGATTACTCTACCATAGATGTTATCCTGGTACAACCACGCCCAGTTTTTAATTTCACTGTTTCCATTTGGCTAAGATCGAATGTAATACATAATCTGGTCATCCTGGAGTACGTACAAGACGGACAATACTCACCTCTTGCTATAACAGCTACCAAAAGTCAAATATTAGTTAATCTTTTTGGGTAATTTAACCATTCTCTTTCTTTACGTTATTGTCGTCCTATAATGTATTTTTGTCAACTTTGATAACATTGATTCATGAATCTGTTTGATTATTTTTTCCTTGTTTCCTCCCAAATTAAGTCTTAGTTTTAAAACACCCACATATAAACAATTTTGTCCGCTTCAGGTATATTTTTATCATTTCAGATGATTAACGTATTTTTTCATTTAGGGTAGTTTATCTCCTTGGAAGTGGGAGTTAACCTACACGAATATAGCTTTTCTTTTGTATTGCTTTGGGACTATATTTAGTTATTACATTTCATATACATTATATTTGACTATGGTTGTTATATTCATGCTAGGACTAGTAAAATACACGTCCGTGCATGCTCTAACACTTCAATACTCACATATATGTGCGTAGGACCAACCTACGTGACACATTATGTAATAGACCGCTAACCATAGCAGGGCTGATAACAAATTATGTGATAGACTTGTTATCTGCGTGAAATTATTCTGCAAAGCTTGGAGTAAGGCACAATGTTTTATATGTAGTCACCAACCAATTGTTCTTTAAAAGTAGTCTTCGAATGTTATATATCTGTTATTTACTTTCTCAATAGTGGTGTGTTTGGAATTTATGGAACTGTTTTAGACGAAAAATGGCATCACTTTGCCTTAACCTGGAAACCTTACTGTTTACATGTTTACCTCGATGGTCATGAAACTATGTTTGATGAAGTGAGCGATAACTTCGATGTTCGTCCCATCTTCAATCAGTATCATGATAGATTCGTGTTTGGACGTTACGATGGAAATGGTACGGTGAAAGTTTACTTATTTATTAAAAAAACCAGACAATAAAATGGAGTCCATATGAACAATCGCTTTCAAACATTTGCATTACTTTGCTTTGCAATTTAAGAAAGCAAGGTGTTCGCTATTTTGATTGTGATGAATAAAGTACAAACTACATTTGCTGGTTTCAGTACTCAAGAAGTGCGGAATGTTGCAAACCGTGACTGCACCGTACTTGCATGGAAGACTATTAAACAGTCGTCCTCCATGTAACTGTAGGAAGACTACAGCATGTAAGCATGCTTACGTATGGTAACTGTCAGAAATGTGTAACATACTTGATTATTTCTGCATATACATTGTCTGATACTAAAATATTATTGATCATTTCTGCATGTTACTTATTGTTACTTTCTGGAATGTTTCTGTATGTTTATCTTAAAGATAAACTTGAATGTTTGTGCATGTAACTGTCTAATACCTTTAACTTATCTGAATGTTCTTAATGTAAGCTTTTTGAAAACTGTTCCATTATTGTAATCACATGATTAGTATATGTAGGAATCCCAGCTACTTCCTCCATTTGAGGCTAGATGAATGACTCCATAAGGTATGGAAACAATGCAACATAGTGAATGGATGAAAGATTTATAAGCAATCACCTTTTGTTATGAAGTAGTGATGTTGTCATTGAATTACTTAATTCAGGCAAGTGAAAGTATCGAGAACAGTTCAGAAATATAACGCAGCTGCAGAACTTGTTTCAATTACTATTGCATTGGTTTTTGTTCAGTTACCTTTATAACAATGCAAGGTTTCTTTTTTCATTCTGTTTGTAGAAATTTAGGACTTTATTCAGTTATTGTTCGTCCTCAGGATCACCGACCCGCTCGGACTTCACAAGGACCTTCAGTAGTGTAAACATTTGGCAATATGTGTTAGACAAATCGCTGATTCAGGAAATGGCCAACAACTGTTCTCATGATGCAAGGGGAAATATTCTCATTTCACACGATCTGTTAGCAAGCATCGAAAAAAGTGTAGGTGTAATAACGCCCTCCCAATGTGAAGGTTCGTGTACTGTTTCACTTTCAAAACTATCAGATTTCTTTCTTTATTGTTTAACTATTGGCTACTTATTATCGGTATAAATTCAGAACTTGGTGGAGAAATTCACTGTCCTACCAAAGGTTTTTTTTTTTTTTAATTTAAGAAAAGTTTATTCTTGCAAACAATTCTGAATGCAGAGAACAATGTCAGTTAGGCTATTATTTCCAATGTACCAAATGTTTAGGGCAATTACAAAACAATGTTGTTGTAGGAAAGTACATCTTCGGAAGTAAATCAGCCGTAATAACATCACAGGGTTTATCTGATAAAACATTAGTTAACATTCAAATAACAATAGCCTATATACAGAAAGTAGCCAGATATTGCGACTTAATACTTCTGTTTTGGTTTACTTTTATTTATAGCATTTGATGACTGTGCGTCCTATCCATGCTCCACTGAAGCAACCTGCATCGACAGTTACCATGGATACACCTGCCTCTGCCCGCCATATCTCACAGGAACAACATGTCATGAGGACGTTGTTGATTGTACAGAATATTCTTGTGCTGCGGGAGCCACGTGTATTGACGGCCGGGGTAGTTTTACATGTATGTGTCCGGAAAACGCTAGTGGTTCTTCTTGTGAAATTTCTGTTGGTAAGTAACAAAAGAAAATATTATCTCTCCTCTTAGTATAAGTTAACATCGTTATTGAGACCAGCATGCCGCGTTGAGTTCCGTTGAGATGGGATCAACTGTGCAGTATTTTTTGTTGTTATGTGTGTTCAAAATTGAACAGTACTATTTTTCATAAACTAAGCCTATGAATTTTTCTATTTCAGTTTACCTTGATGTATTTTTAGTAGCAGTTCACTGCAGGGCACATGCACAAATTTAGTGAAGAAAAGTTAGCGTGATTAGTCTAGTTATATATTTATCACGATTGTTATTTATTTTATCAAGCTTGATTCTTGTAAAAAGTTACAAATAAACACGTATTATCGATTTAAAACTAAAATTCTCTATCACTTAAACTAAAGTTGCTCCTTATTCTGAAAGCGACCATGGTATAAAGTTTATTGTAAGCAAGTAGAAAATCTCCTTAAAAGTATTCACGACAGCGAAAATCATTTTTTGCTTTAGTCGATGGCCAGTGGGGTGAGTGGTCAGTTTGGACAGATTGTAGCAGATCATGTGGCGAAGGCAACATGACACGAGTTCGTTATTGCAGCAGTCCTGCCCCTTCTAATGGCGGCTTACCATGTGACGGGGAAGACGTGCAGACGACAGCATGCAATCTCCATCCTTGTCCAGGTGATACATTCGTTTTCAAAACTGCAAATTATTCATAGGTCGTATTTACGTACAGGGATATTCCACATCAAAGATATCATCATACTTGAACACCTGACAAAAAGATATCAATTTCCTTCTTTTCAATTCTCCATCTCTACTCGACTAGAAGCATACCCTAATTCTTTATTGATTATTTGATATGTATAAAACTCAACGCTTGCACGCTTTGGAGTAACCTTTTAGAAGAATGTTGGGACATTGCCATACGTGTGATTATCCTTCAACTACACAGCATTGTTTAATCGCTTATGTGTGTGTGTGTGGTTTTTGTTAAGGGGTTGACAAGTGAATATTGCGTTTACACTCATATAACTTTGAACGTTAATGTATTTAAGTATAAGGTTTCTAGAACAAGATATAATATCAATAACATGTGTTATTAGCTGACAGTTGTTTTGTTGGTAAGGATTTGAATACTTGTCTTCATTCCCAAATTTAATATTTATGGTAAATTTAATTACTTGTCTACAGACACAACAACTATCATAAACACATCAATAGTTTGATAATTTAGTTTATACGTAGCAGGCAAGTTCTGATACACAAATATCATCTTCGGTCATTTAGGGTTTAAGCAATCCCCAGAATTCACGTGTGTAGATTTAAGTCAGAGCAAAGTACTTTGAAAGATTGCGAAATCGCAACTTATGATGTTCAGATTGACTTTTCAATCAGTTAAACTCAATTTTCTTCACAGAGCGAGCTCTCTTAAAACGAATTATTACATGTAGTACGAGCTCACTACAGTGTTAGAGCTACAATGTCATGAAAGTGCTGATTGGTACAATTCATTTCACTCATATGTGATTCAAGACGCGCCCAAAGAGCGAATTCTCTCTGTTGGAATGAAAGAGGATAGTAAGCCACATACTATGTACACTGGTTTGTAACACACGTACTCTCCATTGTATAGTTCTATGCATGAAACGTTGCTCAATTTACCCACAGCGTGCAAGCCTATACCTCAGTTTGAAAATGGTTACTTACGCTGTAACACTACAGAAGACTGGGAATATTTCTGCGTCCATCAGTGTAACGAGGGTTTTGTTGCCAGCGTGCCTCCTCTCGAGAGCTACCACTGTGGTGTTTCTTTACAGTACCTGTGGAATGTGGAAACTCCGGACAACCCCTCTATGAGAGTATCTAGTTGTATCAGTAAGTTCATCGATGTAAAATAAATAAAATTATTATATCCCATTTTAACCCTGAATATATTATTAGTCGAAATAATGGACCATATTTCTGTAAGGTCTAAGTAGTTATCAAGGTAACACCCAAGAAGAAGGTGGAAACGAAATAAAATTGAAAGCCAACACATGTTCACATAGGCTTATACATTAAATATTCTTTCGATTTGTGTTAACTTGCAGGACCAGTGTCACCGTCTGAAGTCATGGTTGAGTACTCAGGTAAATACACAGAGTTATCCTGTACCACAGAGAACCGAGATATCGTGATAGAGGAGATAACCAGAAGCACAAATCTGGTATTAAATAGAGTATGCCAACCGGGTACCGAATGCTATTTTGATGCTGTCCATGTGGAAGGTTGCCCCATGGACGATGAGATTGTTCAAGGGACCGGAGTCACCAAAGCAGTGACGTTTATTGTCAACTATGATCCTGAATTAGGTACGTATGCAAATATAACTATTGGAGATCATTCACAAAAAGATCATAAATACACCCTCTTTTCGTATTGATTGAAGGAGTTAATGACTAATTGATGGAAGTAAATCGATGCTCAACATTTTTCGCCGGTTATTAGTTTTAGTCACAAATACATATTAATTGAATCGAATTAGTCTAACCAATTGAATTAGCCATTGTTATAATCTATTTTGTAATGGACTTCTGGCGCTTGAAGGCCAGATTCATTTTTGTGGCTTGCAGTTCATCAGTATCTTGTCACGCATTGTCTATCATCTAATATTTATCATCTATTGTTTATCATTTATTGATCATTTTTTTTACCATAACAGACACAGAATCACCAAGCGAGACAGATATAGCGCCGATTATTATGCGTTTAGTCGATGAGGATATAGATCAAGGTGGCGCTTTAATATCTATTTCTGGCCAGATACATCATCTGAATACCACCACTGTAAATGTTGAGGGAACACCACTCTGTCCGCCGGGTACTTACATCAACGGCCAAACATTGCTCTGTGGTCAGTTTTTCACTGTCATATACATTACCCTGGTTAGCACAGATTATTACGAATAAAACTGGGAAATTGTTTAAGCTGTCAGAAGAATGTCCAGTAATGCAAGTAACCGCTTATTAACGTAAACGATACTATAAATAAGCAATGAAAACCAAGTAGGTCTGTCTTATTCGCATGGTGGTTGCAATGAATATGTGTGGATTTGCATTTATTATATGTAAAACCACCGTGGTTGCAAAGGATATATATGGACTTGCAGTTAATCTGTTTAAGTCCTTGGTTGAATGTAAAGCCCCCGACATATGGTGGATAAGTCTTCCTGCATTTGTATTTTCCATGATATAAACAGTCTCATCTAGTCACATGAAGGGGGTGGGGGAAGGGTAAGTATGACACAGCAGCGGTCCAATAGGCAAAACAAATCCAAGTTCTTTTTCATCTTTACAGATCAATGTTGTAAATCTGTTCCAGTGTTTTGAATTCGATGCCTCATTTCTTATACATATATGTCTCTTTTCTCTTTGTGCTTTAGTACCTTGTGAGCGTGGTTCATTTTGGAAGGATCAGTCCTGTTTCTTCTGCCCAGCTGGTTCTTACCAACCAGATGTGGGAACAACATTCTGTATTGAATGTCCCCCGAGTAAAACCAGCCATATTGGTGCTATTGAGGAGTGTACCATTACGGATATATAAGTAAAAGTATTGCTATTATTCTTCTTCCTTTTAATTTTGGTTTGTGGTTTTTTCTTTCCTTTTATCAGTTTATCAAGAAGTTATATAAAGTTGCGAATCTGCAAGGGGAGTTGTTTTGGCTTGTAATGTTTATACTTCTTAAGAATACCTCCAAAGTGTTCCTTTGTTTTTGTCTATTTGTTGCTTTGCATAGGTATTAACGTTTTCTTTTTGTTTAAACAAGTAGGTATCTCACATTTTAAGTAGATAGAAATTTTGTCTTTGTTTCAGGTAACCGAATTCTTCTTATATGGTAATAAAAATTCGGCGTGCTAATGTTAGACAGTTCAGCATTACTTTGGTTTGATGTGATATATTAGGATATAGCATAATCATGGGCTCATGAAGTCCACTCTGTTGCTTCCAGGACACTGTATTTGCTGTATGTTTCTATTGTTTACCACATAACAAAACATACTTTCTTTTAAATTGATTCAGACTAGACACCGCGTATTCGGAATCTGTAATAATTGAAATTGAGGTTTGGTCTTACCATATCTCATGAAGTTGACAATTGTGTTATCCTGGAGTGCCTACATCCACCAGCCTAGCAAAAGATCTCATTAATTAACAGTTGTATAATATAATGTGTTAATTACTTTCAAGCAGCTATGTGTATTTCATAAATTTATTAAGAGATATATAATAATTGAACAAACCAAGACGCTATAAAAAGCAAATGAGAACTGTGTCCATTTTCAATTGTACTTGTCGTCATTTATTGCAAACAATTATTTTTTTCTGGAATGAACGAATTTCTACAGATGTATTAATTCGAATATTGTTAAGATTTGACCATAGGTTACTGAATGTCGACAATTTCGGTAGAGCCAGGCACCACGCTTTGTACACATAAGTCCCTTTGATTGCCCTACCCGTTAGTCTATTAAATTAAAACCTCGAGGCTGTTGACCTTGGGTTATTGACCTTGGGCTGATCATGTTGGACCCGTAGGTATTTGCCTCACCTTTCTCATTTGCATTATACGGCACTGTATTTGGTATGGGTCCCCAATCTGCCACAGTATAGCTTATACACTTTTAGTTACGGCTTCGACCTTTCTGTGACCCACTTCATAGATCTAGATTCTCTAGTAAATGACATTACCAGACGTTTTGCTTAGATAGGGTGGGATGACATCGGGAAAGAACGGTCGTGTCCCTCGATGGAGAGCTCGGTGAGCGGGGCGGGGGGGAGGTTGTATGTTTCGATACAAGGACACAACCTTTAATCAACAGACTCTCTTAGGATCAACAAAAAAATGACCGTTATAAACGGTAGAGACAACATGAGGATGAATCCTCTGTACTACACTACACTCCGGTAATGTCGACATTACTCCAAGCATTACAGGTATATCATCCTGGCCTTCAACGGAGATATAGGCGCCAGGAAACTGGGAAATGACGATAGTCTCGATCCAATTGAACAGATATAGGCCCTCTGACCATTAACATATACCTTCTTTATTTGGGATCAGGGTTGTAAAATAATTAATAGCCTTTTTTCAGAAAGGTTAAAAAAAAATTCTAGAGTATAAACTTTACCTTCCCTCCTCCACATACACGCCCAAGAAAGCATCACTATCAATGTTTTTTTCCATTTTCAAAACATCGCCAATCATAATTTTTTTCCACACTTTCTTCTGTTAAAATAATAAATGGCGAATACGAATTGCTAGCCTGAAGGTCGGTAACCAATTCGTTACCAGGATAATTTGTAGAAGATATTAGCCCATTTGTCTTTTTCACTATAGGCATTCTATGTTTCGGACCTCATTCGCGTGGACAGAATTATCTCTAGTCACAAGCCGGAAACAGATTGAGACGCAAAGTAGTATTCAACTTGAAAGGATCATCATAATAATTTCGAATGCCTTACATCGATTACAACTTCTGAGATCACGGAGAATATTTGCGCTGTGATAAAATTAATTACATAACAGGCGCTCAACAACCCTGACAACGTCAATATTCATAGCACAGGCCTATACTTGTCCTATTTGCAATATGGACCTTTTTCGCTAGTTAATTGTTTAGCGAGGACGTCTTATATACATCTGTTAATTCCTATCGAGACAATTCTCTCTTTGAGAGTGTTCAAGATTTTCTTCACTCTTCCTTTAAAAGTGAATTCTACACAATTTATCATCTTTTCGCGTTGAGCCACTCTTCGTGAAGAGTTTAAGTCACTTTTGAAAAAGGCAATCACCCTGGACGTTGAATTGTCTGGTAAGAACAATCAGACAGCAAAATTACAATGTGGTTTCAATGTACTACATGAATAATCGTGTATGAATGTGACACACTAGGCTAGAAGGTATGGCCAGGATGAACACCAAACTTCAATCTTATTAGTACAGCAAAAGCATTGAGATATGACAAACAATATTCACATTGGCAGTTTATGAACTCGACTTTCTTGTATTCAGCATAGAGATTGATATCTACCATAATAGGGTTCTTCTACTCCATTCGGTAAGCCTACAAGCCGTACATTAACCAGGCACCGGGCAAATTTTAACCCCTGTTCCATAAGATTTTGCGAAAATTAATTTTCGTACACGGAGCCTGGTCATTTCCCCAACGTTACTACATCCTCACCTGAAGTTTTATTTGGCAATGATTCTCTAAAATTGCGAAATAAGAAGCAACAATTTATAACCGATTATTCACAATTATATCGTCCATTCTAATACATTAATTAACAGTACGTTTCATTACACACCTTTGTGCACAGGCATGTTTCCAACGACGTAAGTTAGCAAAATACTTAATTTAATCTAGAATTTGTCTAGAATTCTTGATTCATATCTACGGATGCCCTTAAGCTTGTTTCTAATTACCAGCAGCCTCTCCTATTTTGATGAGGTGTTACGCACGTGTCATCTCATATGCTGGTCGGTGGGAGATGCGGTAGTTTATACAACAAGGTGTCCACTATTTGACTTCTGGTTACCCCAAATGAGCGACCTCCTTTATAAACAATAGGCTTCTTATTCTTAACATGGTACTCCTACATACGAAATATGAGATTGGTCCAATCATCCCTTCTTGAGATATCGTGTTTATAAGCAAGGCGTCACACCCGCACTCCCATACACTCATCCGCCTGCATGTCTTCAAAGTTTACGATTATCATCGAAACCAAAAAGAACAAAATGTCGTGTCTTATTGTCTGTACCTTTCGTAAAAGTAAACCTTGCGAAAGTACAAAACAGAGAAACACCATGCTTCTGCTGCTTCTTTTATTTTGGCAAGAAAATATAGGTAAAATGTATAACTTAGAACTTTCTTAACCAGAGTATGATCTAGTCAATCTAAGTCAGTGAATCAGCAAATACAGTTTACTTGAATTAAAGTTCTCTCGTGGAAATGGCATGCATAAGTTCCAATATGTGAGGTAAACGACCGGTATACTTCTAGTAAGCTGAATAATGGCACCGACATGAATGCCATTTTAATTAATATTTCAATGGTAATAACGACAGGCTGTATTCTAGGTAGGTTTATATAGTCATGACATCGAACTAGAAGACTCTGTGGTATTTGTGTCAGATCTAGGGATTAATGTAAGTGAAAACTGTGTGTCCAATATGTCTGGGATATCAATATTTTCTGCAGCTCGTGTTTATCTAACCGATACTTTTCTGCAATGCACGTCATTGCTGCCGGATCAAATTGCTCATCCTCTTAGCGTCGTCCTCTCATTGGTATGAGAAATATATATAGAGATGAGATACTTGTTTTTACCGACATTTATGGGATACGTTTTCTTCTATTCATTATCTAGATGGAAAAAGAGACGGATATTTCTCTGATGAAGTTCACAAATGATCTCGTACATTTAGAAGAATCAGTAATGTGACTTATTTCAGAATGTTTTGTTGTAACAGTTATTTGTAAAATATCCTACCGCTACTTAGCATAAGTTCTAAAAAGTATTTCAAAAGGCAACCGATCGTTGGTTTGAACATGTGTAGTATCATGGTTTTGGACTCCCGCAAAGGAAATATGCCACATTCAATCAAGTGTCTTATTTATAAGTCTTTCTAACAAGTCAATCCTTGTCACGAATGATGCGTATTTGATAGTTTCGAAATTATAAAGAGAAGCAAACCTAACGGTTTTTATATTAATGTGGGTGCGCGTAATTGAGAAAGAAACGTCCCTCAGTGACTACAACTATTTTCAATCCGCTTGGCTGATGCTTTAAGTTTTCATTGAGAAGGCCTTAAAATAACATTACAGAACCACTTGTTCTGCAGTGTTCAATGTTTTTGAATTAAGCATTACTTTTTTAATTTTCTTTAGTAGGAGCGTTATTTGTAAGTTGTTGTTTGGTGAAAAGAAAACAAAGCAAATTTAAGAGATGTCATTTCTTTGTATTGACTATGGCAACAAAAGTTTGAAAAAAGATGTCAGCTTCCGTGGCAAAAGGGTTGAAACAAAATAATTAGGACAAGAAACAACGGTCGACGAATAAAGAACTGGATGTAGCACTTTGCATTGATTACTTTATTTTTCCGCTTTTATTCTCCCATTCATTTTTCTATAATCAAATTTTGTCAAATTTTTAAATTTGTTTTTACCATTCCTGCAGATATTCAATTGATCAGCTTAAAGAGGATGTAGCTGTACTGGAAGAAAAGGTGAAAAGCATCTCGGTAGCTGCAGAGAACATTGATAGTGAATTCAAGGTTCAGGTTGAAAGAATAGGACATGTATATTATCTACATGAAGGAAAAGTCGACAAACTAAATCGAGCAATTTCCATAGTATTGTAGGCTCTGAAGAAGGCAATCATAAGAGGTGTGTGTGTCTGTGTGTGTTAAATGGAAGAGGGAGGGTGTAGAAGCAGGGGGTTTATTCCTTCTGAGTATTCCAATAAAATAAAAAAATTACACACAAGCAAACAGCAAAAACAAATCGTCTTCATTAAAGAATTGTGTAAACTGTGTAAAAGGTTGACATCCCACTTTGTTAAATTAAGTAAGAAGACATTAATGATTTCTCATTCATAATGGAACCCCTACCTTCTGTCTTCATACCTGTCAAATGTCCTGCTGTTCCAAAGTTGTCAATCGCCAATAACACTTGTTTGGCAGGTTGCACACATACTCTCAGGAAAATCTTCGTTTCATGTTTCATACAGGTTGCAAAGGATGACCTGTCTGAGGTGAAAGAAATGTAATTTGATGTTGAAAAGCTCTGTACTAAGCTAGGCGGCTTCTTACTCAAGAAAAATGTGTTCTTACTTCAGATCATTTTGTGTAAAAATTAAACCTGCCACGAAAATACTTTTTGTTGACCCGTTTCTTTTCCGTTTACGAGACATTTTTAAAACAAAGAAGGTCTGACAGATGTTCTGCAAAGATGAAATCATTATGATGAGTGCTAACTTATATCACCTACAATACGTTGCATTGACCCAAGAATATTCAAGTAGCTTAAATATTAAAAAAAAGAATCGGTTTGTTTGAAATACTCATTACTGAAAATTGTATTAATCTTTTAAGGTCTACGGACACCGAGCCAGTTTTTCCCCATATTCAGTACATTTGTTGTATGTGAATATTTCGAAAAGCTCTTGCAGTTTTCAAGATATACAAATTTGAAGTTTTGGTAAATCTGTGGAAGCTCGTTAACGTTGTGCAAACTATGACTATTACAGTCACAGCAATTACAGCAAACTATTACAGTCATCAAAATGCCTTATGTTAGTCTTTTAATACCCCACAGGCCCACATGTATCATTTGAATGATGTGATGTTCCTCTTTTCAAAGAAAAAAATGAAACATTTTAAAATATCGCCTTAGGCCACAAACCTGTGTTCGATATCCTGGAAACGAAGGTTTTTAAACCAAGGATTAACATAATAGAACATAAGCCAGTCAATCCCGTTAAATCGTCAATGTACATAATTAGCTAATGTATCATAAGTGAAACTAGAATTAAGAGAAGACTTGTAAAATAGTCAATCTTTGATGGATTTAGATTCAAGTTGCAGTTATTGTCATGATTTCTAATGCCTTTTAGAATTATCAGGACAATGTCGTGCCTAGGTACCCGTTAACCTTTGAGAATCACGCTTTCAAGGCATATAAAATATATATATATATATATATATATATATATATATATATATATATATATATATATATATATATATATATATATATATATATATATTTTTTGAAATCAAAACACGGAAGCTGAACCAAATTGACTTAGAAAGCTTCAGGCGATACATATTATCATCTCCTCTGTATACATCCCCTGTCTCGAACCTGGATCAGCTGGTGGATATGTATGAGCGAGTACTGACTGATCTACTTGACAAGCATGCCCCACTCATGGTGCGTAAAATTACACGCAGACCTCACGCGCCTTGGTTTACAGATGATCACCGTAGCTTGAAAAAAGAAGTTCGGCGTTGTGAGGCTCAGTGGCATCGCACAAAATTGGCAGTTCACAAAGAGATCTTCATTGAGAAATCCAAGCTCTACCATGCTGTGTTGAAACAGGCAAAGAAGAATTTCCATCAAAACAAGCTGGTCGCTTGTAACTCTCGCCAACTCTTGAAGGAGGTAGAAAAGCTAACGTCTCCTAAGATCTCCAATGTTAGGCCTAATACCTCCGATAATGGATTGCTAGCTAATCAATTCGCAAATTTCTTCGTAAACAAAATCGAACAAATTCGCAACAACAGTTTGAACACTGATAAACCACAGCTTTCAATGACGTTACCTCCCGATGAAACCTCTCACTGTTTTCCTCGCTTCGTTCCCGTGTCTGGGGAATCTCTGAGAAAAATCATCATGAACTCCCCCGCCTCAACATGTAGACTGGATCCGATTCCAACAAGCCTGCTCAAAAACTGTATTGATGTTCTTTTGCCGACCACCACTAAAATTGTGAACCTCTCCTTGTCAATTGGGCACTTTACGGACTCTTTAAAATGTGCTCATATAACTCCTCTCTTCAAAAAAGGGAAGGTATGCAAAAATGACCTGAAGAGCTACCGCCCAATCGCAAACTTGAAGTTCCTGGCCAAAACAATTGAGCGTGTTTGCTCAAAGCAGATCCAGAACTATCTCCGGAACAATAAACTGCTTGGTGAGAAGCAGAGCGCTTATCGTGCCCACCATAGCACTGAGACGGCGCTGCTGCGCGTCTACAACAACTTGCTTCTCACTGCTGACAAGGGCGAGGAGGCCATCCTAGTGTTGTTGGATTATTCGGCAGCATTCGATACCATTAACCATGACATCTTCTTTCAGCGTCTGCAGAATAGATACGGTGTGTCCGGCAAAGCTCTGTGTTGTTTTAAATCATATGTCACCAACAGATCCCAAGCTGTAGTTGTAAATGACTGTATATCTAATGTTCATCAACCAGTAGGAGGAGTTCCTCAAGGATCTGTCACGGGCCCTTTATCGTTCACAATGTATACCTCACCTGTAGAGGATATCATTAAGGCCCATGGTATGAGCGGTATGTTATATGCGGACGACACACAAGTCTATGCGATTAAATCAGGATGTGATCATGGAGCCACACTCGCAAATCTTGGAGCGTGTATTTCCGATATAAGGTCTTGGTCTTCTGCAAATGACATGAAATTGAATGACGACAAAACTGACCTAATTCATATATCTTCTAAATTCCGAACTGCTGCTCCAATTCCTTCACTGAAGATTGGAACCACACACGTCGAGCCAGTCGACAATGCCAGGAATCTAAGAGTTACTTTCGACAAAACTCTGGATATGAATCAACATATTAATAACATATGTCGATCTGCTTCTTCTGCTCTTCATAAAATTGGAAAGATTCGCCGCTGCCTGGATCAGCAAACAGCCGAAACACTAGTCCACGCCTTTGTTTCATCCCGTGTTGACAACTGTAACAGTTTGCTATACGGTTTGCCCGTTCAGCAGGTGAATAAGCTTCAACGGATACAAAATTCGGCGGCAAGGTTGATAACCCGCACCAAACGGTCTGAACATATCACTCCAATCCTTCGTAATCTTCACTGGCTTTCTGTGAAACAACACATCAACTTCAAAATCCTGCTTCTAACTTTTAAATGTATCCATGGACTTGCTCCAGTGTACCTACAAAACCTCATCCGGGACTATACGCCACGTTGTTGCCTCCGATCCAGTTCGAAATCTTTACTGGTCACTCCTCCTGTATGCACTAAGTCATACGGCTCTCGCTCGTTTCAGTTCTCTTCCGCTGTCCTCTGGAATGACTTATCGATCAAAGTTAAAGAAGCTCAGTCAGTAACCAGTTTCAAATCTCTCTTAAAGACTCACCTGTTCTCTTGTTTGTAGTTTTCTGTCCTTCAGCGCATAGAGACTTAAGTGTGTATTTGCGCTTTATAAGAACTGTGTAATATTATTATTATATAACGCAGTGACCGAATCAAAAAAGAACTTCATCTGTATTCATGTGATGCACATTTCACAATGCAAATGGCATTTGAAGTTTCTCTTTACGCTAGAATTTATAACCAGAACAGTTTCAAATGAGTAAATAATGACTACATAACTTTTCGTTGCTAGGAAAATGAAGATAGGCGTAAATAGAGAGACAAAATGGAATTTCGTCGTCAACAACGAGAACAAAAACGTTTTTTACGGTTTAAGAGTCTCAAACAAATACTCAATTCCACCGACGGAATAGCATGCCATCTCATTTAATTACTAAAGATAAACCCGAGGTCGAAAGATAAGTGGTGAACTATCACACTAAATTTCAAGGTACCGGCAAGGATGATAAAAAGGGAATCAATCCTTTTCTCAACGGGAACATGCAACATGGTCGAACTTTCGAAGGACTTCATATTTTGCAAGACGGGGAGCTAGTTTCTAAAGCATGATTGAAACTACATGAGCAGATACGGTGACCAAATCCTTACAAACTCACATACAATTAAAATTAACCAATGATGATTGTTCCAAAGCATATGGTCATTTTCTTTAAACTATTCCCTCGCTGTCAGACTGAAATGTATCCATGGATTCAATCCCTTTGAAATTAAACATATTATAACCATGTACTTGATAAAATTTATTGTAGTCGAATATAAACTTACACGGTTGTTTGCTTGCTAACTTCAAATGAAAGATCCACCACATTCTACTGATAAAGTAAAATTTATGGGCTGGGCCATTTTTTTCAAGAACAAATTTAATTTGTGTAGAAATGTTCGAAGGTTTAATCATGGTCTTTATAAAAAAAAGCAATCATGGGGTTGCGACAAATCTTCAAAATGTGCTTACAACACTATGAAATCAATGCGGAGCAGCACAGCAGTATAGTCATGGCATAATAATTAATGCAACAACTTACTCGTTATTGACATACGCCTAAGTCTAAATACTCCATTCATCATTGGATGACTAGAAATATTTACTCCTTAGGCGTACTCATTCCACAGTCATCATTTTGATTTGGATACAAATCCTACAGGCCGTAGACAAAACATAGGTCCTATTTGATAGGCCAATTCAAAATTAATGCAGACAATTTTTGGAACTTTTGGAAGCAGGTTACTCCGTAAATCGCAAAAAATGCCCAGGCTACATTTAATTGTGACGGGGAAAAAAATCAGAAATGCACGATCTGATAAGTTTCAATTAAAATCATATCTTCTCTGCCAGTAGCCTACAGTAGTTAGCAATAGTATTAGCGAACGGTACAGTGTGCAGTTCGATCGTATGTGAAAGTTTAGCCTACACCTAAATGCAGGTTCGGCTACGTTTTATAGGTTGCAAAATACTGTGCTGTTGTCATGAAAGTTTGAAGTGGACATAACTTTTCATGTGACCATTCTCGTCTTGGTCGATATTGGGAAAAGAGAGAAATCATATTTCTACAAGAAATAAAAAGTATCCTACCATGTATTTACTGGCTGCTGGAGCCGTTCTACGCGTTCGTAATGATCGACAAGGGCGGCGGAACCGGGGGGCACAGGGCGCACGTGCCCCCCCCCCCCACTCACTTTTCCTCAGGTTAAAAATGTGCTCTTTTTCTACATAAAAATTGAGATGTCTCAAGTTAGCAAGAGGCCAGGGAACCAGAATGAACACTCGGGAAGGGCCGTTTCCGGCCATCTGGGGGTTTGAAAAACCCAAAATTTTCTTGTACGCTCCGCGCCAACCGATGGTGGCGCCCCGCTCAGATAGTCGTGCATACAACTTTGCAGATCCTGGCTACGCCCCTTACTTTCAATGAATTTCTGTGGGTCAAACTCAAAGCTATTTCGAATGGAAAATTTGTTAACATATTAACAAGAAATAAACTCTAATTCAGAAGATTCCTACATTAGCAACTAGCATGATTTCACCTTAATTTGTCTCAAAAGAAAACTTGTTCCTTGTTTCCCAATTTGCACATTGGATATTACAGTGCTAGTATGCATATTTTCCTTGGGGGGGGGCGTTGATGGAGTGATGTGGATACGCAAATATGATAATTCAATAAGTGTTATAACGGGTACTAAATATAAGGCTGCATCAGTCCAATCGAATTTCTGCAAAGTGCCCTTTGATGTCGGTGCCCCCCCCCCCAGATTAAAAGTGCTTCCGCCGCCCTTGATGATCTATCTCTGCTTCCTCGAGTTGTTCCAATGGCTCAGCATTCGGTTCGAACTGATAAGGAGCAAGTCTTAAAATATGATGTTTATTCATGTAAAAACTCATTTCTTTTCTTGAACTTTCATTAAAACTTGAAGAGGAAAAGTAACACATTTCGCTGTTACTTGACTTGAGTAGTTATCATACTCCATTCCACAGAATTCTATGGCAGTTTCGTACGCCTAGCCGTCAGTTAAATGCATCCCAATGTATAAACAACAACAACAATGAGATGCGACATGTCACCTCACCTTACGCCACACACCAAATTGTTACGTGATATAGGGTTTTCGAGGCCATCACGCTATTTTCGAAAGTTTCGGACTGAATTTGCATGATTATTCCTTCCATTTCTGAATCAATTTGAGGGATTTCTGCTTTGACTTTACTATTCACGTTGTATTTGCGGTATTTAAGCAATTTCTAGGCTACATTAAAACCCATGTCATGTCCTCTTTAATGAAAGAAACGAAATTTCTTTAGATGCGAAAACAAGAGAGGAAGAATAAGAACAAACAATAAATGGACGGAGAAAGACCGGAGTCTAGTCAATTCAGTGCAGTCAAGACGGGAATGGAAGCAAAGAGAGAAAGTGAGAGGGGGGGTTAAAGGATGGGGAAGGGATGCTAGCATTTAGGGTGATCAAAGTTTGTGTATGAGGTTAGACGTACAACATGGCTATGCATGGGTCAAATGCTAATCTTAATCAACATATTGAATGTATCCTTGCGTAGCAAAACATATTTAAAAAGAACAATACTTATCTCCAGAAAAACGATAGAAAAACTTGAACTAGACTGGGGTCAAGTCTAGTGTTAACTGTGTTTCTTTTACAAAGAATGGCCTTCAAGATATAATGAAGCATGTACGTTCCAATATTACACAGATGAAGAATCACGGACGGACAATTAGATCGAAACTTGTCAACAAAGGGCATCGAAACCGAAACTATCTACAAAGTGTGCAATACCAACTTACAATTTATTTTCAGCACCTTACGATCAGATTGATGGTTACGCTTCAACAAGAACAGTTTCACGTCTATTTCAACTTCAAACTAAATCTGTACTCAATACTGAATGTTTGTGCAGAAGGTTTAAAACCTAAAAGCTGTACTTTACCAGATGATATGATGCGAGCCAATATCAAAACTCTTTTGACCCTTGTGTGGGTTTTGCTTGTATTTTTCGTAATCACGTCAGAAGGTAAGGTGCCTGATTCTTCAATATTTTTGTACTATATTGATACATATATCGTGTATTAATGAAGTAGAAATGTGTTTATGTCATCTTACATGTATGGTAGTGGATTGGGAAGAGACGCTTATCGTTGACTATAATTGAGAAATGGATGTTCCTTCATTGGATAATCATTGTGTGCAGACGTGTATAAATTCGAATGTATTTATCCGAATACCAAACATTTTGAATCGTAAGTAGTATTGATTACCACGTACTGTCCGGTGTTATGGGGGAATGGGGTTGAGAGTGGATTTAGTTGTTTCGTTTTCCTGCACAAGCTGTTAGGTGACTTTTTTCAACAGAACTGAGTTGTGATGAGTATCACATATTACCAAGAGTAGGCTACCGCCTATACCTGGTTCGGAGAACCGTACTACATATGAGTACGAGTGTTTGAGGATCCGAGTAACGAATAGACACGGTGCTTTCAGTGGAACATTTTCTCTCGAGAATTGTCTAATATTTTTATTTAGCAGCCAATGTATGATGCTTTTTAATAAAAAGTCATTAACAAAAGCCTGTGCATTTACACATTAACTGATTTACTCTCAACCCCAGTCACCTTGTTTCGAGATTTTGACCGTGAGATCATGAAAGTGATGCGTCAAGGGAAAGGGAATAGATACTTCTTCATAGCTAATGGTAACATAAATGCAGACTCCTTTTAATAGCGTCGTTAGATCTCGAACAGCTTTCTTTGCTTTTACAGTCTTCCGGAAAGCATGAAAGCTTATTACAATTGATCTATCAACAATTGTTTTGTAGGAAATAGTTAATTTGAGATTCCTTTTGCCTTATCATTATAGATTGAAAACGATTCGATACCCGAGAGTGTCATGAACGTTCAAAGATTTCCTCAAACTGAGCGTATAATACACTTATGCACTTTTAGCATTCCGTAGCACTCTTTCTCAATGTTGAAAAAGATGATAGTATCGTTGTGAGCAGTTGAACGCATTCACACCTTTGCTGCACAATTGCCACTTACATATTCAGAGAAGTCCTGCAATGCAACTATGGGGATGGCTTGCTGAACTTTTATCTTTCTTCAATACACACTAGTTCTTCCAGCAGGGATCTGAATACCATCACCGCCAAGAAATCTAAAATGTCCCATTAATTATACATTAATCCATAATTTATGAATAGTGGACTTTTAGAGAATATAGTCATATCATAGAACGTCTTATTTGGCAAGCCCATTTGTGCTAAAAGTCAAAGTGTCAAGCAAATTAGTATAATGAAAACGATATTTCGCTTACCGCGTAAATATCGAAATATTGCCGCTAACATTTGTAGCCTTGTAATTTGTGTTGCTGTTTTGTGTAAATTGACAGCTGTTAATTGACAGCTGTGTTAAGATATGGTTACGTGTAAGACGACGTACCATACTTAGTATGTCTTGTGCGATTTGAAGACGTTCATAACGATATGCGAGCTACCCTTATAAAGTAGCCTAATTTAACACTAGCAGATAAACCCACGCTGCTACCACAAGGGACCACAAAGCGGGTTAGTTTATGGTGCACTGTTCACTTTATAGTCAATGAAATCCTCCACTATGTAGGGCTAATGTCAAAAATCCGCCGACCCACAGGCCCATCCTTTCCACTCATCAACCTCCTTTGAAGCCACCCAATGCCAGGGATACCTTAAAATTATGAAGTCATCTTTTATATAAAACAAATTAAGTAAACAATACACCCATAACCAATGAAATAACTTCTCCAGGATATTGTTTGTGTTGAAACTTTTTTATGTAGGTAAATCTTCTTTGCGGGGTTGGTGCGAACTTAGGGTATACAAATGAGACATTTCAGACGAATCCTGCTCACACCTCGGTCCTCATAGCCTGGTATTGTATATTTATGGTAGAGGTTTGCTTGTATCATCTCCGTCTGTTAATGAACGAAACGAGAGACTAGTAAATTCATTGGTAGCAAAGAGAGAAATGGGGTAAATTGCAGCATTCAGGGTGACAAAAAATGTTGTATGAAGGGTAGATTTTCTATATTGAATATTAACGAACAAGGAACAAATTATATGAGATATGAAGAATAGAGTAGATGTTTACCAGTAACCTGAGCAGAGGAAGGAGGTGAAAATATTAGTGATGGTGGGAGAGAGGGGGGTTGAGAAAGTGAGTTGTTTTCGTGAGTGAAGAAGTTTAGAGATCACTCTAGATAACATTCACTCATTTCGTATCAAATTCTGGCTACGATATGGGTCAAATGTCAACCTAATTAAATATATCGAATGTATCCATGCATGGCAAAATATGTACTTAAAAACTGAACAACACTGGGGTCAATCCTAGTGCTACTTAATTTTCAAAGAAAGGCCTTGGAAATGTAATGAAGCACGGACGTTCCCACATTGCACTGATGACGAAGCACGGACAGATAATTAGATCGAAGCTAGTTAACTTGTGAACTACTTTCGGGTCAATTCCAGTGCTACTTAATTTTCGAATGAAAAGGCCTTGGAAATGAAATGAAGCATGGACGTTCCCACAATGCCGGATGACGAAGAACAGACAAACAACTAGATCGAAACTAGTTAACTTGTGGACTACCTTGGAGTAAATTTTTTTGCTACATGTTTTTCAACGAAGGGCCTTGGAAATGAAATGAAGCATGGAAGTTCAAATATTGCCTTGATGATGAAGTAATTAGTTACCATTTTCGACCGGCACTACAAAACCTCCACTACGTAGGCCTCATGTTCAAAATCCGCCAACCCCACTTCCTCCTGACAGCGACCTCCTTTTGAAGCCACCCAATTAACTTTTAAGTAAAGTCATCCAAGATAGAGACTGACCACAAAAACGGAGCAACTTGATACATTCTCAATCGCAGTCCCCTTATATCGGCACTGTATCCGTTTCCTTGGAATACCGATATTCCCTAACATCTGCACATATCCAATAATTACACAACTACTAATCACATATTGATTGATTGATTGATTTCACTCCTTCCTTTCTTCTACTTACTCACTCACTTACTCACTCACTCACTCACTCACTCACTCACTCACTCACTCACTCACTCACTCACTCACTCACTCACTCACTCACTCACTCACTCACTCACTCACTCACTCACTCACTCACTCACTCACTCACTCACTCACTCACTCACTCACTCACTCACTCACTCACTCACTCACTTACTTACTTGACACAAATGACACAAACACAATGAAAATAATTTGTTACAGAGTAAAAGAACGTTGATCAGGTAACGGAAAAAGGAAAAGAAAAGGGGAAAAGGGTCTTCAATTACGGCCAGAGTACATTCATTTTTCTTTATATATATAGCATGTGGTAGACGTGGTCGACGTGGCGGAGGGCGTAGCCCACCCCCTGACACAACCGGTCCGACTGCTATCAGATGCCCTTCTTCACAGCTTTCGATCACAGCTGACTGGCGGCAGACTCGCAAACGTGTTTTTTGGGAAAATCCTCAAGTTAGCGACCCCTCGGGAATATCAAGGTGGGTATATTATGCATATATATTATACATTCTTTCAAGTGAACTCGAACATTTGGAGACAGGCATTAACATCGTAGATTTTTATGATGACCATATGTGTAGTCGAATAAGAATCACTTATGAATAGTGTTCTTTATGTAATTTATTTACATATCTACATGTTATGCTGTATCGATGGGCAAACCTCAAGTAACAACTGCTCACAAGCTGTGAGCTTATTAGGTATACGCAGGATCATAAATAGGATTATAGTGACTTTAAATGGAGACATGAAGACAGAAGACGGAAGACGCGAGCGAGATCAGTAGGAGGGTAGAGGGCGGGGATGTGGAGGTTTGGGCTTAGGCGTGGGGAACGTATTATGTATCATAACCACATGGATTGGGTCAAACTACTTCAAACATCGTGCCTTTCTTATCGCATGTTTGCTGGTTCTCGCAGACGACGCAATACGGCTTGATTCGATTATATATAGACAGATAATTTTTTATCAGGGGGTTTTTATCAGATAGAGTTGACTGTTTTGTACTGTAATTGCTGGGAGAAGATCACATCTTGGTGTCACCTTTCTTTTAATATGAATTTTGTTCCGTTTGGCAAATTGGTATGAATGTATCTGGTGAAAACACAGTGCACGAGTTCAATCATGATACCATCATATCGATATGAATTTTAAATCCACAGAGGCAAAATCTTCTTACAAAAAATACATTGTGATTAAATTTATTGTATGCAAAGTTAATTATTGTGTGCAATGTTTTACAATTTGTTTGAGTTCACTACATATTTTGATCAATTCCGCATGTAGTAGTAACTCATTGCAATGTTCTACAATTTGTATTCGTTTACTAACTATTTTTATCAATTCCGCATGGAGTAGTTTATAAGTACTGGTGTAGATCTACCAATTTTCTGTCATATCTTCATCAATTTTAATTATTTTGATTATATTGTTTTATTCATTATATTTTGCCTATTCCTTGACACTTTGCATCGTGTAACTTGCATTCCATTAGAAAGTATTTTGCAATCAAAACGGTGATATTCGTCTCATGATGAAAACAAAATTATTAAATTGCCTATTTATAGTCTTGTAATAACCCGTGGACAAGCTTCTGGGAGTGAATTCACCTGCGACGGATCGTCAACCTACGTGACTTACGACGCAACTGATACACGAGGAAACCGAAGAAACAATATTTGCAGTTTCCACATCAGGTGTAAAAGTAAGTTAGTTTGAAAGCCTATAAGTACTTTATGATGCAATTATTTGTTGCTAAGGTTCTCATTAACAGTTTAATCGTATTTGAATTCAACCTGGTTACAGTATGAGCCAGGCGCGGCGTGGCCGGTAGATTGACAATATATAATAGGTTTAAAAATATTATAAAAGTAACTAGAGCATGGCGGAAGCAATGACGTCACCAAAATATCCTGACTTGGAAGAGTGAGAGGTGGAGAGAGGTGGAGGTGGAGAGAGGTGGAGAGAGAGAGAGAAAGGGGAGGGGTGGGGTTGTCTGAAAAGGGAAACGATTTCATAGATGAACAATCCCTTGAGGTGTGTAGTGGACAAACGGTGTCCAAGTTAGATATCTGAACATCTGCAAACCTTCTCAGTGACGCATAGAGTCGTTGGGAATGATATAGGCCGTCAACGAGAGTTTATCTCAAAGCTTGCTGAGGGAAATAAGGAAGGGAGACGGTGCAAGCTTCTTCAGAAGCACGCAAAGTTTATAACACGCGCTGATGAAACGGAACATGGTGATGGAATCACGTTGATGTGTCCATTAGTTGCCATACACCCCAAGCGTTAAAAGATGTAGGCATTAGTATCAAATTTGAATCCCGCACACCAGACTCATCTTGTTGTTTCGTAATGTTCATGCCATTGTGTGAATCTTCACTTGGATTGACACAAAATAATATTTCCATTCCGTCTTCTTTGTTCGCCGAATTAATAATATGTTCACCGTCTATAACCCTCTTTTTTGTTTTACTAATACAGCTACCAAATGTCACCCACTTCCCCCTATAGCCAACGGTAATGTAACTTGTTCCCATGATAATATTTACGGCTCCAGTTGTTCTTTTGAATGTTCGAATGGGTACGAATTAAGTGGGGCTACTTCTATCGTATGTGATCGTGAGGGAGGATCGAGTATCAATGGAGTTTGGAGCGCTAACACTCCAAGTTGTAGACGTAAGATTAACAATTTATTATTCATTGGGTTATTTTTCATAATCGACCAATCCGGCGGTTAATTTTATTTTGTTGGAATTTTGGAGGAATTGGATGAGGTATAATTAAATCTGAAACAATAAACCAATTGCATACATTGTAGTCTGTAATCCATCTTCACAAGATGTTATGTGTGATTAAAACTGTTCGTTCCATGCACTCCATAGTTATTATTCCCTCTTTGAAGAACTGGAGATAATGATAGTGCTCGAATCTTTACAAACTCATTAACGTGTTAAGTTTCTTACACAAAAAAAGCATTTAACTGGAACACTCTTCAAAAATGTTTGCTTTAGCAGGGAAAAGCACTTACAATATAGGTAAGGTAAAGTTGTCATAGGAACTAGTATGGCGCTGTATGCGACAAAAATTAGCTCCGTTCTCTGATTTTCTGAGAAACTTCATTTTAACTAACAAAATGGTACACATATGAAGACGAATCAATCTTGTGGGACCTGAAATATTGGCACAGGACTAAATACCCGATAAAAGCTATGCATTCCAAAACATGTTAGAAGCGTCACTTGACAGGTAGTCCATATTGCTGCTTGAGTTTGAATCGTCAACATGATATGTTACTACGGCCGTTCTTCCTGCCTATTTGGCTTCTCATATTTATCAAAGTCCTATTGGTCTCAAGCTTTCATTGGCATACTTTTCACAGAAGGGGTAACTTGAATATTGTTATATATAAAGGTATATTAAGACGCTAATAAATTTGTTTAGGTTTAATAAAAAGGTAGGGCTATTTATCCTGTGTTGCCCGATTTGTTCACGCTTAGTCAGCAATCGAAACCTTCATTCTTAAAACAACTTGAGCCAAAATCTTTGCTCAACACTTACTTTACATAACATGTGTAAGAAGAACATCCTTTCTTTTTAATGACATTTATATCAGCTGTTCTCTGTCCGATGCTGGAGGAATTGGTCAACGGTAGAATTGAATGCACCATTGGAAACGAGTACCAGAGCAGATGTTACTACATTTGTGATGACGGCTTCAAGATAGCTGGAGCCAACTCTAACATAAGAGTATGCTTGTGGCAAGACTTCTGGAGTGTAGAAGCACCTACATGTGTGGGTAAGCTTGTAACAATGTCCTTCGAGCACTTGAGAAACGGGAGACATGCAAAAACCGCCAAAACATGTCTACATGTCCTTCACTTTTGTTGTAATATCTCAAACTTGGAAGGACGAAAAACAAGATGAAATATGTCATCGACATTTATAAATAATTTGGTGTCCACTTGGGAGGAGCCATGATCAGCAGGTTGGTCATTGTTTTCAACAACACAATATATATTTCATCATGAAAACATCAACAGCCAAGTCTAATCAGAGAACGAATTGAGATATGTTGTGTATCCTTAAAGTAGCCACAAAACCTTAGAAACAAGAATAGGAAATATTATGAATCTCTCCTTTGCTGAGACAGAAGTTTGATCCCACATATCTGTCAGTATCTTTGTACACCACATAAATCAATTTATACGATGGCCAATGCATATTTGAGTATATGTATACTGTCTTTTACAGACGCTGTACCGCCTGAAATAACCTGTCCCGAGCCACTGATAATAATATCAGACGGAACCGGAATGGCTAGATATGTAACTTGGGCAGATGCTACCGCAGTGGATAACACAGAGGGTGCTGTAACAGTCGAACAGTTCGAAGGACCTACTCTCGGTACAGGCGTGACTGTAGGCTTTTACACAATCTCGTATAAGGCCAGTGATTCATTCAGGAATGAGGCGACATGCTCTTTTTTGTTGACAGTGAAACGTAAGTACTGGATGTTGAGTAAATTTATTTTTTATGGTGTTCATTAATTTATAGAACTTACTGTATTACTAAGATGAATATCTCTTGCCATTTAATAAACTCGAACACAAAGCAGGCTTATGATGTCACATATACGCAAGGCTGAAACTTTAGACTATTACTTTAGCACCAGAAGTACTTGTCTCAATGGGTAGTTATAAAAGTTTTGTATAATTTGAAATCAGCGTTTGTTCTTTCTGATGTTCACAAAAATAGAAACATGTCAAGTTGCAGAAACCCACTCTTTTTGTAATCTAGTCATACGTTGCCCGTCCATATACGGAACCAGTGTTCAGAGCGTTCGATGTACCAATGAGTTCAATTTAGACTCTGAGTGTCAATTTACCTGTGCCATTGGTTACTATTTGACCGAATCAAAAACCGTACGTTGCCAAAACGATGAATCCGTTGGTATATGGGACACAGAGAGACCGACCTGCGAAGGTAAGCCATAAAATATACATGTTGATTTTATTGTGATTGTCTGTTGGGTTTGTTCTATTGGAGAATGATACTTTTATATTAGTTTACGATTACGTACAAAAGTTTTGGCTTAGCTTATCCAGAGAAACAACTTTTCCAGCCTAGATACTTTTGATTGACTCCAGTAAAGTAGCAATCTCACAATATTTCCACGATTTGAATTGCAAAAATTACTTTTCGGTATAACAGATGCCTGCGCTTGCATTGTTGTTTTAAGTATGGTTAACCATCCCAAAGATTCCGAAATGTCTAAGACTAGAAAATCCTAGAATAATGGCACAATATAGACAATTCTTTGAAATGATTTCCTTACTAGAGAATGTAAATAAATATGTGACTGCGTCACCTCGCGGCACCATCTTTAAAGATAATGGAGTCGTCCTAATCCTGTTTTATTGGTATCAGTGGAGCCGAAGCAATAGGAAGATTATAGCATTTCTTTTAATTGTTTTTGATTACAGGCGGCAACGCACCTACCTTCAAAGAGCTGTACACTTTCATGCAATTTTCTTTAAATTTATTTTTGAGTTTAAGCACATCAAGACCAAATAACATGCAAACATTGACGAAAGGTATAAGAAGTATATTAGAGCTGTGTATCACCCGGTGAACAGTCTATGCACATTTATCTCTCATTAATGTTTTGTTGCTGTTTTATTGTTCTTACGCATTCCAATTAAACTTATCTCTGCAGAGATTACTTGTCCTTCTTTGCCTGTCCCGGTGAACGGACATTTTCGAGACCAGATTTCTGACTGCCCTGTGTCCTATGGATCATGGTGTTTCTTTGAGTGTAATGACGGATACAACTTAACTGGAAGCAGAGCAAGGCGGTGCTTAGTTCAACCAGGAGAAATGACTGGTTTCTGGGACGGAGATGAAACACGTTGCATGAGTATGTGTTTTATGTTCTTCAAAATAGCTCAGTAGATTTCGGAGGGCGAAGAGAATGGTGGCTATGTAGAGAGAAAGTTGTCGGCACAGTGACTCAGGATATAGTTTGACGCACAAAATATCCGTCATAATTGGGTGCGACCGCCTAAACAATAACATGATTTCGAAGTGAACGAGATGTCCCGACTCACGAACAGCTCAAGTGGCTCTAATGTGAACATGCTATTAAACATCCATCACAATTGTACTTGAAAGAAGAGATTGGTAATAAGCATCAACATGCCATCATTCAGTTCATTCTTTTGTATAGCCTATTTATTTTTTAGCTGAGCATGTGGGGAGGAGGATGCACTCCGATGCCCTCGTGTACTCAATATACATTGAGAGCATAACACTTTTGAGAGAATTAAATCAACTGACACTTTTTATGATGTTATTCCTATAACTTTTACACATTTTCGTTTTCACACATAAAGCGGTTACGTGCCCCAATCCTTTTGTGGCAGTAGCTGCGTTCATCACAAACAAAGACGAATGTCAGACAACTGCAACAGTTCCAGCAGGAACCATTTGTAGGTACGACTGTATAGAGGGATATCTCGTGGTGGGATCTCCTGTCATAGAATGCACAGATCGTGGATTTTGGAACGAAAGTGCACCTAGATGTGATAGTAAGTTATAATCAAATTGTATTGCTTCTTCTTTTGTTATTAAAGGATACCTTCGACCTTTTATATCATTTCCAGATGATTGTGGAAATGGTTACGAGGAAAATTGGTATCTTGAGTCCAATCATTATTTGGAGGGACAGGCTACGATGTACATAATTCGCGAATAGGTTCAGTTTCCACTGCAGTACATATGTACAATTTATCTAACGACACGTTCTGTAATGTATCTTTATGCACATATACACACATTAAGCATAGTCTAAATATTAACTTGCAGGTCAATTAGTCTGCTCTCCGTACTTAAAGTTATAATAAATACTCCGCTGCAAAGCCGAATGTGATAACACATTTGGTTATTTCTAACACGATGCGATCAAAAATAGTGTTACCTTTAATGTTATTAAGTAGGATAGAACAACATAGCGCGTGAGAAGGGCAGTTTAGACGAACACGTTGTGCCGGGCGATTATACGTTCTCTACATGTAATATCAATCAGTCAGTCCGGACAGCAGCACTAGCAAAGATAAAGTCATTTGATAAGTATCGATTGAAGGGAATTGTGAATAGTAAAACAAAAAATGCGAAAACGTACGGTGAGTCAAACAAAAAATAAAGGATATTACATCAGTAACGTAGTGTCTTATTCGCACTAAATTGGTAGTCGACCAATCACCCATAGGGTGGTAGGGTCTGGAGGAGGGGAATGTTGGAAATGGTGCATGGAGATGATAGTGTAGTTAAAGAAGTGTTTAAATCAAACCTTGATTTGTTACTTTTATACAGTTTTGAGATGCAGTGGTGCTAATCTTCCTGCCCCAGAAAACGGTTATAAGAGCGGATGTCCTCATTCAGAGGAGGCTTATGGCACAGAGTGTATTCTCGGGTGTGACGTAGGTTTTTCACCAATGGAGAGCACACGTGTAACGTGCCTTGGCGATTCAAATGGTACAGTTTACTGGAGTGACACAACACCAACATGCGAGAGTAAGTGGTAAAGTTCTCAAGCCAGGTAGAATAATGCTATAGAAACATACGTAGGGTATCAATAACATGAAAGGGGAAGCTGAAATTTTACCGCGCTGTGATGTAACTTAAAATACGTTAAGGACACTTAAGGGGCGTTCAGTGCAACATGAACTTGCGCAACAAATTCATGCTTGCCTCGTAATTACCTGAAAAATGATCGAAATGAGAAGGTTTGATTAAGCCGGTGTTCATTCACGATCATTATATGGATATTGTTCCAATAAGTTACCGTTGGCTTCCTAGCCATTGAGATATACAGTATTAAACTAAGTATCATAGACTATGAAGGTTACATCATAAAACAGACCGAATGGTATATCATGAAATTATATTTCTTGGGTTTGCTGAATAAGGAGTTCAATATAAAACAATGACCCAAGAAAACATTTAGGCGGGGCGGGGAATAACGCAGGGAAATCTTAACACGATATCGTGGTTTTACCCCTTAAATTAAACATTCCTCTCAGATGAAATGTCGCTTGCCAATTTTGTAGGGCATGGGCTGTTGATGTGGGTTTGATGTGTGTATTGGAGGATGGGGGCAGGTGTGTATGCGAAAGTGTCATGACCAGGAATCACGTGCGAGAAACGATGGCAACATGTGTTAGAACTTTCATTAGTCTTGCATACGTAATCGTGAAAGGTTCGGTGTCGGCCACTTTTATTGTTGTTTTCCCCTCCTCATATCTGATTACTTTATCGCTGCAAAATGACCATTTTTTCAGCTTGCAAATATTTCAAGAGTAACAATGAAGCATTACTTCTCCCTGCAGACATAACATGTCCACCGATAGACCCTCCTGATAATGGCAACTATACCATTTGCTCACTGAGAGATCAAGCTGTTACCTCCCCAGACCAACCCCAGAATTACCAAACAATCTGCACAACTACCTGCACTAATGGCTTTACTGCATCAGGATCACACAGTCGATTTTGCCAGATTAATGGGCAGTGGGACGGTGTTCCCTTGGTGTGTGTGGGTAAGATTAGCATAAGTGTTGTGTAACGAAAACGTGCATTTTCACATAATCTTCTATGTACTCTGTAATGTCAATTCCAGTTCGAATGGTCACTCAACCTAGAGGAGACTCGGTCGAAGATTAGTATGTATTTTAAAGTCGCAATGAAGTCATACACATTTCATTCTTTACTTACTGATATGTTAGCGTGTTATTGTACTTACTGTAATGTCTTGGACGTCTCTCCTTGCAGATGAAGACCCACCTATTATCGTTGTTCCGCCTGATCCTGTGAAATTTGCTGGGCCCTTGGAGTTAGATGTGGTCGTCGACTATAGTGAATGGGAAGACGATATTGTTAGTATATTATCTATATATGAGCTCTATCATTTATTAATTAGTACTGCTGTTACCAATTACCACTTTCACCGAAATCACCCATTAACATTAGCAAACCGTTCACCTTTAACATGTTTTTTCGTCATATATGTTGCCCCTTATTTATTTCAACAGTCAATAGTCAATAGTCAGGGTGCTAGCCCGGTTTCATTTACATGTTTGAGGACGGAAGGTTTGATGGTCCCGATAAGTAAAGGGTACAGCGGGTCTGGGGAATGAATATATATGAAATTTCCTTTTTTTCCATGCGGCCATTTTGGATTCTGGCCGCCATCTTGTAAGTGGGTGGTGAAACACAACATCAGCAATAAATGTAAATCGAGTACAGAAGGAGTAAACTTTGATATTCTTGGAGATCAAACTTTTATATATTAAAATCAATGGGATTAACCTTTGTACGTATTTGTTACTCAAAACAGATTGAGAATGCGATTGATGCTAGCCCCCCAGTTGTGCTGCACCTGTCAAGTATTAATGGTGTCGCTGTCACTGGAGGCAGGACAACCATCTTCCAAGAAGGTAACCATGTTCTGGGGTATACTTCAACAGATCAAGCAGGCAACGAGAACAGATTTTCCCTCCAGTTAACTGTGAAAGGTAGTTATTGGTACATTCGAATTGTATTCTCCTGTTTTCTTTTCTTAACAAATATGCAGTCCCCCAAAAGTGGATAAACATAAAATCTTACTGCCACTGTAATATGATATTATGGGTTTGTCGTATCGGGCGCTGTCGTATCGGTCCTGACAGTGGCCCTGGTTCCGTATGCGCAGTTTCTATCCCTACTACAGATCTCAAAGTATGATATCGCTGTAACATATCTCACTCTGTGTGTGGTAGTTGTGAAAATATGTTACCGAAAGATCTTTTATTCAGTAGTTACGAGGAGAATCGCAGGTATAAGTCAAGTAAGTTCCAGTTCGGAGACTTGCATACATTATTATTGATTGCTCAGTTTAACGGACTTGATTTAGAATATTAAAAAAAGATATTCTGATTGTTTGACGACCAAACGTGTGTAACATTGTTAAACGTACGGTGGCCAACATTTCGTTCCAAAATGTGCTAGTTAAGGGGAGTAAAATGGTACGTTAGTTCGAATATGTCACACCATGTGTGAATTAGGTTATGTGTCCAGAAGTGTTCGTCAGAGATTCCACAAAAACGCCCTGTTGATTTACGGCGTGGCCGGATACCACAATTGCTGTGGCGTCTCGACGAACTTTCTTATTGCACCCCATAAGAACAATAACAAAGATGGTGTCAATGTTCATTAGTTACACGGTAATGATTTTGTACAGGTGTACATGCAGTCAATATAAAAGTGGTAGAGTAATGCTTTCTTACAAAAGTGGCAATTCACTTAAATCTTACAAACGATTTTAAAGGTTTAAAAATTAAATATTAAACTGTCTGATTATATCAATTATTAAGCCATAAAATATTTACCTAACACAAAGTAAGCCAAGTCTTTTCCCTAAATTAACCCAGTGAAATGTTGTTAAAAGCGAGAACACAGATGTTTATGTGTTAACATGATGTGATATTATATTGCTTCATTACGTACAAAGGGTCTATGAAGGCTCCTCAAATCGCATTTATTTAGATACAAAAAGCTTCCGCCATATTGTGTTTATTTATACAATTGATATATTCAGATACATGGATATGTTGAAATGTTTATTGTGCATACTTGTTCAACTCGCATTATCATGGTAGCTACACTACTTTGTCTTTTCGTTTTCTTGTTCAGTAATACGTTGCCAAGCACTACCTCTTCCAAATGAAGGTGTAGCGGACCCTGTAGTAGGTTCTGACGATTGCAATGTAGGGGCAGTTCTCGGTTCCACCTGTAAAATCTCTTGCGACGATGGTTTCCATCTTTCATCTGATAAAACGTGTTTCACCTGTATGGCTCGGAGTGCTTTCAATACGCTAGGCGAGTGGGTTGGAGAAAGCTCTCAGATTGAGTGTTTTCGTAAGTATGCATCATTAGCTATTTTATAAATGCTTGTATTTAATAAGAAGGCAAAAATGTAATGAAACACATCTTATGTTATTTGATTAACAGCCAATCAGTGTAATCTGACTACGGTCACCAATGGCTATATCTCTGGCTGTTCTGGAGTCACTGTCGATTTTGATACCACCTGTCAGTTCACCTGCCAGGAAGGATACATGGATGAAGATGGTCGGACACGACAAGCGAGAAGATGCTTAGAGGATGGGTCATGGACCGAAAGGGAACTTCGATGTCAGGGTCAGTAGCCTTTACTAACTATGTTAATTATAGCTTTAATTGTTACAAAGGATGAAGAAGCAATTGATCGGATGACATTGTAAACAGGTTTCAAGTACCGTAACGATATTTCGAAGCGGTAGTATTCAGAACAATGACATGGCTATGTTGTATAATTGTTAAAACATTCCACATCAGAGGATATGGTTCATCAAGCCATAAACAAACTTGAGTCGATTGGAAAGTTAAATTAAATTAGAGAATGTGAGGTAATATATAAAACTATAATGTTAGATAATGAGCATACACACCTAAAAATATTTGTGTGTGATCCTTGTTGGAATACTACCTAATACGGGTTTGCTGATGAATTTCAGAAACAAACTTCCGAAGCAGATTCAATGTTCCTTAGTCTAAATACACTCTGACCTGGTGGTTTCAATAGAGAAAAGCTGTCGCAATTGAAAAGAAGGAAATTTATCTTCTGTTGCCCTTATGGCGCGAATGATTTACCTTAAACCACGGCGACCGCCCATGTCAGCATGTTCATAACACAAATGTACATAAAATGTATACAACTGCGGCCCGATCAAGATTGTAACGCAGTTATATACTCGTATTATCAACTTTAAAATAAAAACACCTGTATATTCATTGCAATGGAAGAAAAATGACAACATTTCGCCAGCTACATCGGTAAGACTGAGAGAAAGATACAAGAGCAGAGACCTAAGACACGCTAGCCACGAAAGTAAAAGTAAGCCAAGGCCTAACGGTCGTAAACAAAGGTAAGATTTGATTTGCGCATGATCTATTGGACGGGGCTTGCAAATTTTGATTGAAGTTGGTAGAATCAACGGACTCGTTAATAAGTCTGGCGAATTTTATTCAGCTCAAAATTTATAACGACAAATAACTCGATAAAAAATAATGAATATTTCTTTGAAAAATTGCATAGAACGGTGTGATTTTTACTGAACTATTAATCCAGTAACCTGGAAAGGTCGAAGTTTACATTTTTCAAACACGTACTGAGACTTTAAAGTTTTTAAAATCCCTAATTAGAATACCTCCGAAATGTTATCTCTTTATTTTTACAATCATGGAGGTAAAAGGAGTGCATTCGAAAACTGTTACCTTTCTGGTCCTTTCATAAGCATGTTCTCGTGGTACATCCTTCCAATGTGGTTAAATATGTATGCATTCCCCAAGGTTTACCCGGCATATTTAATTAAAGTATCAGCGCGCGACACACAGTTCTACCTTCAATGCATCCATTGTTTTATTTTGCTCTCTGTCGTTAAAGCTACCCAGTGTCGAGGACCATTAGCTTTGGCGGATGGAATGGTCATACCTTCGGAAGTCTGTGAATATGACGTGTATATCCCATTTAATACCAGCTGTTCCTACCGGTGTATTTCTGGATTTTTACTAATAGGCCCTTCGTATAGCGTTTGTCTTGCCGATGGTTCCTGGTCTACCAGGAATGTTTCCAGCAATTGTGAAGGTAAAAATCTACCCGCAACCTGAATTGTTAACAATGTGATAGCAAAAAGAGCATATGACTCTCTTGGAAATGACACGTCAATTTGCAATCCAATTGCCTAATTTTTTAAAGACAATAGACCAGTTATATAGAATGCAATGCACATAACTTTTCTTTGACATTGTTTTACATGATGTATTTTGCAAAGTACGTATCACATATGCTTCTAGAAGTACGAGAAACTTGATAAAAACCATCAAATATTCGAAATTGTTTACGAATTACTAGTTAGAAGATATATAAGCTGCATTACCAACTCCTCGATTTTTTCACAGATATTCAAGCTCCACATTTCACATCGTATTGCCCTCAATATATTGAGGAAATTGCAGAAGAAGGTCAGAGGTCAAAGGTTATTGATTTTCACCCTCCATCAGCAGTGGACAATTCTGGGAACGTTACTGTAACGAGGTACTGATTGAAACTGTAAAGAAAGGGATAAGTCATATTTTCAAAGTTTCAAATGGATACGTCTATCAAAAATTGTCATCTCTTTTAGTCCGTAGGATAAGATGTTAGCCGGGGAAAGGGTATCGAAATGTTGGCTAGGATAATTTGATGGTTTTTCAGAAAGGACTTATATGTCTTTGGTTGATACATAGTCAAGGAGAGGATGATTAAGGATTGTTCTTAATGGACCTCATGCGGAAAACATTATAGATAGGTTACCTCAAAAAGATCTTAGCAGATAAAAATTGCCTATAGATGTGTTTACGCAAAATAAGGGGTTGTTTATACATATTAATTAGTTTAACATTTAATAATCAGCCAACTATTATTGCAAGGTTTAAGTATATTAATATTCTAACGCATAAGAAAGCCATGCAGCAGGCTGTTTGTCTTTATTTTCTGTCAAACTTAAAGATTGAGAGGGCCAGAGCCTAATACTCTGTTTTCTGAGGGACATCATGTAACGACTTATAAAGCAGTGGATTTGTCCGGTAATGCTGCTCTATGCAATATCAACATCTCTTTGACAGGTAAATATGTTACTTTGGACTGATAGGTTAGGGTTTACAAAAATGCATTTCGCATGCAGCCTCTCAAAACATCGTTGGTATCATTCTGCTCAATGACGTGAAAAAAATCTTCACGCTCGGTTCGTCCTCATCATAAGTGATATATTTCACCAGCTGACCGAATCTCAGTTTAGTATGGATGTGTTATTGGCCCTACCAGTAAAACTATTGTAAAACAATAAAACTGAAAACATTGAAGATTGTATTTAGAACTAGTTTATAAGATATCTGCTTTCGTAATCTAGGCAATTGTTAAAGTAATCGCTCTTTAAATTTCACGCGGACAGCCAAGTTTGAACGGCGGAGAGGGAAAGTTCGATTAGTTGAGCTAGAAAATATCCCCGGGCGTTAAGTAAAATATTTGTCGTTATTATTAGTTTCCATTCATTTCATATATCATTCCACAGTGTTTGTCCTTTGGTTATCAAAGTCGCAAAATTTATCATAGCATTCCTGTTTATTACTCGACAGTTAAAAGATGCACAGTTCCTCAGGCACCGATTAGCGGTTCCCTGGTTCAATGTGACTGGATTTATGGTGCCACTTGTGAATATCAATGTAATAATGGTTATGAACTAATCGGATCTTCTCAAAGACGTTGCGAAACTGATGACAATCTTTTGGCATATTGGGATGTACCTCCACCGATATGTGAAGGTATGCAAGTGACAGTGTGTGTAAAATTGATTACTTAAGAGCAAAACCATATGTATACTTTAATTACACAATTGGATGTGGGTCTTAGTTTTCTTGATAAGAGAGGATGGCAGCTGATGCAAAGGTCAGACCAATTGGCTGATTCGAATCACAGCTTAACATGAAAACAACGACCGGAACGCAATTGCTATGTACATGTCAGGCAATGTTTCCACGGTTCATTAGTATCTAATTTGTCCCGTAAAACTTTCATCAATTGTTTTGGTTTAATTTGTTTTTTTTTGTCAGTTGTCAAGTGTCCGGCATTAAAAACCAATGATAACGTCATTAAGTCGGGGTGCGTTGATGACGTAGAAGAAGGTTTTGGCACAGTCTGCTCTCTTTACTGCCCAGTTGGTTTCAGTTCCAGCGGGAGCAATATTTCAAGATGCCAGTCGGATGGAACCTGGGATGTAAACGATTTCACCTGTGAGGGTGCGTATACTCCAAGCAACCCTTTAAATAATGACTTGATGCAGGGTTTCCTGGTAATCGGCAACGGTTTTGCGTCGGTTGTCGGTCATCGCATGGATATCACCCACCCTAGTGAATTGTGAACGCATCTGTAGGATTGTTGGTAGATTCGGAAGGAAGAGCAAGTTGGCATTCACCTAAAAATAGGTCAGAGGAGGTGCAGTAGCAAAATGTTACAACTTTTGTAATTTGGTTGATTTGAGTGCAAATGTAGAATGGAGAGAAGTAACTATCGTCAGTCGTAAAATCCCAAAACCAATAAGTTTTGGGATGTTTGAAGATTTGGGCCATATTGTTATTTTGGTATAGATGTAACGGCTTAAATGGAACTTTGGTTCTTTTCATAGAATACCCATTGCCCTTATGGTTAATAAGTAGTTTGCGAACTTAACGCCTTTTTCGTACAAAAATAGGCAAGCTTGACTTTTAAACTCCTTTGATCACGTGACCTTTGGCGTTTTACATAAATTAAGGCACTGCAGACAATATAGTCTTTGATATCGTACTTGAGTTTGAAGTTACTCAGGGGGGGGGGGGCGTGAGGTTGGCACCCGATACTCATGGCTTGAGCAGTAACTACTGTTCATGTCCTGTAGCACATGTTACACATATTACGAACACAAAGTAGTAATTACTGATGCAGGGTTGTGGGAAATGAACAGTAGTTGCTGTATCAACCATTGGGTGCTAGTTTTGTCATACGCGGTTCTATAATGAAGTCGTATCTAGCCGTTTTATGCTATGAGTAGGCCTATGAATATACCCGAACATGGTCTTTGTTCGTCCTAGGCATGACAAATTTGCGTTATTTAAAGAGAGGTGTGAACTGGAATCAAGCGGTACCGTACCTCCTTTAATTCAAACATATAGCTAGTAAAGTAACTGCTGGTAACAAATGTTACCACTGTTCATGTCCCACAACCGTGCATCAGTAATTACTGCGTAGTGTTTGTTACATGTTGTAGGTGGCACCATTAGTTACTGTCCTAGCTATGAATATCGACTGAAAGTGGGCAACACCTTGTTTACCAATCGTGCAAAAAATGGTCAATAGAGTGCAATATATCACTTGAACACAATACGTGTAGGGAAAAAATATTAATGCAGAATTGTCTGGTCCCAATTCTTACATCCTAGCTAACTATACGTACTACCAGGCCATGGTTACGTGACTGCTTATTTCTATATAGTCCATGTTCATCTGGTTTTTGTATCACTCTAGAGAGCAGATGCCCGCCACTTCAGGTTCCTGACGATGCTACGGTCATACCGCCCAGCTGTCAACATGACCCTTCATTCGGAGACTGGTGTATGTTTAGATGTCCTCAAGGTTTCCAAATATTTCCTTTGATCCTTGAATCTGTATTTTGCACAAGTGACGGTTCATGGACCAGCGATGTTTCTGGTGCAGTATGCAAAGGTAATGTATACCATAAGTTCACGTCTCTTCGTTCGGAAAAGGAAAATCAACAAAAACTTAGCCGATGAAATAAATGACATTGAAACTGGTTCTACACAAGAAAATAACAAATCATTAAAACAGTAGACTATTATTAAGCTGTCGTAATAAGCCAGATCATTTTTGTGGATGTCTTTGTACACAGACTGCCAACCTCCGCATTTCACAAATTGTCCTAAGGACAACACTATCTACTTAGAAATTGCGGCGTCGAATACTTACGTCAACTGGAATCTAAACGTCACTGACAACTCAGGAGTTACACCCAACAGCAACTGCGACATTGACCAACAACGTTTGCCAATTGGTTTCTACCTGGTGACGTGTTCAGCTTCTGATAAAGCAGGGAATTATGCTTACTGCTCATTTGCTGTGACAGTAAAAGGTAAGAAATATCACAGAATCATGCATGGAAAACCACATAATTATGATATGTGCTGAAATGAACTCACTGGATAGTTGTACGAATACAGTACGTTACCAATAATCAAATTGAAGTACACATAATGAAAATGTGACATTACAGTCTGTCCCAACTTTCCCAACCTATTCACTTTCATTTAACCCTTTGCCAATATTTTTCATTTGTAATTCTCAGATACGAACTATATTACGGACAAGTAAACACATTTATGTACCGATGAATATTGAGTGAGCATGGCCTATTGTCTGTCACACGCTGCTTTGAAGAAATTTTCCAATGTCTGGAAGTATACTAGCTGTTTCCTGTATGTGATTTAGGCAAGCATATTCATGTTCCTTAACTTCTTATTTTGTTCCTATTTTAGCATACAGATGTCCAGTGTTACTGCTTCCTCCATTGGCACAAATCATTGGACCTTGTGACGATTTCTACGGAGTGACTTGTACCATCGAATGTCTCTCTGGCTTCACAATTGTAGGCTCAGAAACAGCTACTTGTCAGAGAAATGAGCTCACCGGTGAAATGTACTGGGAATACAGTGAAGCTGCTCCTTATTGCAGAGGTAGGTCGACAAGAGACTTTGTGGAGTTACGGCTGAGTTCTGGCGGAGGTTAGGTGGGGTGGTCGTTGGTGATAAAATATTATGTTCTGGATTCCAATATCTTTTCATAATTAGTGAAATGCTTACAAGGAAAGAAGAGGGGAAATGTAAAGAAACTATACGAGCGTTCAAGATATCATAACCACTTTACAATATTCGGTACTTTGTAGGCTTGAATTATCATAGGTTTCACATTGTGTCAAAAGGAAAGATCGTAAATGATATGTTAAGATCCCATTAAGGATGAGTTTGATAAATTACAACATTTTTTTTATTACAGCTTCAATACATTATGTTCATCAAAGCGATTCTCATATGGTGCTCAATTAATGATAAGCAATCATTCCGTCAGTAAATCCACAAGAAAAACTCGAACCCTCAATGTCACCAGCGACGCTACAAACCGGTCGCTCAGATCAATTATACAGTAAAGATGAACGGAAAATCATCAGGCTTTTTCTAAAAAACTCTTCAATCCTGGAAAATTATTGCTCGATTAGATGTTTATTATTTTTATTGTCAGAAACTTTAATTAAGACGCTTCTATAAATGTCCAAGCTTATCGTATGTCTTAGTGCAAATGCAGACTTTTCGAAATGTTAATTCGTTATAATATTCATTGTTAATATAACTAACTGTATTGCACTTTCTATTGCTTTAATCTTTCTTCCAAGTAATTACCTGCCCGCCAATCACTGATGCACATATAGGAACAAAGTTTGGTAGCGTGTATCCAAGCATTTGTCAACAACCAGATGTCATACTACCAGGAAGTACATGCACCTTATACTGCACCCATCAATTTACCCTGCAATCTTCAATTACGGTATTAACATGTCTACCCGACGAAACCTGGGATCATGATTTGGACAATCTTAACATGCAATGTATAGGTAAGACGCTTTCCTCTATATACACTGTCGTCTTAAATTACTATTTTTAGGCTTCACCTTCACTGGCTTCAAGTATACTGTGCGATCCTGAACTATATCCATGGTAAGCTTCCAACAAGGGAGATAAGCATCATAATCTATCGTATATGAGTAATTTCAGATTTTTCCGGTCCCGAACAAAAGACGAAATGATCTTGCTTTGCTTTGTAAATTATCAGATGACATCAGTCCTGTAATTATGTCTTGTCCGCCCGACTTCCATGTGGTTTTGACCCAGGAAGACCCCTTGGCGGTTGTTACTTTCATTGAACCAACCGCAACGGATAACTCCAATGAACCTCTTCAAAAGGAGACGTCGCCGCCAAATCTTCAATCTCCATATACCAGCAGAACGGATACAGTCCTATCTTCTGCATTCTACGACGCAGCAAATAATCATGTCAGTTGCACCTTTAGGATCATTGTTGAAGGTAACAGTCAATTGCTTTTCAAAGTATTTTAGCTACTATCAACAATAAATCGACATCACATCCTTCTCGGCTGAAGAATAATAGGGACCAAGAAAATTCTTTATACTGTTCATTTCAGAATTCAATAATTATGATAATGACAATTTCTTATTGAGTCAATTGTATATATTTAGAGACACATGTGTTCATTATTACTAACACAATTCAGGCATATCTGAATCAGCTAGAACTAAAGCTTGCGTTAACCAATTTCTTTTTATTGTTTGCCTGTGTTCTAATCTAAAAGATCTCTAACCTCATTTCAACAAAATCTTCGGGAAAAATTCACACAAATGTGTTCTACAGAATCCTGTTGGTTGGAGACATTGTCCCATAGAATTACAACTTTCATTGCTGTATATTACAAATAACTCATGTTTCCTTAAAAAAGTAATAACGTTCTACCCATGTCTGGCAGATGATATTCACCCGGTATTAGAATACTGTCCAGATGACATCGACATTGTGACTTCAACATCCAAAACAGTCGTGGAGTGGTTGCAGCCGAACTTCACTGTGCCATCAAATGACGATCTGGAGACTCATTGTAACTTTCAATCTGGGGATGAATTCTCCTTTGGAACTTATTATGTGCAGTGCGTGGCCATTAATCCAACGAATTCAAAGTCGACAACATGCAAATTTGACATCTCGTTAGAACGTAAGTTGCTTGGTGTTTTACAGCCTGTTTAAAAGAACTTGAATTTTATTGTTATTTAACAATGGTTTATAATTGTGGATGATTTCAAAAGATGCCAAACATAAATATTTACTCAGTAGAGGTATATCAACTCAATTTCTATCACTATATAGGTGCAGTTAGTAAAGATGCAGCAGTTATTAACAATAAAAGCAACCTTGGAATGTATAACAACCGAAGAGCGTGTCAAATATTATGCTCTGCTTCCTCATTTTGGGAATTAATTTAAAATGGGTTTCACAGACTTCAAATTTTAAATCAGAATAAGACAAAGGAACGGATATCTTATACATTTGTCTTCTTTCTTTGAAGGTTTCTTGAAGATTAAATAAGACAAAATAAGTTACAAAAAAGATTGTTTATTACCATTTTAATCTCATCATATAGCGGTATCCTGCGTGGATTTGCGTCCTCCTGATAATGGAGGTCTTACATGTGATCTGTGGTTGTATAGTACACTTTGTATTCAGTTTTGTCTCGAAGGATGGGATATACCAAGAACTGTGGAACAAGGATACGATGGTGAATTCTTGTGTGGCATATCCGGGATGTGGATCCCATCGGAAGTCTATGACTGTTCAGGTAAACACATGAGGTTGTTGATACTACAGCAGCCTGTAGTGTTCAAAGGGAGTTTAATTACTTTATCAAAGTAAACATTTCATATAAAATATTAAAATATTATATTTTAATGAATGATTTTGATATATTCTGAGAGTTGTAGTTCACCAGTGATACGATCAATGAACATGACATGCAGTATTCAGAAGAAAGACGTTTCATGATTCAAATTTAAACCGCAATGTGTCATCTTAGATGATAGCATATATACTGTGCCATAAACACCCAAACAACCTATATCTTGATATATGGATGTGCTTAGTTTCAGTTTTACTATTCGCTAAATCATATCTAAAGTCAACAAAAGCAGTAAAACCTGCCTCTGTATGACTTTATATACGTTGAAACAAAACACTTTGTTGGAATCATGAAGAACGAGTCATTATGTTATAATTTGCAAGAATTCTTATCAGTCTATGTTTCTCTTTCTTTTGTAGAAACGGCCCGTCCTGGTAGGATGCAACTATCCAACGAGCTTCGATATGTTTCTGGTAATTGTGAGAGTTCAGAGACACAGCAACAAATTGCTATCAACTTCCTAGAACTGATTGAAATGGACGAAGCACTTTTTGATACATATTGTCGTTCTAATCAAAACTGCACGGTTTCGAACATTGAGGTTATCTGTGGAAACGTAAGTGGAGGATCGAGAAGAAGACGTTCTTCACCTCCAAACTCCAAATATCGAGAATGGAAGAGGAATAGTACTGGATTCAAACAACGTCAACTGAGAATACTTTCCCAAGAGCAAAATACAGTTTTTAAAAGACACCGCAGAAGTTTAGATCAGTTCGAAGTCAAAATTAAATTTGATCTTCTGCTGGACATATTGGAGGTGGAATCGGTTGAAGAATTTAACGAGGAAGTGTACACTGCGGAAGATTCGCTCTATGGTTTGTCTGACGAAATAGCTTATCGTGCAGAATCTGGAGACCTCTCACCAGAGGTGAATATGAATTTAAGTAATGCTATAGAAGAAATAATAACCACTTTGGTCAATATTGTGGAACACTTTTTATGCCGTGTTTGTACAGTAACCTTGGTGTGAGTGGTAGGCCGATTGACTGCACGACGTCTCAGGCGCCTGGTTTCATATACCACTCCCTTTCAACATTACGCTGATCGCATCATATTTTATACCTGATTTATAACCTTGCTAGTTCCATCATCACCATCAAATGTATATGTAAGTTCATGAAAAAGTAATTGTTAACACAAAATATCACGTTTTCTCCAATGAAACCTTATTTATTTATATTTTAGCCATCATTTATTAACAATCTTTCCACATTTTTACTATCGTTCTCCTTCCTTCCAAAGAAAAATATTACTAAATATTGCGCTACAATCATGAAACATAGTTCAAGCGATTGCAATAAAATATTGACTTCATTAAATTATATAAACTCTTAAGTTTAGACTATTAAATACATCGTCGGATATGGATATGCAATTTAAGGCAGCATAATGCTTTACAAGATCATCAGTTCTGCTTCCAGTTACAGATACACCAATGTATGTTACAATTGAGAACTCAGGGAATATTTAACAAAAGTTAGCTACCAAATAAGAATTCATTAAGTCATAAGTCCAGCTTTGAGAAACAAAATTGCCCTCCGATAATGGTTTGCACAGAATCCAAAATAAAGTTAGAACTATATTCACACTTCCAGAACAGGGTTTTCGATTGTCTCTTATTTTTCCCCACAAAAAGTGCACCTTGGGTTTTCCTGAATATTTGTTCGAGATTAGTAATGATTTGTACCATTTTTTTTGTGAATAAATCAGAATTGAAAATACTGCAGTTTACTTTCCTTAATTTACTTAAAAAGAATGAGATAAATATTCCACCATTTTTCCTCATTTAATTTGAATACAATTTGACATTTCATGGTAGCCATTGGTGAAATGAATGATGGTGGATTAAAATACCGTAAAAATATAGACAAACATAAGGTTTTCGCTGAATTCTTTGAAATAAAGAATCATCTTTGGACGTATTCGTAACAATATTGAAGCCTTGTTTCCAAGTATCAGGAATGACATGATTAAAACGAAAGAACTGCAAAATTTAGCAGCGTTGAAGTTGCTCAGAAACCGAGGAAACGAAAAAAGTTATCATCTTCATATAGCGGATATTTTACATAAATAAAACCCTTATCATACCATTTTTTGGTATAAAACGATATAATTGTTAACCTTAATACTTGAATTATTCCAAAGGATCTGATCCTTAAAATCGCATGATGGTACACAAAAGTTACAGGCGGTCCAGGCCTGATAAACATCATCAATAAAAAAAATAACGTTGCAAGTGCTCACAATAAGAAGGAGCACTTGACGTATCTATTCAGGTGATAATCAAAGAACTTGATCCAATGAGCATCGTCTCTTTCAGCGTACCGTTTAGCCCAAGTGTACTTTAAAGCAGCATTTTGTGTTTTGTCGCCGCTTTGCACTTTTTTGACAAGTCCATCGAGTTTTTTACATATATCAATCACAAAACAGCAAATTAAGATATCAGCTAACTTTTTTCCCTGCCAAAAGCGTTAATTGGCGAGTAAATAAGGACATTTGCAGATAATGAGAAAAGTGTCCTCCGACAAATTGCACATTTAATATTGATCGCATACAGTTCCCCCTAGTTTGAATTCAACTAATCAGAGATGCAAGTTTAGTTATGAGCTGTTGCTAAAAATAGATTCAAAACGTCAAGTTGGTAAGTTTGTACAACCAGCGAGCTGGACTCTAACAGCTCCCTGGTACAACTGCCATAAACAATCTACACAAATCAAGCATGGTGTTGTATTACGTATTGGCCAATGACGTTCGTAGCTTTTAAATATTATATCATGGGCGAGGTTTATTTGGATCCCAACGGAAAATATCTGCGAGAAAAACAAAGTTGGAAGTTTTGAAAGACTTTATGCCACCATTTGAAGTAAGATTTGAATCGATAAGCTAGTTATGTGTGTTGTTATGGCGTCGTGGAATCAATGATGTTGAAAAAAACATAGAAAAGGACGTTAAATGCTACTTTAAACTTTGAATGAAAATACTCAAATGTGTAACATTTAATCCCCCTCTCCGACGGAAGTGATCATTGTACCACGCTGAACTTTGTCCGGCTTCCCTGTCCAAATGAACCCATACAGCATCGAATCAAGATTCTTGATAACTTGTGAAGGTGGGTTTGGGAGAACTTGAAACAGAAACACCAGCTGCGAAAGGGCAAAGGTTTGATCAAAGTAATGTAACGAGAGGAGTAAGGTCACACTGCTACCACAGATTGAGAATTGACTTCAGGCGGTAAAGTTTGCAGATAAAATTGAGCCGATAAATGTAAAAATTATTATTATTGTTCTCAGGTTGAAGGGTTGAATCTTACAATACATGATACACCAGTGGTATACTACTATATCAGTGCCGTTTGCCAGAGAGGTTTTGCCAGTGATCCCTTGTATCTTACATGTGGTACGTAAATACACTTTTGGTCCTCGGAGCAGCTAAGTAACCATCGCCTTGAGACATATCGGACTAGAAAGATATGGAATAATAATATATATCATGTTACAATGTTTTAATGCAGTACTCCAATACTCTTTCCTCCCGCCATTATCCTTTGGATCATATAAAGTATTCAAATAATCAAAACACATGCAGTTGAACATTTTTAGTAGCATTTCCTTTTTAGTTAATCCATTGGTATTTTGCCAAATTACAGTCGTAACATTCATAAGCGTCTTTCTTTGAAATTGAATGATAGGCTATTGAATACGCCATCTATATGCAGAAAAAAATTCCATTATACCTCTTAATTTTACTTGGGGCTACATTAGTCACGGACAAGTTTGAAAAGATGATCCCATATTCAATGTACTTAATTTTTATTTCGATATAGGTGCTTGCCCAAGAGGAACATTTGAAAACGAGGATGAAGACATCTGCGAACCTTGCCCAATCGGCACTTATCAAAACGAAACTGAGCAGACCAGCTGTACATTCTGCCCAGAGGGAATGTCTACTTTGCAAGAAGGCTCAAAATATATCACAGAATGCCTTGGTAGTTACCTTTTACTCACTTCAGTAGTTTCCGAATGTAGTTTTGCTGGAATTGACATATCGACTGTCACTCGTTAGCATTTCTCCTTACATATTTGGCCGCAAACTTAATCAATGAAATAATTTCTTCGTTCAAGGTTACAAGTGCTTCAACATTTGGCCTTGAACTAATTGAAACAAAGTCACATTAATATAACTATCACTAACTGACAGTAATAACCTTTCATTATGAAGGTTTTCAGTGCATAAGCCCCTTACATGGGGCATCCTTTTTTTAACCTCATTTGACCAATACGGCCAAGTGATCAAGCAAATCAAGAAAAACGCCCTCACACGTTTCTAAAAAGTATAAAGTCAGTAATTGTGCACCTTCGGTACTTTACAAAAATCAATGATTTATTCACAAGATGTGCAATTGAGACTCGGCTTCTGACTTTGACCATAGTTACCATGCTAACAACAACATAGTTTAGTACTTAACATACTCATTCTTTATACCTGTGAAAGTAACGAGCCAATTCAGTGTATCCCCCTTGGAGCTTTAGTCAAAACTCCGTTCTTATTTTGACCTTCGAATTCTGCCCTCCCACCCTGTGTAACTACAGCAACATCATATTTACTAGATTTACTTACTGTGCCTGCGATGGTTGGAAGTCAGTTCAATCCTCCTCTGAGCTATGGCAGAAAGTCACCTTGATCTCTGACGTCTGCAAAGTCAATACGCCTATCGTGAACGCATTCACGCGTTGTCTGCACACTTGCAGGGGTATAGTTTCACGAGCATATGTAACCCCTGTTCCATATGGAAGGTTTCGTGCTGTGTCTGATGCATATTGAGAGAAATGGGTTTGTCTAAGCAAGGTTTCTTTCATTGGTCATGGTCCTTATTTTGCGGAGTGCTCGGAAATCAAGAAACAAATTACGGTCGGTTAGTTTACACTGTGAAGAAAACATACATGTATAGGCATATGTTCTTGCCGATCGAAGTTTGTTGTAAGACGCTATAGTGGTTTATATCTGCAATCCTATTTATTTCAACAACCAAACATGCCTTACAAAAACATCATAGTCTCTATGAATGACCTAGTATTTTTCACTAAAGATCAAGATCATTCATATTGAGAAGACAGAAAGATTCAACTTATGTGCCTTATAATGATACTGTTACAGGAAAAAGCACAATGCACGCTGTAAACTTCATGTCTGTACTGTAGCCTAATATTTCGTCCTCTATATAGGAGAGATTAGATAATAAGGAAGGGAAATAGTAAATGGCACACATTTTGCAGGTAATGATGTTAAACGGGGACAATCACAGATATTTGATACTTTGGTTTTACTGTTCTATATGAACCAATTGACACCATCTTAAACATCAAGGTCAACTTACAACGTGACCACTTCATCTTAATTGTCGTAACCCTGATCGACCCGAATACTGGTATTCACTAGTTACTTTATATTTTCAGACTTCTGCGAAGCTGGGACGTCCTCTCCTACAGGGTTAACTCCTTGCTTAGATTGTGATGTTGCGTCTTATCAACCAGAAATCGGTGCTTTGGAGTGCCTTCGGTGTCCAGAGGGTACAATGTGTCGGGGAAACAGATCTCATTCAGTCCAACAATGTATCAGTGAGTCGCGTTTCTATTACCATATTTATATCGCTTATTTCGGAGTTCAGTTTTCAATTTCGCCCTTATGCAAAGTGTTGACATATCCAATAGTATACAATATTACAAACATATTTACTGCTACGAAAAACAACAACATAAATTACATAATTACCCTTTAAAGCTTTTGTTCGTAAGTTGCTGTTTAAATAAACAACTACACTACCATTAAAAAGGAATTAATTATGTGCCTTAAAAACAGCATGATATCAGGCATCTTTTTAAGAAAGTAACTCCGTTAATTTGTTAACGCTATTGTTAATCGAAATCCTGTTTGGAACAATTGAGTACATCTGACGTCGAATAATGCAATTGATATGGTCCAATTACCCAAATGTACAAACATTTTATGTAACCCTAAAATAAAAATAATATTGGCCTGAACTTCTTACGCGAAACTTCTTTCATTTCTGTGAATTATATAGTTATACCATCGCCCCTCGTCCATCACCTCGCGCCCCTTTTAGAACAATGCTATCATTTGCCTTTAAGATAATATTGCTGTCCATAATACGACTGCCAAATAGTTCACATACGTGAGAAACCAGGCAAGTTTGTAATTGTACAGAGCCTAACTACCATCGGTTTTTTCTTTTCCGATTGGTTAAATGCGGGTTAATTGTGCGAGCAGTTATAAGTGATGTTACAGTTGTAAACGTATCGATTCTTGGCAAACTTTCTGGAGAAAATGTAATGTAATGTAATGTAAATAAAATCTTATATAGCGCACTACACGCGATGCATCTGTGCGCTTTACAAACAATCTAGAAAATACAATGCCATAAAACAATAAAAAGAAAAAAACAGTAAATACATATTACTATCTACAGAAATATACAGGAATATGAGATCGAAAAGCTATTAAACGTACTGGTGAAGCGAAAAGCGATAAAACAGATTGGCTACAAAATCTACAATTTGAATGCTAAAAAGTGAAAATTCCAATTGAAGTTAGAACCTAAGAACCAACACGACAGAACAATATAAAACAGATAATGTATTAAATCATCCAGAATATTATTATTGTTAGTTCTAATAAATGCTTTCCTTCAGGTCAATGTCCTCCAGGGAAGTACTCAGCAACCGGTTTGATACCATGTTTACCTTGTACTATCCATACTTATCAACCCTCTAGAGGGGAGACTTTCTGCCGGGCCTGCCCAGATGGTTACATCTCACCAGAAGAAGGAGCTAATAGACGCCAGGACTGTTCAGGTATCTTAATATTTGTGTGCAGGGAATTAGAAGTAACCCAAATACCAATAAATAATGGCGCATTTGAAGACATACTAACTCAGCCTTAGCCTACTATGTTTATTCACATGAAAATTGCTGATATATGATTATGCCAATATGGACATATCGGTATTTAGCCTGCTAGGCACGAAATATTGTACCATTACGTAAGCTAAGCGATATTGCTGTTATGGTAAAGCGTCATTGTACTACCACTTGTTTTATGTCTGTATATTTGGAATATCAGAGACGTTTTGATCGGCAGTGAAAAAAATCCTACTCTTGAAGTCCATTTAAATCGTACGTACATGTAGCAGATGTTTGTGATAATGTTTTACTTTCTTAACCAAATGCAATTACAAAACAGTGTGTTTTACCTATTTAAACATCTTCAGCCTGACCAGAATACACGTATTAACATTAAGGAACACGAGTTAATGAGGAACAGTGTACTAACATTCCTCCTTTGGACGTTAGCATTGATATTCTTCGGTTTGCATGATTTCGTTTCTCGATTCTAAATTAAGGAAATAGTGTGTTTGTAACGTCTTGGATTCTACGTTAAGTGTGCTGCAGAAGGATTAATATAAAGTATTCTTTATATACGTTTATATTCAGTCTAATCTTCTGAACCCTTTGTTATGAAACTATGAACGATTTTAATTACATTTTCATCCATGTAGTCCTAACAGGTCAAACCCTTTGTGATATGGGTCCATGTATCAATGGTGGAACATGTGTGCCGGGACTGGATAACTTCAATTGTTCTTGTAAAGAACATTACGCCGGTAGGATGTGTGAAATTCATAATGGCGAGTGTGCTCTCAATTGCTTCAACAATGGAACTTGCCTGGAGTCAATTTCAGGTTTCTTCTGTCAGTGTTCTGAATTGTTCACAGGTACGAAGCAAAATAATCTTAAAATTGCTCAATTGGGAATATATTAACTATAAGCTGGTGCAGGTGTTACAATTATCAAGAAAAACCTTTTTGGAGAGATTTAAATATCGTTTACATGCCATAAAATTAGTTTTGCAATATGTATGTAATGTTACCCTTCAAAATTATCTCTGTACCGGGATTTATCGTTAATATTTTACAGGTCAACAAACTCTTGATACTTTGTAATCGTTCTAAAGCTCTGCTGGCTTTCAAGGTAAATGTTATGAAGCCGTTGTTTCGTCGGGTAGAGCTTATTTACATTGTTCACCCACTGCAGAATTTCACTAGCCAGATAATGTAAAGTAACTTCATAGCAGAGCACCCATGTATGAAATCTAACACGATTTTTTTTAAACTTACCATGCTTCGCAGGAATGTTACATACGGCTTTTTTAGTTTGGGTGTTAGAATAAGACATCCAGCCACTTCATTGACGATCCTCCCCTCAAATCTTATAGAAAATTCGGACTGTAGAAAGTTCGGACTGGTCGAAGTGTTACACGGTTTGTAATGATATGAAAATTAAATGTTCAGTTAAACACTTAGTAGGTAGATTTCTTTCGTAAACTGTCTCTACGATTTCATCTTCTGAGTCAAAAACCACGTATGTGAGTTTTTATCCTTAATCGTTTCCTTCGCAGGCCATGACTGTTCCATTCCAGTTGACAACTGCATATCTGATCCCTGTGCAAATAATGGTACTTGCATCAGTCAAGATGGTGTTTACTTCTGCTACTGTACTCGGTTACACCGTGGAGTACACTGTGAAGAGAGAATTGATCACTGTGAGCCGGATCCGTGCGTGCATGGTCGTTGCATCAATAACGCCGAAGACCCATGTATATGTGATGCTGGTTACACTGGTGAAGTTTGCGATGTAAGCTCGTTCAATTGTACTTGATGATTCTTGCATTCTTAAATTAAAAGCAGTAAAAGCAATGTTTCGCCTTTAGTCGCGTTAGCAACACATGAATACAATTACGTTTACTTGTTTCTAAGTTTCTTAATCACATTAGTTTTGTAACAGTTTGTGAAACATAATCTCAAAGGCAAGAATGATTGCAAAACAAATAATAATAGTTAATCCTTTGCCTTCATCATTTACCATTAAGTTTTTTATTTTTATTTTGTGCGTGTGTGTGATAATCACACTAAGTTTAATAACAACATATCACAGCACAATGTGGAGTAAAAAAAAAACATTGCAATTTATTCCTACCTGATGTGAGAACCACATGAAAGATAGCGAGTCATCTTTCTCAGTGCATGGATACGGAAGAGACCGAAAATCCGACATTAGCATTTACGTGTACCTGTTTTTATATAGGCCTAACATTTTCTGTCACACAGATGGAGATAAATGAGTGTTCTTCAGAACCGTGTTTCAATGAGGGTTTCTGTGTTGATCTAGAGAATGACTTTGCGTGTTCATGTTTGAACGGTTTCATGGGTGACCTCTGCGAGATTGACGTTAACCTATGTCAGAACCAACCTTGTCTTGAGTATGCCACATGTGTAGATTTAGACACCAGATATGTCTGTGTTTGTCCTGCAGGTAATTATTAAAGCCTCATCATATCGCATTCAGTAATACAAACATGCACAAACCGGTTCCATCTGAACTGACGAAATTATCGCTTTCAGATTAGGTGTTTCTTTCTCGCAGAAATTGAAAAAAAAATCTTATCGGTTTGTGCGTGTTTCATTAGGAAATACCTGTTAAAATTGATAGCTCGGCGGAGCTTTCTTAGTGTATGATCTTTAAATAAACCCAACTATCAAATTAATGCATCTCATACAGTTACCAATAAAGGCATATCTCATTTGAAGGATATATTTAGGCACCCAAGTCGCTGTCGTAAAATGATGAAAATGTCCATGTGCCAGTAGAAATACTGAAATAAAGAAGTCTATATCGGCTGCTGCGATGACTATGAGGTGCATTAGTAAAGAGAAATGTTTGAACTACCATATGATTAGAGAGTTGAAAGTAGAATATGAAATACACTTGTCATTAATTCAGAGAAACCGTTTGACATCGAGCCCAACATCTGGTTCATATAAGACCAAATTTCGCATTTGATCATGTTTAAGAAAAAAACAAACATCCAACCTCATTATAACTATACTATACCGCAGAAAGGTTTGTAACTTCAGTTTATCATTCAGCATTGCTTTTAATCCGTCTGTTTCCCTTTTAAGGTAAGACCGGAAGTCATTGTGAGGAAGAAGTAACGCCATGTGTAAGCCATCCATGTCAAAATGGAGGTACTTGCCTGAACGAAGGCATGCTTGGCGAAGTCAGGTCGATGGAGTTCAGCTATCGTTGTGAATGTGTAGCAGGTTACACTGGTGTCAACTGTCAGTTGGATGTGAATGAATGTGACAGCCACCCATGTAGCAATAATGGTACCTGTCATGATCTTAGCAACAGCTACACATGTCAGTGTCCTCCTGGATTTAATGGTACGTTGAAGACAGGGAAAATTATCAATATAGATGCTTGTATTTTGATAGACGGATGAAAGTTGACTTATCATGTGTCATTAGGTACCGTAAGCATATTTAAGGATATTGCGCAATAGCAATTCATGTTAATGTTTCAAGCTATCGATATCCCGCTTTGTCAAAGTTTAGTGTTAGGTTGAGGTTGCATAATACCTTACAAATATGTAATTATGGTAAATTGCTCACTTTAAAGTTGTTTATTAAAGAAAGACAGCGAAATGTTTTATATTCACAAATTTCAAGCTTATTGTGAATATGAAAGACCTAGTCACAATAATTATACCACATTAAATAAAGCTGCCTTAGATGATAAATGCTTTCATCAATCTGTAATTATATAGAGAATACAAACTGTTTCCGTAAAATCATCTATTACGATTTGAAGTATCTTTACCTGTATAGTAAAACCATGCATCAAGTTTATTAGCTTGACTAGTCAAAACAAGACAAGAAATGAGCTAAAGTTAACAATGAAGGTAAAATGTAAATGTAGGATTTTTTCTTTGTATCTGAGCAATATACCAACATATTAAGGCGTCCAAGCAAAGAAGAATGTTTGAGTTTAATTAATTGCAAATTTATTTTGATATAATTTCTATAACATTTACGAAACCTGTTCTAGCTTATTTACCTATTCTTTTGCTAAATATATAATAGATATGGAATAATTTGTCATATTTTTCATATTTGCTTTTTGGTGATATTTTAGGTTCTCAGTGTGAGTCTGTTGAAGATCCATGCGTAAGCTCACCATGTCTCAATGGAGGCACGTGCGTTGATACAGACGTGATTGGGCAGTTTAAATGTCAATGCACCAGAGACTACGGCGGAAGGCGATGTCAAGATATCCTCCAATGGTGTATTAATTGTACTTGTATGAATGGAGGAAGTTGTCTGGATGATATCTGTACTTGCGATTGTCCGAAGGGATTTAGAGGTACAGTGGCCTAGATTAAACGTTATGCTGCTAGCTTCAACTTCGCTGTAGCTAATATTGTAATATTAAAGAAGTTAATAACAGTGTTTTCTGTGATGCAATGCAGGGTTTGACTTATTCTCAAAACTTTGCAGATTTCAAATGTCTACATATTACCTAGGAAATGTATTATTACACGGTTTGGCGTTTGTATGCAAGTATGTCAAGTTTCATCACTGTACTATGTATGTACCGACGTACTTGGTAACCAATAACTTTATTTTCAAAGATCGAATTTGTCATAATAGATCTTTTGTAAGCACAATGCCTCTTTTACTTTATAACGGCACGAATAAGTATAATGATATATTCCATGTTTCTTATCTGCCTTAGGTACATATTGTGAAACAAAGGTTAACCCTTGCAGTTCCAATCCATGTCTTAGCAATGGAGAATGCACTGAAATTGGAGATGGAACATTCATCTGTTCATGTATGTCTGGTTATGATGGGTCCCATTGCGAGAATCGGCTTCCTTTTTGTCATTCCAGTCCATGTGAAAACAACGGTACTTGCGTAGAAGCACGAGGTGGATCATATTGTATGTGTGATACTGCCCATGAGGTAAGACTATTGCTATGACTAAAGTAGCGATTTGAAGATTTGACAAGCTCATTTGTAACTGCAACATGCAAATAAACTTGAACCTAACATATGCTGTATCATTAATATCACAAAGAATGTTTAAAACTCCCACAGAGGATGTTGTCCTGAATCACCCGATACTAATGGCTCGTACGGTAGCTACTGTTAATGTCCTGTAACACATGTTACACATATTACGAACACAAGTAGTAACTACGGATGCACGGTTGTGGGACATGAACAGTATAGATGCTGTACCAACCATTGAGTGTGAGTTCTTTAATACGCGATTCTAAAATGAGGTCGTACCTAGTCGTTTAATACTATAAGTTGGCCTATGGATATTTTCGAAAATGGTCTTTCTCCGTTCTCGAAAAGACTAGTTGGCGTAATTTAAAGAAAATTGTGAAGTACTATAAAGCGGTACCCTACCTCCTTTACTTCAAACATAGCTAGAACAGTAGTTACTGGTGCCACATGTAACACATGTTTCTACTGTTCATGTCCCAGCATCGTGCATCAATAATTACTACTTTGTGTTCGTAACAAGGTTACATGTGTTACAAGTAGCACCAGAAGTTACTGTATACTAGCTATGAGTATATGCTGCAGACATTGAGCCCTTAATAAACAACATATAGCTTTGGACGCTAATTGCCACAAGCTGATATATGAACCTTGTATGATGTAACATAGAAGACTTTGGAGTAGGTGGATGTGTTTTAGGCAAGATAAAAACGACGTATCGTAGTGACTTGGAATGGAAAGTGGAAATAGTTAGTGAAGGCTAAACGGAATTCTATAAAAATCATGAAGAAAATCGGTTCTCTTGCTTTTATAATTGTTGGCATATAAAACCAAATATTTGTTTCATTAAGAGGATATGACCCAAAAAAATCGTATATTATTTTTAATTAGCCAAGTTACAAATCATCTCGTCTTCAACCCTCCTCAACTTACTATTGCAAATATGTTTTCGTCCCATAGATGGTATTACATCAGTCAGATGATGTCACCCTCAAAACCCTCTCCTATTGGTTCATTGCAACATTCCAATTATTGGTTCATTGCAACATTCCACAACTCATTCTACCGTACTAACTAAGTAATGAGTTTTGGAAATCGTTTATATCAGTTAATTATACCATTTCCAGAAAACCTTTTATATAATAATTAAAAAGAATACTGATGTTGGTTTTCTTCTCGATTGTATCTACTTCTCTTTTAGGGACAATTCTGTGAACTAGTTAATGACGTCTGCCTCAGACAAGAGTGCGTTCATGGTCACTGCATTAGGAGAGATGATGTCCACTATGACTGTGTTTGTGATGCTGGTTATCATGGTAGATATTGTGGCATAGAAATCGACGAATGCACATCTAATCCTTGCGCCCATAGTACGGTATGTGACGATCTGGTTGGAGGTTTTAGGTGAGAAATTCTTCCCTCTTGTTTTGATAGTTAGCAAAGCAGCCGTTTCTAAAAGCAATTTCAGGTTAGCTTTCTGTTTGTATCCTCAAAATCAGCGACTGATTGAAGCGCATATAGTAGAATAACAAAAACCCAAATATGGCAGTCAAGAAAAAAAAAACGTACACACCAAACAATGCTTAGGAAATGTATAAGGAGAAAAGACAAACAACATGAGAGATAATTATATATTGTGTCATAGAAACTACTGTGGTACCTGATAACATAATATAAACATGTTAATTAACATGTTGCATGATCGGTTTTACAATATGAAACATTTTTAACAATATCTGCTCTTATATTTAGTGGTTAGGCTGAATAAGCAAATCAAAATGAAAGACGAGTTGAGTTTGTCAAAAGCGTAAAGAAAAAATATTAAAACTTAATTAAATCCAATCTGCCAAAGTTTTTTATTACTTTACAGCATTGCTCTGATGATAATGTTTTATCACCCAAGCATACGTAAGTTAAGATGAAGACCTTTTTAATATTCTTGGAAAGCAGTAACAATCACAAAATACAACTTTCTTCATATTTTATTTCCAGATGTACTTGTGAGAGTGGATGGGAAGGAGAACTCTGTGACATTAGTGTGAATGATTGCATTGATCACGGATGTGTCAATGGAGCTACGTGCGTTGATGGGATGGAAACTTACTCGTGTATCTGTCCTACAGGTGAAATCCTCTGCTGTTTTCTTGTGTCAATTCTTTGAATTTGAGAAATATAACTTGACATAAGTAATAAAGATACTATCACTATAAACGGCAGATCATTTGTATACGTAGGTTTTTACAGTTTGCTGGCATAACTGTTAGGTACAACTGGACCATGACTTACAACAGTATTTTAGGCATGGCAAACACGTGTTCATTCATACTTAGGAAAGATTCCTAAATCCTATTGGTCCATTCAGGTCAGCTGACCGTGGTTAATCCTGTGAGTACCGCACGGTAAAATTACGGGGCATCACTTTAATAAATCTTTGGTTATATGTAACCATAAATGTTTTGTTTTATGATTTTCCCCCACACAAATGGTAGTATATGAATGAACGGGGTTAATCAACGGTCTAGCGTGCGTTACTCACATGATAAATGCACTCCGGGTGTTAATGCTATCGCTGGATGCACTCGGGCTCCCCTGCGCTCCGCCCTCGTGCATCGCTTGCATTATCCCCCGATCGTGCATTAAACCTGTGAGTAACGCACGCTAGACCGTTGATTAACCCCTTATTCATAGCCAAATAGATGTGTGTTGAATACAACTTGTAAGTTGATACCGATACTATCAATTAATATTGACAATCACAATCACAACCACAAAAATCACAGCAATGAGGATGTAACATGCATAACTTTCTAATGAAATATGTATGTAGTAATGAAAGACTATTGAAGGTGTATACTGCTGCTTTTAGCACATTGTGAGAATAGGGCCGTGAAACAAACGTTTTTGCTTTGCATTGTCAATCAAATATCCTGTTTTTTATCTTCTGAAGGATTTACTGGCTCCCTCTGTAACGTTAATATTGACGATTGCCTGAATAAGCCCTGCAAAGGAGATGCTCAATGTATCGATGGTATTAACGTATATACATGCGAATGTCCCCTAAATAGATGGGGGACAAAATGTCAAGTGTTGAAGAGTCCATGTCAGCCGAATCCATGTATGCACGGAGGATACTGTACCAAAAATGGAACACGTGGCGTCTTTTTCTGTGCTTGTCCTGATGGCGCAACTGGTAGCAGATGCGAGATTAACATAGATGATTGTGTGGATAATAGATGTGCAAATGGTGCTACTTGTGTTGACCAGGTTAGTTTTACATATACATGACGTCATGTACCCGATAAAATCCTGAGTCAAGACATTCTGCGGCGAAAGAATATTTATAGATGATGCACACTTGTGTATATGTATTGCAAGATGAAGTTTAGCTTGTGTACTGAAATTAATTAGGAATCTACTTACCATTCTTCATGTGGATGTAACTGTTGTTCCCTTGTAAAATGATCACCGGTCAGTATGTGTAATGTTCCTGCATAGACGATATATGTTTTGTTTTCACAATATATGTTTCGGTATGAGTTGTCCACATTAATTAAACACGTATATTTTAAGTTTTTAATTTCAGCAACTGCTAAATAGTTTGTTGGGATGTTGTTTAATGGTCAATATCTTTAACACACAGGTTGGATCATACTCTTGTTTCTGTCCCACTGGATTTAATGGCACTTTTTGTGAGAATACGGTTAGTCCTTGCATTGCACAGCCTTGTCAAAATGGAGGATCTTGTGTTGAGGAAGATGGACTTGCCATCTGCTCCTGTCTTGATGGTAAGTTGTATAGTGGAATGTAGTGGATTTGACAGGCTTTTGTTTCTGGGTGGCTATTGGTGATTCTCTCCCGAAAAGAGATAACATTTTGTTGTCTTCTGTCTAAATGGGAATTGGCAATGATGTTAAGATCAGTTGATGTGTAATGGATAATGGTCACATCTAACGAGTAAACAAAAGGTAACAGTGGGTAACAGTGCGTTACTTATTGTTGGTATAGAATGCAGTCAAAATTTACATGGATAATGGGCGCTACGTTTCACTTTGGCAAGTATGTTAATAAATTGTTTTGTGACGTTCCGTACATTTTACTTAATGTTACGTGGCACCTTATCAAATTAATTCATTATTGATTATCCACAAGTGAACTTTGAGATGTTCCTTTAAGGACTATATCAGAATTTGAAGGAAGTTTATTACATTCTTTTTATGTTTAATTACGGGAACTGCATTTGTATCTGCTATTTATGAAAAGCTGGTAAGATGTTTTTTATCATTCAGTTTATAACAACAATAGTATACTGTACATTTTTCAAACACCACATTTCATATCCAAACACCTATCCCCACTCCCTCACCACTCCTTCCCCAATCACTACCAAAAGTTGATAGCATGTTGCTCAGGAAAAAATCACGTTATCTCTTGGTAAGAACTGGTACTTTCAAATTTTTATATGCGGAGACTTCGCAGATTTCTTATTAACCCAGCAAACACAAAAACGTTATTAAAACGTTTCGTCTTTTGTTTTGATAACGTTATTTGTGGTGTAATAAATATGTCAAGAAAACGTTTTCAGGATGTTATGTCAATATATGTTTTCGTAAAACATTAATAAAACACTAATATCTCATAAGAACGTTAAGCCGACGTTTTTATAACACCACATTTTTATAACACCACATTTAACGTTATAAATACATATTTAGAGGCTTTTTAAAAAATGTTATGATAACGTTTTGTGTTTGCTGGGAAGGTAACGTAGGCTAAATTTTAAGACATATATAACAACAATTATATAACAACAAAATGGAAAACGAATTATGTTGTTTTTAATATTCTGGCTGTTGGTAAGTGTTATTAAAATAGAGTGTTTCAGAATATTAAGTTTATTTATACTTATTATATTTTTCAAGTATTCATTTCCGCCTATTTCTTACAGGGTATGTTGGATCTAGATGTGAGTTAGATGAAGACGATTGCATTCCCAATCCGTGTAGTAATGGAGGATCTTGTCTTGATGATATTAATGAGTCCACATGTAATTGCATCGCTGGTTATACGTAAGTATTTTTAACTTCATTTATTTCGAGTCATCCGCGTTTCCTTCGCTAGATAAATTGATACATAAATACTGTTATTCAAATCACGCTTGATGTAAACCCTGTGTGGAAATTTGAAGCACCGCGCCGAATAAATATGCAAACCCTTAACAAATAAGAGACCAAAGTGAATAAACAGTTGCTACAACTACCACTGTCAACATAGTGATGTACAATGTGTATAGTTCCTACTAGATCCATTGAAAGTTAAACTTTGCGCCGACAGTTTGTGAAGGAAAATTATCGTTTAAAGATGAAAGGTGTGATATCTGTTCTAGCTGTTTGAGAGTAGGCAGAACATAAAAAGTTGACTCTTCCATACTGACACTGTTTCAAAGTTAAACATGTACACATGTTTCCTTGATTTATCGCAATTTCACTTTTAAAACAGCGGGCAAACCTGTGACGAAACTGTCAACGATTGTCTCGATCATGAATGTGAGAATGGTGCGACATGCGTTGATGGGTTGGACGGATATAGTTGTAATTGTCAACATGGTTTCCATGGTGATTATTGCCAGCTAAGTAAGTCATATCAGATGTTTTTGGTCAGTTATTAAGATTTCTAATTTACTTATGATCAGTATTCATATATAACTATAATATCTTTAATTTGATACAAAGGTGAAAATAGCTTGATTTGGTAGAGACAGAAAACAATTGTTTCACTCAGTACGTGAAATCTACCTGAAGTTATTCTTGTGAAGACAGTTTCAAGAGGCAACGAAAATTGTTAATCGTCGTCTGAAATTATTAAATGTTGACGCTAGCAATGAAATTCATAATTATATAAAAATAAGTTTAATGGACAAATATATGGGCAAACACTTGCTCACCCCCCCCCCCCCCGCATTAAATGTGTATGTGTACACTTAAAGTAATAAACTAGTTTCTGTTACTGCTTTTCTTTCTATAATAATTTCGAATACAAATTAAAATTCCTATTAATCATATAAATGTATCCACTGCATCTAACACGTCTTGCAATTAACACTTTACACTATGATAAAGCATCAGACTGGCCCACCTCTCCATACGTTCCTCATAGCCACGTCTTTCGAATGAATCATTTTTCCTGACAATATTTTCTGCAAAAATGCTAAGAATACAATTTTGTTTTGTGCTGTTTGCGCTTTTTTACGCAATTTCCTCCATTTGACATAGTCATTCTCCTTCCAAATTTGTTTACAGAATTTGATGGTGACTTTGACCTTGAGTTGAATTTGGCTTACTCTACCTTAGATGTTATCCTGGTAGAACCACGCCCAGTTTTTAATTTCACTGTTTCCATTTGGCTAAGATCGAATGTAATACATAATCTGGTCATCCTGGAGTACGTACAAGACGGGCAATACTCACCTCTTGCTATAACAGCTACCACAAGTCAAATATTGGTTAATCTTTTTGGGTAATTAAACCGTTCTCTTTCTATACGTTATTATCGTCAGATAATGTACATTGTAAACTTTGATCGAATAGGTTTATGAATCTGTTTGATTATTTTATTGCTTGCTTCCTTCCTCTAAACTGAAATATTAAGGCAAAAAAACACCCACATATAAACAACTTTGTCCTCTTCAGGAATATTTTTATCATTTCAGAGGGATTACGTATGTTTTCATTTAGTGTAGTTAATCTCCTTGGAAGTGGGAGTTAACCTACACGAGTATAGCTTTTCTTTTGTATTGCCTTGGGACTTTATTTAGTTATTACATTTTCATATACATTATATTTGACTATGGTTGTTATATTCATGTTAGGACTAGTAAAATACACGTCCGTGCATGCTCTAACACTTAAATACTCACATATACGTGAGTAGGACCAACCTACGTGACACATTATGTAATGGACCGCTAACCAAAGCAGGGCTGATAACCAATTACGTGATAGATTTTTTATCTGCGTGAAATTATTCTGCAAAGCTTGGAGTAAGGCACGATGTTTGATAATATAGTACCCAACCAATCGTTTTTTAATAGTATTCTTCGACTGATATATTTTTTTGTTATTTCCTTTCTCAATAGTGATGTGTTTGGAATTTATGGAACTGTTTTAGACGAAAAATGGCATCACTTTGCCTTAACCTGGAAACCTTACTGTTTACATGTTTACATCGATGGTAATGAAACTATGTTTGATAAATTGAGCGATCATTTCGACGTAGGTCCCATCTTCAATCAGTATGGAAGATTCATGTTTGGACGTTACGATGGAAATGGTACGGTGAAAGTTTACCTATTCATTAAAGAACCAGACAATAAAATGGAGTCCATTTTAACAAGCGCTTTCAAACAATTGTATTACTTTGCTTTGCAATCAGAAGTGCGGAATGTTGCACCCGTTGATGAGCTGCACCGTATTCGCATGAAAAACTATTGAACTGTCTTCTTCCATGTAAACTGTAGGAAAACTACAACATGATAGCATGCTTACGTATGGTAATTGTCAGAAATGTGTAACATGCTTGAAAATATCTGCATGAAAAATGCTTGAAAACTATAAATGTTTGATTATTAATTTCTGCATATAAATTGTCTGATACTTTAAAATTCTTGAGCGTTTCTGCATGTTACTTGTTACTTTCTGGAATGTTTCTGTATGTTTATTATCTTAAAAATGTAATGTACTTGAATATTTGTGCTTTGACTGTGTAATAATTGTAAATGATCTAAATGTAAGCTGTTTGAAAACAATACCATCATTGTCATCACATGATTAGACTATGTAGGTCTTCCAACTATATCCTCCATTTGAGGCTAGATGGATGACTTCATATGGCATGGAAAAAATTCACTATACTTAATGGATGAAAGATTTAAAGGCAATCACCTTTCGTAATGGAGTAGTGATGTTGTAATTAAATGACTTTTTTTCAATGGAAATGGAAGCATCGAGACCAGTTTAGAAATATAACGGTGCCGCTTCAACTTGTTTGGCTTACTACTGAATAAATCTTTGTTTAGCTATCATGTTATCTTTATAAAAATGCAAGAGTTGGCTTCTTAATTTTGTGTTTATTACTTATGACTTTATTTATGTATTGTTCGCCTCCAGGATCACCCTCCGACTCGGACATCATAAGGACCTTCAGTAGTGTAAACATTTGGCAATATGTGTTAGCTAAATCGGTGATTCAGGAAATGGCCAACACCTGTTCTCATGATGCACGGGGAGATATTCTCATTTCATACGATCTGTTAGCAAGCATCGACGAAAGTGTAGGTGTAATAACGCCCTCCCAATGTGAAGGTTGGTGGAGAATTACACTGTCCTACTATATTTTATGTTTTTAATTTAGAAAAGTTTATTATTGCAAAGAAGCCGCATAGTGATGAAATTCGGTTAATATAGGCTAATATTCCCAATGTACCAAATTTTAAGGACAATTCAACAACATTATGATTGTAGGAAAGTACATCTTCGGAAGTATATCAGCCGTAATAACATCACAGGGTGTATCTGGTAACACATTGTTTACATTCAAACAACATTAGCCTATTTAGAATAAGTAGCCAGATATTGAGACTTATACTTCTGTTTTGGTTTACTTTCATTTATAGCATTTGATGACTGTGCGTCCTATCCATGTTCCCCTGAGGCAACTTGCATGGATAGTTACCATGGATACACCTGCCTCTGTCCGCCATACCTCACAGGAACAACATGTCATGAGGACGTTATTGACTGTACAGAATATTCTTGTGCTGCGGGGGCCACGTGTATTGACGGCCGGGGTAGTTTTACATGTATGTGTCCGGAAAACGTTCGTGGTTCTTCTTGTGAAATTGTTGCAGGTAAGTAATAGTAGAAAATATTATCTCTACTCTTGGTAAAAGTTTACATAGTTTTTGAAACTAGCATGCCGCGTTGAGTTCCGTTGAGATGGGATGAATTGTGCATTTTTTTTTGGCGGTTTTGAGTTTTTTAAAATTCAACAGTCCTTTTTTTTCATCAGCCAATCCTATGAATTTTTCTATTTCAGTTTACCTTTGATGTATTGTTAGTAACAATGAACTGCAGGGCACTAGCAACAATATAGTGAAGTAAACTTTCATGGCGTCACTATAGTCTACTTATATATTTATCACGCAAAAAATTTTATTTATTCAGCTTGAGTCCTGTAGAAAGTATAATATACGGATAAAAACGTATTATCGATCGATATCACCAATTCTCCATCACGTAAAGGGAAGTAGCTCCTTGTTCTGAAAACTACCATAGTGTAAATGTTTTGTAAAGCAAGTAGAATACCTCCTTAAAAGTATTCACGACAGCGAAAATCATTTTTTGTTTTAGTCGATGGCCAGTGGGGTGAGTGGTCAGTTTGGACAGATTGTAGCAGATCATGTGGCGGAGGCAGCATGACACGAGTTCGTTCTTGCAGCAGTCCAGCACCCTCTAATGGCGGCTTACCATGTGACGGGGAAGACATGCAGACGACAGCATGCAATCTCCATCCCTGTCAAGGTGATTAGTTTGTTCTCAAAACTGCAAATTATTCATAGGTCGTATTTACGTACAGGGATATTCCACATCAAAGACATCATCATACTTGAAAAACTGACAAAAATTCCTTCTTTTCAACCCTCCATCTATATTCATTTAGAAGGAAGAACTATTCTTTATTGATTATTTTGATATGTATCAAACTCAACAGTTGTACGCTTTGGAGTAACCTGTTGGTAGAATTTTGGGACATTGTCATAAGTGTGATTATCCTTCAACTCTACGCATGCAGCATTGCTCAATCGCTTAGGTGTGTGGGTGTTTGCGTTTGTTTTGCTATCTGACCGAGGACTTGAACAAAAGAATTTCAGGTCCTCGGTTGTGATTTCTAAAGAATCACCACGTCCTCGGAAGAATTCTATTGTATGGGGTATTGTTAAAGTTAGGGTACGTGGATTTGAACGATGGAAAATACAATGGGGTCCTCGGTCTGAATGAAACACATTTGGGCGTGTGTGTGTGGTTTTTGTTAAGAGGTTGACAAGTGAATATTGCGTATACACTAATTTAACTTTGAACGTTAATGTATTTCGGTATAAGGTTACTAGAACAAGATATATCAATAGCATGTGTTATTAGTTGACAGTTGTTTTGTTGGCGAGGATATGAATACTTGTCTTCATTTCCCAAATTTAATATTTATGGCAAATTTAATTATTTGTCTACAGACACAACAACTATCATAAACGCATCAATAGTTTGATAATTTAGTTTATACGTAGCAGGCAATATCAGATACACAAACATCATGAAGGGTCCAACTTATCGAGAGTAACTTTCTCTGAATCTATGAGATAATCTATGTCCAAAACTATCCTCATCAAAAAAATTTTATTCCAAAGGGTGCTTAAATCTCAAAGCGATTTATCTTAAAGTAACTGAGCCAAAAATTCACACAGCGTAGTTAAAGTCTTAAATCATTGAACAAAGTTTATTCAATATCAGTTCTAGACAGTCATTCTGGACAATCTGAACAAGCCTGTGACTAAACTAACATTAAAAACAATCATTGTTTTATATGACATAAAAGTAAAACTGTACTTACCATAGACATTTTCATTCTTAAATTTGTAATTTGTGACATCAAAGGAGGTTTAAAGAAAAACAACTTACATGAAGTTTTTTGCTTTAAGCCTACAAAGCAGTTGCATGTCCATCGCTATCAATCGTTATTGTGACAAATTAATTAGAATAATCCAGAAGCAAATACAAGAAAGGGTAATGTCAACCAAGAAACACTGCACGACGCAACTCACATGCAAAAATGTTACCCACGCACGACGACACGTACAACACTGACGAGCAACGTGAAACACAGCATCAAACGCATTAAAACAATTCGAAGACCATTAACAGGGTGTTCTGCTGAGTTTCTGAAAACAGATTGTAAAACAAACCAACTGCTGCTGAAGAAACAAAGTCTAAACAGAGAGCTCTGCTGCCTCTATTGGTCTTTATTATGACATTTCTGTCAAATACCATTGGTGATATAGATATTTTGGCTTCCAGATTAAAGGTACAAAGCAAACATGTCTGGGAGGTAAATGCTCCTAAAAGGGTCAATGCCCGATCGCTTATGCACATATTATATGACATCACGTTCACGCCAATACTTGTGTCCAAATGCTTCTAAACATGCCTTTTCTTTCATTGCTGATGTTGGGTCTGGAAAATAACCATTTCATCCTGAATTAAAAGTCTTGAATTTCAATATATCAACACTGAGGGAAGCCTGACGGATTGATAATCCAACACAATCGTAGTTTAGAAAAGGTGTTTCTGGAGGAATTTCTCAACCAAGGCTTCCTATACAATGAGTTTTCTCCTGGCAACTTGAATCCAGTGTAATGACTATTGGCTGGAAACTCACTTCTGATCCTTTAGACTGCACATGATGGTAGCACAACCCTGACGTGTCTTGCTAGGAACCCCCAGTACTATTGAACCTGTCGACCGTAGGCTAGTATGTATCTGTACTGCATGGGGGAAAAATTTAAGAAAGTTCAAAATGTATTAATGTTGGCCCATGAAGCAGGCATACAATCAGGGACGTCGCTAGAGGGGGGGGGTGTGGGGGGGTGTCTCACCCCCAATCTTGGTAAAAATGACGATAGTTGGAAAATTTGAGTGTGACAGTCGGAATTTCCGACTGTCGGAATTTCCGACTGTCGACAGCTTCAATTCGGAATTTCCGACTGTCGCACTCTAATTTTTCTGACTGTCGCACTCTTATTTTCATATGTTCTTGTAATTTGTGAGTGGCATAAAATTTTCGATCAAAATTGACCTTTAATCAGTCATATTTACCACGTTTTCCTCGTCACATTGAGAAATTGTATCTCGCGATCCTTACACTCCACCATACAAAACTTCGTATGATTTTGAATACTCTAAGAAAAATACAACGTTCGCCAGCTTCAATTCGGATAATTTATGTATTAATTTTGCTATTGGGTGGGTCGACCCTGTTCGCTAGCTTCAAGTAAGTTCAGGATATACAGGGACGTAGCCAGGGAGAGCAGGGGAGCGACTGCTCCCCCCTTTCAGTGTCGAAAAATATGTTTAAAAACTGTTGTTATTACACTGCTAATACACGGCGATAACAATATTTGTTTTTACGCCACTGCACATCTGGCTGTCTTAAAAAATATGAAAGTTTATATTGTCCATCAGTTAAGTTCGTCAAATGTATTTCTGGTATATTATGTAAAAGAACATGTAAAAGAATTCGAACAGGAAACAAAATCTGCTGATAATATGATATCATATGATAATGATGAAACTGGCAACAAATTGCACCAGATCGCATCTAAGGACCTTCAATTGTTCAAAAATATCTCAAAGGGGAGGGGGAAACCCCTCCCCTTAGACCCCTCCCCCATATCAATCGCAAAAGGTGCTCCCTCTTTCAAACTCCTGGCTACGTCGTTGGGGTATACATTGTCTCTACGGTATACAATTAAAACACCAATGCTAATCTACGGAGGCTTAAAAGTGCCATCAACATAAGCAAAAACTTTGCCCCATAAGGTACAAATGTATCGAAAAAAGTTCGGAACATAAGTGCAGTCGCGAGAGATGGGGTGTCTGACTGACACTGACCGTATCGTTGACGATTAGTGCGGGGGGGGGGGGGGGTACAAGGCAGCAGTCGGAATTTTCTGGCTCCAAAACCCATCCAGTTGGAATTTCAGCCACTACACCCCCCCCCCCCCAATCATCAGGCCTTAGCTACGTCCCTGCATACAATGTACAGTTATGGTTATTTTTGTGTGAATTTACACCTTACATGTATCATAAAACATTCTTCTGTTTCAGAAAATTGATTTGCAAAACTCCAGGCCAAAGTACTAGCCTAGTAATAATGAGTATGAAATAACACACATGCCTACCTAGCATGGCTGCATAATGCAACTTACATCCCCAAGCCAAACTTTCAGTATGCAACCAAGCCTACTACTACTATAAAGTATATGTACATGTATGAATACATAGCCAACACACTGTGCATATGGGTTGTAAGTTACCGTAACACAACGCACAATACGGTTTAGGGGGTTCCGCGAATTCCTACAACACATGCACAAAATGGACTGGATTTTGTTTTTAAATGATTCGTTAATAAATTCTTACCACGTTGTATGTTCCTTGCAATCGTTTCGAACGGGTTTCTTCTTCGATATATTGTGGAGCTTCAATTTCGGCTCGTTTAACAGGCTCAAACTGATACGGTTCTAACACCTCAGGTCCACCCTCAACGTTCGATTCAATATTGGCATGATCATCGCCTTCACTCCCTGCTTCGAATATGAGAAAGGGCACTCTAATTATAGCCCAATTTCACTGCCTGGTGAAGAACCACTATCACTATGAACTTTGGTTGCCGCAATTGGTTCTGGATCCGCCATTTCACATGAAATTTGGATTTGATATCGCACTTGTGATTGGTGTTTTGTTTAGTAACTACTAGTGGTATGTGTACTTGTCTAATTTGTAAGTGAATGGTATGTTCGGAGGATCGTAAACAGCGACAACAAACGTGTTCATAACATAACGTCACATGACGTCATGCGAATCGGAAAATTTTCGAGTAAACAAAGTTTCAAACGCCGAAGAGGGTAAATTCATTCTCAATTTTCGACTTGAAAAATCAAGTTTTAAACTGGCAGATTGGTTGGTTGGTACATGTTCTATATAACATTCTTTGATGGATCCCAAAAATAAAGGACTTCGACATTTTCGTGTCATGGCCACTTTAAGCAATCGACAGTATTCACGTTGTCTAGATTGCAGTTTGCGCAAATTACTTTGAAAGATTTCGAAATCGCAACTTCTGTTGTTCAGAATGATCTTTCAATCAGTTAAACTGATTTTCCTTCACAGAGTGAGTTTCTTAAAATGAGTTATTGCATATAGGACGAGCTCTCCACATTGTTAGAGCTACAATCTCATGAACGTGCTTATTGGTAAAAATTCACACAAATTTCACTCCACATGTTATCCAAGAGAAGGCCTAAAGAGCGAGTTCTCTCTGTTGGATTGAGAGGAAATTAAGTCACACGTACAATGGTTTGTTACATATGTACTTTTCATAATATACTTCAATGCATTAAACGTTACTTACTACACCCACAGCGTGCAAGCCTATACCTCAGTTTGAAAATGGCTACTTGAGCTGTAACACTACAGAAGACTGGGACTATTTCTGCGTCCATCACTGTAACGATGGTTTTGTTGCCAGCGTGCCTCCTCTCGAGAGCTACCACTGTGGTGTTTCTTTACAGTACCTGTGGAATGTGGAAACTCCGGACAACCCCTCTATGAGAGTATCTAGTTGTATCAGTAAGTTCATCAGTGTAATTTTATTATATCTCATTTTTACCCTGAATATATTATTAGTTGAGATAATGGACCATATTTATATAAGATTTAGGTAGTTATCAAAGTAAAACACAATAAGAAGGGGTGCGGAATAAAATTGAAAGCCAACACATGTTCACATTGGCTTATACATTAAATATTCCCTCAATTTGTGTTTACTTGCAGGACCAGTGTCACCGTCTGAAGTCATGGTTGAGTACTCAGGTAAATATACAGACTTGTCCTGTACCAGAGAGAACCAAGATAACGTGATAGAGCAGATAACCAGAAGCACGAATCTGGTATTAAATAGAGTATGCCAACCGGGTACCGAATGCTTTTTTGATGCTGTATATGTGGAAGGCTGCCCCATGGACGATGAGATTGATCAAGGGACCGAAGTCACCAAAGCAGTGACCTTTATAGTCAACTATGATCCTGAATTAGGTACGTATGCAAATATAGCTATTGAATATCATTCACAATTTGTCATAAAAAACCTCTCTCGTTTTATTGATTGAAGGAGTTAATGACTTATTGCTAAAAGTAAGTAGATTCTCAACATTTGTCGCCAGTAATTAATTGAATCGTATTAATCAACCAATTGGATTAACCACTGGAAAATCTACTTTGTTATGGACTTTTGGCATCAAATAGCTTGGAGACCAGATTCATTTTCGTGGATTGAAGTAATCAGTCTCTTTTATGCATTGTCTATCATCTATTGTTTATCTTTTATTTTGTACTTTCACTTTATTCACTCTATCCATTGATTGACAAACCTACTAGAATTACTAGCTCCACATCATCCCTGATTGATAATATTTTTACTAATACTATTAGTAACCCAATTAAAAGTGGTGTCTTTGTCACTGACATTTCTGATCATTACCACATTTTTTTGCATTTCAAAAAATAAAATGGAAAATAGACCTACCACAAATATCTTTAAGAATAATACTTCACGAAAAAATATCGAATACCTGAGCAATGAACTTAACAGTGTTGACTGGTCTATGTCTTCTGTCAATAACGACCATACTCCTGAGACAGCTTTTACTAAATTCTCCGAAATCCTTATTCAAAAGTAATAAAATGGAAAATATTGAACTCAATTAGACATAAACGTAAACTGTACTCCAGGTATATTCGATCTCCTACACCAACCCACAAATTACACTACACAAATTATAAAAACATGCTTACCACTACCATAACTCATGCTAAAAAAAATTACTACTATAATCTTATTAGCGAGAATAAAAACAACTCCAGCCATATGTGGAAAGTTATTAATAAAATCCTCCACAAAGACAGAAAAACTCAGGGTAACAAATTTTATGTCAATGAACACGACTTAACCTCTGATGAAAATATAATTGCTAATGGATTCAATAATTACTTTTCTACTGTTGCCAAAAATTTAGCAGATAAATTAACCAATGGTCATCACAACCCACAAAGTTTTGTAAATAGTAATATTTAGAATTCTTTTGTTATGTTCCCTACCAATGAAGATGAGGTACGTCTTGTAATATTAAATTTAAAAAACGGTAAAAGTCAAGGTTATGATAACATAACAAATGATGTTCTTAAATATACGATGGAAGCTATAGTACAACCATTAACACATGTAATCCGTGTCAGTTAAAAACTGCTAAAATTATTCCAATCTTTAAAACTGGTGACCCCAAGGTTTTCTCTAACTATAGACCTATTTCACTTCTTGCTTTCAATTTCTAAATTATTCGAACGCTTAGCGTATGATAGGTTGTACAAATTTGTATCAAAACACAACATACTTTATTCAAATCAGTATGGTTTTCGAGATAATCATTCTACTTACATGGCCGCCTTAAATCTTATTGACAAAATTTCTACCGGTTGTGACAATAGACAATCAACTGCCGCAATTTTCATAGATCTCTCTAAAGCATTTGATACTATTGACCATAATATTTTAACGAATAAGTTACTTGCCTACGGTGTACGTGGCACAACGCATAGTTGGTTCAAAAGTTACCTAACAATCGTCACAATTATGTCCAATTTGGCAGTAGTTCCTCCCAAATCTTAACTTGTAACATTGGTGTGCCACAAGGATCCATTTTAGGACCTTTGTTATTTATTCTATACATGAATGACATTCACTATTCGTCAAGAAAATCTAACTTTATCTTATTTGCGGACGATACTACTGTGTTTTATCAAAATAAAAATCTTAACGATACTCTTAAGGATGTCGAATGAATTTCATCATATTTCTGACTGGCTTAATTCAAACAAACTATCTCTCAATATACTGAAAACAAACTTATGATATTTGACAATAAAATTCATAACACGATTAATATAATGGTTGTGCTAGATGGTCAACAGATAAAAGCATCACCTCATACAAATTTTCTAGGAATAACAATTGATGAATATCTAAATTGGACAGAACACGTTCATAATGTCTGTATTAAAATTTCAAAATCTAATGGCATCATAAATAGACTAAAAACCATTTTATCCCGGAGTGCACTTTTAACATTGTATAACACACTAGTGCTCCCTCATTTGAACTATAGTCTCCTTCTGTGGGGATGTACTCACAGAACAACACTTGAAAGGTTATATAGACTACAAAAACGAGTCATTCGTAATATTTGTAATACACATTTTAGATGTAATACTGCACCTCTCTTTAAAGAGCTTAAAATTCTTACTCTCTCTGACCTATATCATTATCAACTTGGTATTTTTTAAATAAATAACAGAAAGGTACGCTCCCAGTAGCTTTCAATAATTTTTATTGTAGTAACTCAGAACATCATACCTTTAACACTCGTTACAAACACTCTCTAAGTCAACCATATTCTAGAACTATCCGCAGCCAAACACAAGTACGAAGTACTGGTGTACATTTCTGGAACTCACTTGATCAAGTATCAAAAACTCAAATACTCTTAACACATTTAAAAGAAAACTCAAGCATTACCTTTTAACTAATAGTACAAACCACCCACGCTGAGTTGTTATATTGTCTCTTTGTATGGATTTGCTTTTATATTTTCTTCGCTTCCGCTTTATGTTTTTTTTTTTCTCTGTATTTCCTTATCTCTCTACTCTCTCTGTACTTATGTGATTTTTGAAATTCTCTTTTGTTTGTTAAGGGTCCAGACTCGAAAAGTCTCTACTTACTTCTGGTTCCTCCACTTCCATTATAACATATTTTGAATTTTGTTTACTGTTATTATTTTCATATTATTTTCATTGACTCTGTTACTGTTTATACATATGGAAAGTGGAAAATTAACTTGAACTTGTAAGATCTATTATTTATGATTTATCATTCATTATTGGCCATTCATTTTTACTATAACAGAGACAGAATCACCAAACAAGACAGATATAGCGCCGATTATTAGGCATTTAATCGATGAGGATGTAGAGCAAGGTGCCGCTTTAATATCTATTTCTGGCCGCATTCATGATCTGAATACCACCACTCTATCTGTTGTGGGAACACCACTCTGTCCGCCGGGTACTTTCATCAACGGCCAAACATTGCTCTGTGGTCAGTTTTCCACTGTCATAAACATTACCCTGGTTAACCAAGATTATTACGAATAAAATTAGGATTGTTTCAGCTTTCAGAAGAATGTCCAGTAATGCAAGAAACCGCCTTTTAACTTAATAATAACTATAAATAAGCAATGAAACCCCTGTAGGTCTGTCTTTTTATCACGGTGGTGGCTCATTGATATGTGTGGTCTTGCATTTAATCCGTGTAAGTCCACGGTGGTTGCAGAGGATACATATGGTCTTGCAGTTCATCTGTGTAAATCCATGGTGGTTGCAATGTATATATGTGGACTTGTAGTTCATCTGTTTAAGTCATTGGTGGGCCTGTAAAGCCTCCAATATCTGGTGGACAAGTCTTCCTGCATTTCTATTGTCAATTATATGAACAGTTTGATCTAGTCACAGGGTTGGGAGGGGGTGGGGTAAGGTAAAATATGGCAAAGCGGAGGTCCAATAGGTAATGCAAATCCAAGTTCTTTTTCGTCTTTACAGATCAATGTTGTAAATCTGTTCCAGTGTTTTGAATTCGATGCCTCATTTCTTATACAGTATATGTCTCTTTTCTCTTTGTGCTTTAGTACCCTGTGAGCGTGGTTCATTTTGGAAGGATCAATCCTGTTTCTTCTGCCCAGCTGGTTCTTACCAACCAGATGTGGGAACAACATTCTGTATTGAATGTCCCCAGAGTACAACCAGCCATATTGGTGCTATTACTCGTGAGGAGTGCACCATTACGGATATATAAGTGAAAGTATTGCTATTATTCTTCTTCTTTTAATTTTGGTTTGCGGTTTTGTCTTTCCTTTTATCAGTTTATCAAGAACCTATATCAAGTTGTTAATCTGCAAAAGGAATCTTTTAGCTTGTAATGTTTATACTTCCTAATAATACTTCCAAAGTGTTTTTGTTTTTGTTGTTTCGTTGTTTTAATGCATAGCATAGGTATTAACGTTTTATTTTCGTTTAAACAAGTAGATATCTCACATTTTAAGTAGAAGATATTTCGTCGTGGTATTCATGTAACTGAATTCTTCTCATGTGATATAATGAAATATCGGCGTGCTAATGTTAGACAGTTCAGCATTACTTTGGTTTGATGTGAAATGCAAGGGTATAACATGATCATGGGCTCATGAAGTTCACCCTGTTGCTTCTAGGACACTGTATTTGCTGTATGTTGATATTGTTTACCACATAACAAAACATACTTTGTTTTAAATTTATTCAGACTTGACGCCGTCTATTCGCAATCTGTAATAATTGAAATTGAGGTTTGGTCTTACCATGCGTATATCTCTTTAATTACTTAACAATTGTGCTATACTGGAGTGCTGACATGCACCAGGCTAGCAATAGATATAAAAACAAGTTGTGTTGCATTGGTGCTCATTTATTAACATTTGTATAACATAATGTGTTCATTACTTTCAAGCAGTATTTTGTATTTTATAAATTTATTACGGGAGACATAACAATTAAACAAACCAAGATGCTTTAAAAAACAAATGTACCTGTCGTCACTTATTGCAAATAAATTTTGTTTTATCTGGAATGAACGGATTTCTACTGATGTATCAATTCGAATATTGTTAAAATTTGACCATAGGTTACTGAACGTCGAGACTTTTGGTCCCGCCAGGTACCACGCTTTGCATCTATAAGCCATTCCATTGTCCTATACCACTTATTCCCTTTATTAAGTTTTGTAGACACACACCGAACATGAAAAGATTGTATGTCTAGTCCAGAAGTATTGACCTTGGGGCCCAAAACATTGAGGCTGTTGACCTTGGGTTATTGACCTTGGGCTGATCATTTTGGACCCGTAGGTATTTGCCTAACCTTCCTCCTTTGCATTATACGGCACTGTATTTGGAATAGGTCTCCTGTCTGCCACAAACATAGCTTATTCACCACTAGTTACGGCTTAAGCTTTTCTGTAACCGACTTCATAGATCTAGCTTCTCTTGTAAATGACATTACCAGACGTTTTGCCCTTTAGATAGGGTGGGATGAATCGGTAAAAAACGATTGTGTCCTCTATAAACGGCAGAGATAGAATGAGGATAAATCCTCTGGGTTTACTAAACTACACTTCGGAATGTCACCATTTTTCCAAGCTTTGCAAGTAATATTATCCGGGCCTTCAACGAGGGGTATAGGCGTCATAAAACAGAAAATGACGATAGTTTCGATCCGGTTGGACAGATGTTTGCCCACTGTATCATTAACATATAACTTTTCATTTGGATGGGGTCGTAAATAAATGTTCCTTTTTTTCAGAAAAACGGATAAACTTTCCTTTCCCTTTCAAAATCATTGCAAATGACATCCATCGATTAAAACTTCTGAGATCACAGAGAATATTTGCGTTGTGATAAGATTAATTACATAACAGCTAAACGCTCAACAGCCCTGGCAACGTTAATATTTATAGCACAGTTCAATACTACTGACAGATAAACCTAATATGTAAGTCGTAGTATATCTTGGCTTATGTTCGTAATCTTTCATATCTAGCAAACTTTATAAAGAAAACTTGAACCAAGGGTACTCAATTTAGAATATGTGCACCTTTTCTTATATAGCAAAAAAATACTTGGCCTATTTGCAATATGGGACCTTTTCGCTAGTTTATTGTTTAACGGGGACGCCTTTCATACGTCTCGTAATTACCAACGGGAGACAATTCATGCGCTTTGAGAGTGTTAAACATTATCTCCAATCTTCCTAGAGTTAAATCCTACATGTGTTGTTTATGCTTTGAGCCACTCTTCGTGAAGAGTTGAAGTCACTCCCCGCCTGGTATGCGTCACTACATTCCTTGAGAGAGACAATTCACTCTTTGAGAGTATTAAAGATTATATCCTATCTTCCTATAAGAGAGTGAAATCCTTCATGTGTTCTTTTGCTTGGAGCCACTCTTCTTGAAGAGTTGAAGTCGCTCCTCGCCTGGTATGCGTCACTAAATTCATAAAGAGAGACAATTCACTCTTTGAGAGTGTTTACGATTATCTTCATTCTTTCTATAAAAGGGAAATCCTACATAATGTATCTTCATTTTGCTTGGAGCCACTCTTCGTGAAGTGTTGACGTCGCTCTTCGCCTGATATGCTTCTCATAATTTTTAAAGAGAGACAATTTACCATTTGAGAGTGTTCTAGATTATCTACAATCTTCCTTTAAGAGTGAAATCCTACATAATTTATCTTACTTTTTACTTGGAGCCACTCTTCGTGAAGTGTTGACGTCGCTCTTCGCCTCATATGCTTCTCATAATTTTTAAAGAGAGACAATTTACCATTTGAGAGTGTTCAAGATTATCTACAATCTTCCTTTAAGAGTGAAATCCTACATAATTTATCTTACTTTTTACATGGAGCCACTCTTCGTGAAGAGTTGACGTCACTCTTCGCCTGATATGTGTCTCTTAATTTCTAAAGATATACAATTCACCCTTTGAGAGTGTTCATGATTATTTTCACTCTACCTATAAGGGTGAAATCCTACATATTTTTTTTAAATTTTGCTTGGAGCCACTCTTCGTAAAGAGTTGAAGTCACTCCTTATAACAAACGACAGAAAAAAAATTGTTTCCTCCTTTGATTGTGCCAATCAATTTCAGTTGCTTGCTTTAAGGCTTTACAGATTAAAACTTGAACTTAAATTTGACGTGGTCAGTGAAGTTTCTATTTTTGCAGATATGTATTACCCAACAAGGTCTGCGAATTATGGAGTCATGGTATAAGTTACCACCATATGTGCAATATACGGTAATCTATCAAAAACGGTGGCAGCTTTCAATTCTGAGTCGACCAAACTAGAACAAATTCTACCAAATACATTGCTACATTTACATGTTTATAAAGCATGCTTGATTTAAAGTCAGCGGTGGCACAAAACCTAAAAACTTCTGGTTAAAACGATTGCTGGAGACTGCATAAAATAAAGGGTGTCATGGGCGTCCTTTTCCTCAATTTTCAAACGCATAAAGCGTGACGTTGCGAATTGGTATCCTCCTAGGTCACGGAAAATTTGCCAAAAAATCTGTGCTTATGGTTCTCTCTCAAGTACAGATATGCTTTAAACTGATTTCAGTCTATAAAAATCTAAAGTAAATACGGATCTAAATTAAACATCAAGTAGAAAACAGAATGAAAAAACGTACAATATACAAAGAATGATACGATACGGAGAGAATTGCACATTGCATACATTACAATTCTAATATGTCATATCTAATATCTGTGTTAATATATTCAGAATACACACAAAAACTCCACCATATAAGCTGATTTCCATTCCTACCACAACCCTCCCCACCCCTCCTTCAAGACGGTTTATTTATAAAAGATGACTTCGAGAAGCCCAATAAGCCCTTGCTACTTAAAGGGATAACGTTAAAATCTCTGACTTGAGGAATGTAGATCTTAAACCACAAAAAAAAATGATTTAAAGGTCTACTAGGGGACTAGAACTTAATTGTACAAATACTAAGCATAAATTAAGAGTGTTTACGAATAGTTCCGTGGCCACGTCAATCGACAAGACACACGGTTGATTGATGAATTTCTATAATGAACTTCCACGTTACAATATGAATTTAGTTATCTCAGCCAAAAACAGTTTTAAATAATTACTCATAATACTATTCTTATTTCAGATCTTAGAAAGAAAGCGTTCTTCCACATCCACGAGAGTTTGAGCACCGGAATTCCCTTTAATCTCACTGCCTTGCACTACAGACCAAGCTTCTTTGCCATGTCCTTCTGCAGTTGGAACTTTTGAACCTTTAATGTTACAGTCATTGGGTACGAATCTACAAATTCGACATAACGAGGTATCTTGTAGTGAGTTATCTGTGTTGAAGGAGAGATAATTATCAAGCTATGCATATAATGAAGACATGCAACATGAAGAACGAAAGGCAAGACAACCGCTGACTGATGCGTATGATAAGACAGTATGAGTGGACTTTAGTACGTGACATTTAAGACCTCTTCCCACCCCCTTCTTCACCCATTCCCCACCTCATACAATGTCATAACCTATCAAGAAATGGTTGGCTACGGTGGAAGTCCGGTACTAATATTACTCAGGAAATGATTATGTAAAAGAACAATAGATGTGCTTCGTACGAACATGAAAGCAAGGAGGTGGTATGTACCTGTCGGAACAATAGAATACATCCATTTAAATCTAGTTAGATTAAAGTAACTTCTTTTCAGTATAAATTTGCAGTTAATCCATTAAATATGGCCAGTTATTACCTTTCCCGTGCAATATTCTTTAATCTCATCTGCAGTAGCTGTTTTTCCTTCTTTAAGCTTAATGCACGCACACAGCTCTTCACCCATTACGTCGTCGGGTACTCCAATCACCTACAGGGTTCAATATGCCACAGTCAAAGACAGTTATTAATTAATCATAAATATACATAAAATAATCAATATTCATACAGACATCTTTCACAACCAAGTACTGCTCGTGTCGATAGTCAAATAGACGCAGTTAACAGTTTTATCAATGGAAAGGGTCGTTGTTTGTTAATGTACTGACCATCAATACCTTCACTTCGAGTGAACCCCATGCAATGATTCATAGAGAAACATCTGTACAGTTTACGACTTAAAATAGTTACGAAAATTACCGCATCGAATGGGTACGGATGAAATCAATTTAGGAGGTAAAAATTGTAACCAACTACGGATAGATTGTATACCTAGCGTTGATAAAAGAATGCCAAACTACAATATCTTAGAATTTCACGCAAATCAATACCCCCTCCCTCATTTTCAATTTAAAAATAGCACTTCGTGTCTCTGTACCCCGCCCCCGCCCCTCCCCACCCCAACCCAGCTGATCTTATAAGTTCGTCAATTACATTATCAATAATACCTGAGCATCTTCAATTTTCTCATGTTCATAGAGGAACTGTTCGATTTCTGCCGGGAAAATGTTAGTTCCACCTCGTATTACCATATCCTTTAACCTTCCAACAATGGTACAGCGTCCCTCAGACGACATACTCGCCAAATCACTAATATTTGAAGCAATTGTAAAGTTTTTGAGTTTTAAAATATTTTTTCAAACATATATGATGAAAACTAATGAATGAATATCACTTTAGGCTAAACAGAACTGGCTAAACATGTGTAACAGCACGTCCCTTTACAATGATACTAAGAGGCTACCGTTCGAACATGAGTATCAACATGTTCCTTTACAGTGATACTAAGAGGCAACCATTGAAACATGTGTAACAGCATGTCCCTTTACAGTGATACTCAGAGGCAACTATTCAAACATGCTGAACAACATTTCCATTTACAGTGGCACAAGAAGCAACCATTCAAACCAATAGTACCATGGGTTAAACATGAGAAGTCCTTCATTAAAATGATATCACTGTTACAGGTCTAACATGACAGGTCCTTCATTGAAATGATATTACTGTTACAGGTCAAACATGGGAGGTCGTTTGAAATGATATTACTGTTACAGTTTAAAAATTGGCTAAAGTTAAATATATTTGTATCCGATAACTGTTTATTACTGTTATATCTTACCCTGTGTGGAACCATTTTTCTTCGTCAATCGCTTCCCTTGTTTTTTCTGGGTCATTCCAATAGCCTCTCATAACGTTGTACCCTCGAACACAGAGCTCCCCGGTTGTATCCACTGGAGAAATCTTGTTTGTCTTTGGATCTATTATTTTAAGCTGAAGTTCAGATAGTCAGTATAGATTTATGGATTGGTATTCGACGAGCTCCATTTAAGTCTGTTTTCGCAGGTCGCGCCGCCGTACGGTTGCTATATACTAACATGAATATGGTACTTTTCGTTTGAATTGCAAACACGACGAAAACACGACGTGGGCTTTTGAACGAACGACAATTTCGCTATCCCGCCTTAAGCCCCCAACACAAAATCCTTCACTTATCTATCAATTGAAAATGCAAAAAGAAGAAAAATATGAAGAGATACACTACCTCAATATGTTCAAAAGGTCTTCCACCAGCACCACTGTTCTCCATGTCACCATCTACCAAGATCGTTAAAACCCCAAGACTACACTCCGTCATGCCAAACCCAGGCTAGTGAAACAGTAGAAAACATTCTAGTATAAACATGTAACTAAGATTACAATCCTAGAATATATCATATGTAACATGCGACCTATCGTGGCGTGTCTGATGAGACGTCCAAACCAGTTAATTAAACCAATACATGTATGAATACAACTGATAATCACAGGAGAGTGTATAACGGTATAATGCCGCAAACAAGGTCAAGGTCCGAAGACTCTTCGGCATACAGTGTGAGAGGATGGGTTCGAATTCAGCTTCAGACTTGGAGTATATAAGGGTTCTCAACAGTCTGCCGCGAGGCAAATCCGGACTGATAAAGCTTTCAATCCGGCCCGAGAAAAAAAGTCGGACCACAATCTACTTATCGGGTAAACATACGTTTATGGCATTATGCTTAAACATCATATTCAACCCTGATCATTGCTCCAACTAGGCGTGGTGAGAGTTTGGTTCTCTCAGGCAATTTTCTCCAACGAATGTTTGATTTTACTGTTGCAGGTCATACATGATATTAATTGACAAGCCTTGCTTTGGGTTACCTATCACAGAGATGATAGATACATCGAGATCCTTACCAGTATACGGACATTGAGCTGCTCTTTAAACTCTTTCATTGTCTCAACAGGACAAGTAGCCCCTCCCATTATGCCTATCACAGAGATGATACATCGAGATCCTTACTAGTATACGGACATTGAGCTGCTGTTTAAACTCTTTCATTGTCTCAACAGGACAAGTAGCCCCACCCATTATGCCTATCACAGAGATGATACATCGAGATCCTTACCAGTAAACGGACATTGAGCTGCTCTTTAAACTCTTTCATTGTCTCAACAGGACAAGTAGCCCCTCCCATTATGCCTATCACAGAGATGATACATCGAGATCCTTACTAGTATACGGACATTGAGCTGCTGTTTAAACTCTTTCATTGTCTCAACAGGACAAGTAGCCCCTCCCATTATGCCTATCACAGAGATGATACATCGAGATCCTTACTAGTATACGGACATTGAGCTGCTCTTTAAACTCTTTCATTGTCTCAACAGGACAAGTAGCCCCTCCCATTATGCCTATCACAGAGATGATACATCGAGATCATTACTAGTATACGGACATTGAGCTGCTGTTTAAACTCTTTCATTGTATCAACAGGACAAGTAGCCCCTCCCATTATGCCTATCACAGAGATGATACATCGAGATCCTTACCAGTAAACGGACATTGAGCTGCTCTTTAAACTCTTTCATTGTCTCAACAGGACAAGTAGCCCCTCCCATTATGCCTATCACAGAGATGATACATCGAGATCCTTACCAGTAAACGGATATTGAGCTGCTCTTTAAACTCTTTCATTGTCTCAACAGGACAAGTAGCCCCTCCCATTATACCCGTCTGCATGCTACTCATGTCATAATTTTGACGTTCGGGATGGTTCAGTAGAGCAATGTAAATTGTGGGTGTCCCAATTATAGATGTACATCTGTACAGGAACAAGACGGTTATGGAAAGAAATAAACAAACATCGTTCAAAGAAGATATCGAAGTCAAGGTAATGTGCCGGGGTGGGCTAAAATAACATCATTATGGTTGAACAGAATTGTTGTATTCTCTAGCTTACTGTCACGAACTAATTTCTTATTCTGTAAATCGAATTTGCAAAATTACCTTTCATTTTGAATAGCTTCCAATGTAGCACTTGGTTCAAATGATGGCGATGGTAGAACACAAGTTGATCCATGTGTTACCACTGAGAGGCTACCACCTATCATACCAGCACAGTGATAAAGGGGAATGGGTAAACACATTGTAGACTCCTGGAAGATAACAATGATAAACTTATTATAACCTTGACTTACAAACCAATTAACCCACTTCGAATCACATCCAAACAGTACCACCGGATTAACGTTCGGGTCTTGAAAGTGTGAATATACCATAAAATAGCCACAGGGTGCATGGGAGCAATAAATTTAATGGGACATGTGGGGTCAAGCGTAATACTATTCTTTTGGTATATATCATTAAGTTTATTGTGATAAGTAGAACAGCCAAAATTACAACAATCATTATGGGATATCAAGCAGTTCCGCTACAAAATTTGAATGCTTGTTTTCTACGTTCACTGAGATGTACATTTTGTAATGGAGTTTAGGTATAAGAAAAATTTGCACCACGATGTTGCTCCGATAACTCAGTCAACAGATTGACTTGACCTTGAAATGTTTGTTTTCGTAGAAACGATAATTTATGTTTCATTTTGAAACCGCCTCAACCAAAGCCGCATGGATAACAGATCACCAATGTTTCGGTACCACACTGAGAAGACCTGTATATGTAATCGTCTGGGTTTACTGTGTTGGCAAATGAGCCAAGTCTGAATCACTAACTCATCAATAACAATTATCCTGTACAACTTCCTTCAAGAAATAGTATAAATAACGGGGAGGTTAATTAAGAAGTCTCATGCCCAACATTTCCGAGCCGCTAGTCCCTCAGCTTCCACGGCGAATGATGACCCACACCTCCCATCGTCTTGCAAGAAATCTTAGAAATCAATTTAAAACTGGTCTCTATGTGTAAGAAGTGATTAAGAATTACCTGCTGGTCTAAATGGTGACGGAAACCGACAAATCGGGCATTATTCAGAATTCCGTGGTGGCTAAGAACAGTAGCTTTAGGAAATCCGGTTGTCCCCTGAAAAGAAAAGATATGTTTGGCATTAATTCCTTGTAACAAAATAATAGAGCCCAATTTACGATTGCGTGAAATCATCGTTGTTAATTCGAGATAACTTCAGAACTGTGCAAATCGTTACTGATGGGCAGGTTTTTGAAATATCTGTTCAATTGATAAACAATAACATTTATCCATGTTAGAGGAATTATACTGAAAACAAAACAAGAGTCCTCATTAACATGAAAACCATGACAATTTTATTAACAGAAAAAGGAATTTCTGCCTAAAACGGATTTGAGTCCTTTGAAACTTTTTGTCCGACTGGGACATCCTACCTTAAGCGAGATCAATAATTCTTATTACTGTATTTTTCTTCCTCAGATAAAATACTCAAAACCCGCATAACATAGGACCTGTATTCGGCTATCCGCCAAGTTTCGTTCAAAAACAACCTAGAAAATGACAACAGCCGGTACATAAGTAATCCTCTGGAACTCTAAGCCGAATTATACCCCTGCAAACTTCGTGCACTCATTTTCGCTGTCACTTAATGTGGCGTATAGTATGGCTGTGTTATGAATATTTCTGAAATGTGATGAGGAGCTCACTTTAATTTCTCATGCATATTTGAAACTGTATATGTGAGAGAAAATGCATTTCCATGAACAAGTGATTTCATTTACCGTCTCATTTAACCTTCACATATCCATAGCATTTGTTATGGATATTTGCTAGCGTGGATGTGGACACTTAGATACACTCACTGAAGTAAACTGTATATTAATTGGATCGTCAAATTGAAGTAAATCAGAAATCTTCTGAACTTGTTGTTTTCTTTCTTCTGTTTCCATTTCCATGACGTCATTATAGGTAAACGTCCCGGGGGTTTTCTCGTCACCCATCAAAATAACCGTTTTGAGATTCGGTAACCTGTAGAGTTAAATGACGTGATTGTGTTACTAATGTATGTGTGCATGATTGGGTTTAGTCAATCGCAAGTGTTAGGAAGCCAACAGAAGCTCATTTGAAAATCCTATCCATATAATGATCGTGGAAAGAACACCTGCTTAAATCAGGTGTAAGGGAATAGAGGATGGAGGGGAGGCTTGTGTAAGGGAATTGGGGATGGAGGGGAAGGCAGATGTAAGGGAATAAAGGATGGATGAGGCAGGTGTAAGGGAATACGGGATGGAAGGGAGGCAGGTGTAGGGGGATAGGGGATGGAGGGGAGGCAGGTGTAGGGGAATAGAGGATGGAGGGGGAGGCATGTGTAAGGGAATACGGGATGGAGGGGGAGGCAGGTGTAAGGGGATAGGGGATGGAGGGGGAGGCAAGTGTAAAGGGAATAGGGGATGGAGGGGGAGGCAGGTGTAAGGGGATAGGGGATGGAGGGGGAGGCAGGTGTAAGGGAATAGAGGATGAAGGGGGAGGCAGGTGTAAGGGGATAGGGGATGGAAGGGGAGGCAGGTGTAGGGGAATAGAGAATGGAGGGGCGGCAGGTGTAGGGGAATAGGGGATGGGGGAAGGCAGGTGTAAGGGGATAGAGGATGGATGGGGAGGCAGGTGTAAAGAAATGGAGGATGGAGGGCGAGGAAGGTATGAGGGAATACAGGATTGAGGGGAGGCAGGTGTAAGGGAATAGAAAATGGAGGGGGGCAGGTGTAAGGGAATAGAAAATGGATGGGGGCAGGTGTAAGGGAATAGAGGATGGAGGGGGGCAGGTGTAAGGGAATGGAGGATGGATGGGGGCAGGTGTAAGGGAATAGAGGGTGGAGGGGGCAGGTGTAAGGGAATAGAGGATGGAGGGGGGCAGGTGTAAGGGAATATGGATGGAGTGGAAAGAGTGGTGATTGCTTCCCGGCTGAACATGGATTACTGATCCATCGTATGAAAAGGATAACAGTAATTATAATCAGTTTGATTTCTTAGATTTGTGGAACTCTTTATTTACCCTTCCTCTCCTCGTTCATCATATTTTTCGGTTCCTTCTTTGTGAGACCCTTTTTAGCTATTCCCTATAAAACTGTTTTCCTATTTAATTTATTGTTAAAAGTTAAAACTATACAAATCAAACTAAACTGCTTTAGAGTGTTGAAATATCATACCTATTGAACTGGTTATTTTCTCCTCCGACCATGTATGGTAAACGACCCTGACTGCTGGAAATATTGATGACGAGCTTATTCAAATTTGTCGAGGGAGCATTTGACCTTAATATTCTTAGAATAGCCTATTGTTGCTGTTTTACATAATGTGTAATTTGTATTGATTCTCCATACCTGCTGCTTCGTAGGTTCCCTGGGGTTGAATCCCTGAGTTCAGGGCAAAGTTCTTGGAGCATTCCATAGTAATCTTGTGTTTTGAAATGTCTAGCAGAGATGATTGCCTTCATTCCAACCTAAAATACAAAAACATTCAACTGATAAGCCTTCTCATGCTTAGAATGTCTCGATTGTTGCGTTTTTATTTGTTTTGTTTTTTAAGGTAAAATAACAAGCTACAGTAACTTGATTTAGTTTACTTCAAAATACTTGACAAAGTTAAACGATAAAATTTTACCAATTGGTTTACTTATTTTAAATCCTAATTCAAGCTTCGACTCACTCCGCAATTTCTAATGCATGATATAACGTTTGAATGTGTCTTGAGATCTAATGTAAGGAAGTTTACTAGCTACATTATTTGGAAGGTTTATCGTCGGATGTGTTTATGTAAGGATCTGACTATCTTGTTCTTGCGTCTGGATAAATAGTCGGTAAACTTTTTTCTATGTGTTTTTTTTCTTTTCTTTCAAGTTAATAATTGATAGGTTGGTGCATATAATCCACAACATAACCTGAATGTTCCTCCAATTAACTTTACCTGCGATTCAGTAGAAATGGCGATTAATGCCAATTTTTGTGTATGTGCTTCGACAGTTTACTGTCGCTGTTATGCTCTGTTTAACTGATAAAGCTCCATTAATTGTTTGCACCACCTGACCCACAGACGTTAAGTTTCCTTTATTGCACATTATAGCATTTTGTTATGAGTTACACCGTCCCTATAAAGCCATGCTATTTCCTCACATACCCTCAATTAACTCCCTTCCCAAAGCAGGGTGGTTGTATTGCTCCATGATGAAAGTAAAAGGTCTATGTCGGTATGTGATGGTGATAACAATTTAGCTTCACCCTATTAACAAGTCCTATCTGAATTCCTTTACACGGAGAGACTCTAACCAGGAATACATCACCTTCTGCAGCCTATATTATATCGCACGGTCATCCGGGGATGTTTTCATAACACAATGTCAAATCGCAGCGAATGGAGGGCAAACAACAAGCTAGTACTTATTCCCACATATTTCACGTTAACTTGCATAAAATTGTATCTAAATACTGCGCATCAGTCATTCAATTATTTGTATTTCATTGATATATACAATTTCAACTATAACGTGTGGTTTGATTTTCGTTTAAGAATAACATTTTGCCAAGAATGAAGGAAATGACTATCTTCCCGAAAACCTTTCGGACCATTTTGTGTACACACTCGTACAAATGCCCTTCATACTACCCACTGGTTCACTCCAGTCACGTGACATAATGCAAACTTAATAGGATGTGACGTGTGTGGGACGAAAAAAAAGTACAGACCTCCCTGTAATCGTCGTAGAAACAGACGTAAACAAACCTTTTGCAAGGCATAATCGAGTTCCAGAGTACGGTAAGCTGGGTTTACGTTCACCAATATTGCTCCAATACGAGCTGTGGCATATTGTGTGACGATCCATTCCCGGGAATTTGGCCCCCAGATACCTACACGGTCCCCTACCCCAACACCAACCGCAACGAGTCCAGCAGCGAAGCGATCAACCTGTTAGTGAAATTTGAGAAATCTGTATGCAAGTGCATCAAGTCTTTTTCTTTGTTGGGGAAACAACATGATTGGTGTAGCAAGTGGTGTTATTAAATTATTATTATATCGAGTAAATCAAATAAAGCACCGCTTGCTTCGATCAGGACAAGTATGGTTATTAACGTGCTTTATGCAATCTCTGGCTAAAATCTCTGTTGCTTACTCGTTTTACATGACATTAGCAGTTTTGGACCCATGAAAAAGTACTCTTGCTTGACCTTTCGTGGTAAATGAACCTTGTCAAGATTGTCTTATTGAGACTAGGTCAATGTTTGGAGACCACTTATAAACCTCTGTAAATGTTGGATCGTATGCATTGAAAATCTTGTCTACTAGAGACCACGTAACCTCGTTGATCACTCAGCACCAAAATACAGATTGAAAAATATCCGTAAACAGCTCAAAAATGTCATCACCAGAACACAACATTCAAATTCTTATTGCAAGAGCACTGTCTTCTCAGTTTAACCACTGTGTAACATTATCCGTGGTCAGAGACCGTTGGGAGCTTTCGGTTTAAAAAAGTGTTGACTTCATTACCAGATCGGCGAATTACATACCGGGCATTTTATGGTCTAACAATGACAATGCACTTTCTTCATTTGTTCCTGAACTAAATGTATAAAAGAAAGGAAGACGAAAGGCAATACATTGATGGACAGAAAGGTGAGTGGGAGGGGGGGTGGGGGTGGAGTGGTGGTTGATACACCTGAACAGTTTTCGGAAACTAAATATTACCGACCTCATCCTTCAGTTGTCGGTATGTCTGTCGTTCGCCATTGTTTCCGTAAATGAAGGCATTTTTGTCGGGATGTTTATCTGTCATTTCGTCGAGGATCTGTCCGATGGTAGACCCTTGAAGGGGAATATTACTACAACCATGGGAGTAACTCGTGGTTAATTTTACATCTTTGGTATCGTGTTGAAGTGGTCTGTAAGATGGGAAAACATGAGAAACAACCTTAATTACTCGAATGAACCATCGCATATGAAAAAGCAGTAATTACAACCTTAATTACTCGAATGAACCATCGCATGTGAAAAAGCAGTAATTACTCAAATGAACCATCGCATGTGAAAAAACAGTAGGACCTCCAGCCAGAAGATCAGAAAGGACATAAAAGTTCAGTGGGGAAATAAAGATGAAGTAAGGAAGAACATTTTGGATATTAGAATTGTTTATTTGTTTTCCTTTTATCACCACCACCGTCGTCGTCCTCATCATCAACCCTTACACAACTGAGATGATTTACCCCTCGCCACCCCACAAAACGCATCCCGTATGCAACTGAGAATATTGACCCCTCTCTTCACAACCATGCCGACACTCTTCTCTATAAAATAGTTTCAATTCCTGCTACTCCTTGTCACTTTCGGTGAACATGCACTGAAGAAGAGCTAGTTTTGCTCGAAAGCTCTGCAACAACCAAACATTGGCGGCAATCACTTACCTAATTTAATTATTGTATCTCACTCGAGATCCAGCCTTTCCCTAATGCAGCATAGTTGTTTAACAGTTTTTCCGTTATTCCTATATATATATATATAAATATATATATATTTATATATATATATTTATATATATATATATATATTTATATATATATATATATATTTATATATATATATATATATATATTTATATATACATATATATATATTCTGTTCTGGATTTTCCAACTCATTACCGCATATAAAGCGGGAGGCCCGGGTTCGAATCCCGGTGTAGGCTGGAAGTTTTTTTCACTGTTCTGGATTTTCAAAGTCACTACGTTTTCAATTATATGAATATATATATATATATATATATATATATATATATATATATATATATATATATATATATATATATATATATATATATGTATGTTTAGTTTGTTGGCAAGGGCCAGTTTGTAACTGTGGATAAGGGATGGTGTTTGGCCTGAAAATGCTTCAGCAGCAGTGCCGGGGGGGGGGGGTTGCTTGAGAGGGCTCAGTCACCTGAAAGAAAAAAAGTGATGGGAATAAAGATATGTGTAGTCCCTTAAATATTTGCCATTTGCCCAAAAACGTGGAAGAATCTATAATTACGCATAATGATTTGCCATGTCAACAAACAACAAGCTCAGCATCTGGGTGAACGACGTATTGCGAGAGAATTCATTAATGCTGTTAACAGACGAGAGCGTTACTTCGGAAACGTAAAAAATATGAAATGTCCATTTTTGTGACTGAATATCTTCCCAAAATTTCAAACAAAAACATTACATATTTCTCGGGTTGAAAAATCGCGTTGCCATTTTGCCTGAGATGAATGCAACGGTTTGAATAAGTCAAATGTCCTACTAGGAATTAAATGGTATTTGTTTGTTTTCTATATCTTTAATTGACATCAATGCACATACTAATGCGTCAACCTTTTTGAATATCAGTTCAGCCTTCCACCCCCACACACAAACACACATTTTGTCCGTTCCGCTGCGCCCTCCATCCCCACACACATACAAACACAAAAACACATTTTGTCCGTTCCGCTGCGCGCTCCACCCCCCCCCCCACACACACACAAACACACATTTTGTCAGTTCCGCTGCGCCCCCCACCCCACACCCACACACACAAAAAAACACATTTTGTCCGACCCGTTGCGCCCTCCATCCCCACACACACACAAACACAAAAACACATTTTGTCCGTTCAGCTGCGCCCTCCACCCCCCCTCCCCCCCACAAACACACATTTTGTCCGTTCCGCTGCGCCTGCGCGGCAGACGGGCAATGGTGATATTGCAGGGTTTGCAAAACAGCTTTCACAAAAGAGAGTTTTTTTCGCTGATATTCGCTTACCATTAGATGAGTGGATCAACAGAATATATCAATGGTCTAAGTGCGTGCAGGTTTGAACCGCATCGGATTTATCAGGTTTTGAATTTATTCAATTTTATCCTAAGGTTAGAATTGAACCCTTAAATTGTTAATCTATAGTAGACTCAGTGGCGGCGGAACCGGGGGGGCTTGGGGGCTCAGCCCCCCCCCAATGAAAAAGTTGAGGGGCAAATGCATGATAAGCCCCCCAATATTTACCAAGGCTCCGAAACGTGCATCTGCCCATTTTTCAATGCATACTTGTCGATCTGTCCGATGCACACGTATACTATATAGGTGTAATAATTTCAGTAAATGCTGGGGGGGACCCTCGGCCCGTCCCCTGGCTATAGACCACATTGTCACCCAAACCGCGTCTTCACGCCCCGTGAAAAGTGGAAGCAGTGAGTGTGAGTACCGGTAGGAGCAACACAACTTCGTCTTAGGACAATGACTTGCCTCATTGCAGCCAGTTCTCCAACATCCCCTTACTCAGTGGCGGAGCGTCCATACAGTCCTGACGGACTCAAATGGACTGCTGGCGCCCTTTGCAGCTTTTCACTACTTTTTACTTATTCGCGATTATTGACTATTTTATTGCGCTCTCATCTACCTATTGACATTTGTCATATTCTGTTGGTGTAATTTTCCGACAAAATGGCGACGACACCTATTTATTCTCCGTTTATCTGCAAATTAGCAAGGCCCGGAAAGGGTCATTTCCTGCAATCTATAGAGTATCTTTACTCAAAAATTTTCTGTACGCTCCGCGCCAACCTGTGGTGGCGCTCCGCTTAGATAGTGTTGAAAGCGCCCTACAGACCATTCTTGCCCCCCCCCCGACCAATACCCCTAGCTCCGCCACTGCCCTTACTACACTCAAAACGTCTTTGCGAGTACACTACGAGTAATAGCTACTCTCTTAAAACACCATCGAATATACAAATTACAATGTTTTTACAGACTTTCTCGTTCAATCTAAGAAATTGCAGGCTTGAGACCCATATTTTAGGGCTAGGTATTCGCAGCATAAAACACTCGGGAAGTGCCGTTTCCGGCCATCTGGGGGTTTGAAAAAACCCAAAATTTTCTTGTACGCTCCGCGCCAACCGATGGTGGCGCTCCGCTTAGATAGTCTCCACACATTAGCCCCCCCCCCCCCCCAATAATTTTCCGTTCCGCCGCGCCTGATTAGACTTACTCGCGCTCCTGTTTAGTCGTGATCATAATTACATACTTGAGAAAGATTAGAACATATGAGGCTAATATATGTTGTCAAACATCGATCGTTTGATGAACTGATACTTAAACGTTTCCGAAAGGGAGGAGAAGGGGGTATTTATTCGGACGAATAGTACACATCAGGGAGGTTTATCGGCTTCTGTTAATGCCACATTCATTATTCATAAATTTCCTTTGCTTCCGTTTTTTCTCAATGATCTGTTTAATTATTTATTTGTCTCAACATTATTTGTTAGCCTAACCAGGGTGAAGTAGACCACAACCCACACTTGTTCAATTTATGAAAGGGCTTCAAACACAGAAGTACGTAAAAATAATTGATTAGGTGGCTAATATTGGAGTTTCCATTCAGTTACACATTAGTAATTTCAACATCATTCAAACAAACCGCTGTTTAACTTACTTTCATGGGGGAAATGTAAAGCGCACATAACACTTATTATTGGTTTCGATGAAATCGTAACCTTTGCAGTCATGCAGGCTGATGAATGGGTGTATGTTTGTGTGTGGGGGGTGTGTGTGTGAGCACCTCGTCCATAATGTCAGGACCGGTGCTGGCAAACACACCTTAATTAAAGGGCAGGACATTTTAAAAAGACAGGACCAAAAACCCGGTCCTCAAATTTTCTTTTACTCATAGCCATCGTCATGCTGCCATCTTAAATTTCTTCTCTCAAACTTTGAAGGTGGTCCTTTCTTTGCATATATATGCATATGTATGTGTTTTCTACATGGTAAATTGAAAACACACATTGACTTTGACAAGCAACTTGAAATAATGCTGCCCTCGGTCTCCAAAATAAAACACACCTCTTCCATAACACAGATATCAGAGTCTATTATCTACAACATGGAGACCAGAGTAAATACTACAGGACTAACATTGTACTAAAGAACAGGACCAGCAACTAATGATCATTAAATATTTATAGAAGATAAAGACAATTAAATAAGGCATCAATATGCGAACAACTGTCAAATCAGACTTTTTTCAAACTATGAAATGACTAAGGTAGATTGGCATTTAGGTCTACAAGTGAAAGTAATTTGATATACCAATGTGCCAAATACTTAACGGACACTGGATATACAAACATCATTAATTAAATAAGGGTAATGGATTGCCAAGCATTTTAAGACGAATATGGTATTAAATATAAACGGTGAGTTTGCTTCAAACCAATATTTTTTATTTGCATCTAGTCATGTGAAATGGTTTGTTTTTTTTTGCGACTATATTTCCTATAGTTACAGAATAATATCTACATTCAAAATGAATGTGACCGTATGACCTTTTAACTTGGAAAAGTGTTTTCCCAATGCTTGGGTATAAAGTGAGAATGCCTTATGAATAATGTTATATTATTCATAAATAAGAATATGAAAACAATAAAAACAGGTGGCTTTCTTAATATTATGCCAATTTCAATGTATTGTTAAAATAATTGTTTAAGAAGCATATCATCACGAGAATAAGAATACGTGAACTTTATGTTAAGGATTGCTTTCCTAAAATATTTTAAACACAACTAACAGAACTAACCTTATAAAACTACTTTTATTTCATTTTAGACAGGTTTTTTTTGTTCTTCAATCAATGAATTCAACTTAAACAACAATCTTAGAAATCACCAAATGTGTGCTCATGATGAAGCCGTTGTCAGATGTATCGGTCCTTCCTTTAAGTAAGCTAGGGAACCTAATGTCAATAATGAGACAAAAATCTAACTTATTTATAAATCAGAACAGTGCTTGTTTGAAATTCGAAGACAAAGAGCTAAATGACCCATTTTAAGTAACTCCAATAACTATAATGTACCTGCAATTTGAGTATTTTCATTTTACAGTCTATTAACATGAGTTCGTTTGGGATATTTTCAACCCGATTTTGTAGAAAAAGAACGAATTACATTGACATACAACGCAGCGATTAAAAAAACTAGAAAACATCATTTCTGACAGTTTTCTGTTTCGCAGAATGAAAGAAAGTTATATCCGTTTTCTCATTCCACTCTTTTGTGAAGCTGTCGATTTTAATCAACTGGATTTTTTGTAAATCTGAAGAACAGTTTCTACATGTGTGAGCAAAAGAAACTGTTGCCGTGAAAGTTCTGTCATATAATCTTTTATTAATTTATCTGAAAAAGATTATCGCCTTCGGAAAAAAGATGCGATAAATTTCGTTTGCAAACCAATCTCTAGGCATTTTTGAACATCAATTATTGGATCATGAAGAAGGGCCTTAACATAACTAGAAGAGAGTTGCGATTTGGTTTTCTTTGGTTATAACATGGCCTTAGTTGGGAGCCACAAACGAAATTATAATCAAATACAACTATAAATGTCACTGTTTGCTTCAATTATCAGCGACTCGTTTTATTGTTAAAGTATTTCAATTAATGTGATAAAACATGAAACAGCGAATCCAAATGAAAACCAAATTTTGCTCACCATATAGCTGCATTCTGATTCAATATCAAGTCTTCCTTTCAGTAGCCTAAGGGTTCAATGCTAAGCTTAAGATATACGATTGAATAAATTCAATACCTGATAAATCCAATGCGGTACACACCTGCACGCACTTAGACCATTGATATATTCCGTTGATCCACTCATCTAATGGGAAGCCTTTTGTGAAAGCTGTTTGGCAAACCCTGCAGTATCAATGTTGCCCGTCTGCCCCCAAGCCCATACGGAACGGACAAAATGTGTGTTTGTGTGTGGGGTTTTGGGGGGGTGGAGGGCGCAGAGGAATGGACAAAATGTGTGTGTGGGGGGTGGAGGGCTGAACTGATATTCAAAAAGGTTGACGCATTAGTATGTGCATTGATGTCAATAGATAGAGAAACAAACAAATACCATTTAATGTCTAGGGTGACATTTGACTAAATTCTACCCGTTGCATTCATCTCAGGCAAAATGGCAACGCGATTTTTCAACCCGAGAAATATGTAATGTTTTTGTTTGAAGTTTTGGGAAGATATTCAGTCACAAACATGGACATTTCATATTCATATACGCTCTCGTCTGTAAACAGCTATAATGAATTCTCTCGCAATACGTCGTTCACCCAGATGCTGAGCATGTTGTTTGTGGACATGGAAAATCATTATGTGTAATTATAGATTCTTCCACGTTTTAGGGCACATGCCAAATATTAAAGGGACTACATACATCATTATCCTCATCACTTTTTCCTTGTGATACGTGGCGGAGGTTAATCACTGAGCATGTCGGATAGACGAGACTCAACTTACTACTACGCAAAATCATCTACTTCAGCATTCTGGCGGGTATAAACTACCGTAGTACTTCTTGAGCAACGAAGGTACGTTGGGTTGGTGTTGTTATATCTAACTTCAGCTCCGTCAATAGAGTTCTTGTAAACAAACCCCTCGACTGCTGTAGATTGAGTTTTATGCCGTTCCAGAGGGAAAGGTTGGTCATGAGCGTTAGTATTACTCTAAAATATAAATAAACTATTCTTTTGCATCACTGTTGGAACCGTTGACTGCCTAAGTCAAGCGATATCGGTTCTCTTACAATACGAAGTTTTTCTGTCTATCTGCCTTTTTTAGAATAGTGTTCAGTAAAACTGTGAATTGCGAATTCATAAATGCCTAAACCAACTTTCTGTATACTGGACCAGTCTCGAATGCGATTCGAGACTGGTCGAGTGTATAGAGAGGAGAATTGCTTCAGGATCGAAATGTTAGACAAACACTGGTTTGTTGCCGTGGCAATCATGAAGTCATAATTAAAAGAAATGAAGACATGGTGTAACGTTGCCATGAGTATATGCAAATATGTTTATGGGCAAAGGAATGCTCCAAATTGCAAAAGAATACTGTACAGTATATATAGCCTACTTGCAATTGGTTACAGCAGTAGTACTGTATATGTTTTCACACACACCGAGTCCCAATACACACTGTACGTACATATCAACTTTGAGTGGCCACCGCTGCGAAGCAAGTATCCGCTCTTACTGCACAGACTCCTCAACAGCACAAAAAAAGGTCAATGTCAGCAAGCTTATCGAGGTACTTCAACGAAGAACCGAAGCGTAAAGCGTCCAATGTTGACACTAACAGAAGAAACCTTGTCGCTAAGCCTAACAATAACGTTAGCACTACTACTACTAGCAGTAACGACATGGCCTAGGGACTAGGCCTAGCGATCTTTCAGACTCGCAATAACACTGCGGTTACTACAAGTACAAACCTGTCGAACAATTTTTCAGTGTTTGAATTGATTAAACTACAAAAATTTAAGATCAAACGACACTGCTTCATTCGTATTTTTTCACTCTTAATGTTCGTCGGAAGAAAATGCTGTTTTACAAGAGGTGACTATTACGTCATTCAGGAAAAAGATCAAGGGAGGCATAAGGAGAATTAAATACAGATCAGCAAAAATTAGCGAAAAAATGCCGTTTTCTAACATTTGTGAGGGTCATTTATGAATGGGGCTATCGCCTCGGTCCGCTCAGCCTCCTCGATGACGTCATCATCGGTCTCAAATCAAATTTAAGACCGGTTCCCCTAGTATTTATCCCCTAAATAACAACACGCGCAGTAGGCTACTATACATAGTTGAAAAACAGTACTTTATGCGTTCTTCAACTTGTGCTGTTGTATACACTGTAGTATTGACTACTGGGACAGTGTCTATAACATTGTTGTTACACCTCGTTTGATAAGTTGAGGTCAGATTCTATGTGCGCGAGTCTTCAATTCCTTTAGCACATATATGACTCACGTATATGACTCGTTTGTAACCATATTCTGCTGTAACTTCGTACTCACCTACTGCACACCTACTTTTTAATGGTACGTTCATACACAATGACATATGGACATAATCCTGTATAACTTCGAAACAAAGCATATGATTCCTGAACCATAATAACAGCATATGGAAAAGTTTAGGCTATAAAAGAGCACTTGCTCTACAAAGCCACACAGACTAAAATCCGCCGATGTTATGAGTCACCGGTATGAATATGCATATTGATAGGCGGACTGTTTCATTACCGGCAAGGGGATTGTATTTGTTTCTAAATGAATTGATGCTAAAATAATTATAGCAGTGAATGTAAACGAACACTGAGACATGACGTTGTGTTTATACATTTATTTGTCTGCACACATTTTAATCGAACTTGAGAAAATAACATTTGTTACAAATCAATTGGTTGTAAAAGCAATATAAAGAGTTACCCACTTACAGTGGTATCATCCAAACAAACAACCAGTGAGAGTCCTAACAATAGCTTTAGCCTACGTACATACGAGTGTTAACCTAACTGTACGAAACCATATGCATTAATACATACAGCACGGTAGGCCTGTACGTTCGCTACAAACGTTTACGTGGGCAATTTATATATTTATCTATATTCATCCTATTTCAAAGGAAACTATGAAATAGGATTCTCAACTTGTTAATTTATGTTTATTGCAATGTCGTCATCTTATTTCATTGCATATTACTTAACAAATCTCGAAATTCACCTCAGAAATCACAATACGATTGTCGGACGAAGCATCAGTGAGAATGTTGTTGATACACAAGCTGATTCGTGACGTAGCTCATGAATAAATAATGAGGCGTTATAAAGAGGTTTTCGAAGAAAAATTTCTAACGGAAACTTTCATTTGATGGAAAAAAGACATACAGTGAACATTAACCAATCAGAAATAGGCTTATATAATATGAAAGAACAGAATTTGAAGTTAGTTGCGCAAGTTTAGCCATGCAGTTTGATCAAACGGTCTGAGAATTCGAGTAGTTTGAAGTTAGCGTCCTTGTAAAATAAACGAATATGCAAGCACATAAATCCGACTGGACTAAAAATTTAAACTTTTTTAATCGGAAAACGACATACAGTAAAGTTCAGATTAATGATGATTGGTTAAAAGATTATGAAAGAGAAATGTTTAAACTACTGTAATTTGTTTTAGCCAATATCAGTAAATGATATCGGTACATTGATTTTTTTCAAAAGATCGCGATACGGTCGTTTTGGAAGGTATAAAACACACACTTAAGGCCCGAGGTCGACTATGCACGGATCAAATGATCGCCACCTTTCCATATGACCACTCATATCACAGAACACTACTTACGACAATTTGCATAGTAAACCAGGAGAATCGTTGTCCCTAATACCACATTTTGACCCTATTACAATAACAAATTGGTTACTTTTCCAAGTATTCCAACACATACAGTTATCAATGTAGCCTACGTTTCTATTAGGCAAGCCTACATTGACACGAACGTTAAGTACTCACGATACTTTATAGAAAGATCTTTTGATTGATATATAGTTGAATCGAGTGACAGCCACCGTGAAGGGACGACGCCAATCCCCTCTCAAGAACACCGAAGCATACATCGCAAACAGCGCGACAGAAGCTGTAACGTTTCCTTTCTGCAGCTACAACAATATTGGATCCGTAACAATGATTAGAGTTCCTAGTACAACATAGCACCTGCCCCTGGAAATTAGAACTGCTACACATTACGTCCGACCTGCCAGATACGGAAGCGTAGAAGGGACAACACGTTCACAACATTCACAGTTCGTAAAACTGTAACAAAAATGCGAGTTATATTTCTTTTTATACATTTCACCGGCTTCCTAAGACGGTAACTGATGAAAATTACGTTTCTGCAAACTTGATACCATTTTGAAGAACGTGAAAATTCTCAAAATTATGGCTAGAAGGGATTTACTATCTGTTCAAAACTGTTAAAGTCTGCCAAATAGAACGTTTGCTGGGTTAGTAAATTTCGTCAGAATGGTCATTTGAAACGGTTACTGTTTATACACACACGCACACAATTAAAACAGTAATTTTCGTATTTTGACCGCTTTTTTTTTTGTATACGTCAATGCCAAGTTTCTTCCACACTTCCATCAATATAGTTGACCGATAAATATCAAGTTCAGAACTTTTGGCTTCCATACAAAGGTCGTCGCACCAGGGAGCTGATATTCCAAAACTTACTGGTTTGGATATTTACGAGTGACGAGCTTACCTGTCTCCTCACAACCTTAGCACCTCATTCTACCGTGCCTATAAAGTCCTGGTAAAATAATAACACTGTGCGCCCTCTATGACCGAACCCCCCCCCCCCTCGGTCACTCCTCACTACTCATGAGACCACTCCTTAAAAGTGGCCTCACGGTCACCGAAATAGGGGTGGCCAGAATCCTCTGGCCACCCCCAAGGACTCCCGTCGACTAAACTTCTCAAAGGTGAGCCCTTAACAAAAGGCACTGATGCCTTCCTAGCAGGGAGAGTGTAATCCTCCCCGCCGCAGCGGGTAAGGGAGGGGGGAACTCTCCTGAGCCCTGCAGGCGAAACTACCCCTTTTTCCTAACAAGGAGCCTCATCCTGTAAAGGCCCAACACTTGCTAACCCTAAGACAACTTAGGTGAGTACGCATATGAAAAACACAGGGTACAAAGTTACCCTCACCGATAGACCTGGCCGGTGAATCTTAGTAGTTGTTGGCTCTGTCTATCTGGTGTTGTGCTCGGAGTCGTGAGCCTAGTCGAACCACTGCTCCCCCGTCCGGCTGTGTCCCACCCCCTCGGGGGAGGGAGGCGGGAATGGAGACAGGTAAGCTCGTCACTCGTAAATATCCAAACCAGTAAGTTTTGGAATATTTACTTCGCTCCTCGCTTACCTGTCTCCTCACAACCTTAGCACCGAGTGGCACTGCCCGATGGTGGGAGGCCCGAGGGGCGGGACCAAGTACCAACCGGACCTCGCATCACCGCGCTACCGAAAGCTGCCTCGGCGTGTAGAATGTCAGGTAAGTAACAGACGACGAACGTAGTTTGTGTTTTCCACGCTGCCACCTTGAGGATGTCCTGTATCGGGATACCGGCAGAGAGAGCTGTGGAAGCCGAGGCCCCACTGATGTTGTGATCTCTTGGCCGGGTATCCCCCCCTCGTGAACGGGCGGATCATCTCTACTAGCCATCGGGATAGGGTATCCTTGGCGGCTGCTGTTTAAGGTGGTTGTGGCAGGATGAAAAGGGAGGTTGTTTGTCTCAACTTCTCTGTCCTGTACCACTTCAGTGCCCTGACTGGGCACCATCGCTTGTCCTCAGCCACTGATGAAAGGGTTTTGATTTCCGGAAAGAAAATGTCCCCGGGCAAGAAAGTCAAGGCCCGGTTCTTGGCAGTAAGGGATGGGTCTGGAACCGTCCTCGCCCCATGGCCCTCGAATCTGATGTGGTTCTGTTTGGTTGTTAGGGCTTGGAGGTAACTCCTTCACGCTGACGCTACCGCAATGACGAAGAGTGTTTTCTTTGTAAGAGCAGCCAGGGGAGCATTCCCCGTTGATTCGTACAGCGGCCCTGCCAGGGCATGCAGCTCTGCTAAGAGCCCCGCAGAGGGGGCTAACTGTCTGACTCGTGGACGGCGATTAGCCATGCCTTTGGTGAGCTGGTCAATGTCTGGGCTAATGCCCAGCGTGGAGTCGTCTGGAAAACCAGACGTCCCCGTCTGGGGCCTGCGTGTTGGACCTGCGGCCTGGGACCCGGGGTCTGGAGGGAGCCACTAGGATGAATTTACCCTTGGAGCTGCGAATCTTCCTCAGTATCTGGCTGATCATGCCAAAGGGGGGGGGGGCGAAGAATTTAAACCTCTGGTCCGTCTCAAGGCAGGGACCTGGCGCTATGTGGAAGGCTGCAGGTGGGACCTCCTGTTACAAAAGATGGGCAGCCCATTGTTGCCCTTTGTCGTAAACGGGTCTATCAGAGGTATGCCGAACATGTGGAAAAACCTACCGCATATTCCTTGCGAAGGGTTTACTCGTCGGGGTCGAGTTGTCCCCTGGGCAGAGTTGTCCCCTGGGCATCGGCCCTCACACTCTCCTTTCTGGCTATATGGGAGACCCATAGGGCCATGCCAGATTCTGCAGCTGTGGTGAGGGTCTCCCATGCCAGACGGCACAAACTCTCTGCCCTGGTGCCACCCTGTCTATTGATGTAGCTACTGTACAGTATGCCACCACCATCGTGTTGTCTGAGAGGATGGTGATCAAAGTGCCCTGTACTTGTGCTTGGGAGGGCTCCAGAGAGCCCCAACCCCACAGTCCTGAGAGGCGAAAGTACATGAAACCTGGTTATCTTTGCAAATAGAGTGTTGGGGCCGATCCTTTGCCCTGCTGACGCCACTGTGGTGCAGGAAAGTGGTTTCTCTGTATATGCTGCTAAAGAAGTCAAGGACAGTGGCCTGTATGATGACCTTGTTATAGCGCCTGCAGTACAGCAGCACTCGCAGTACTGCTTGCAGTACCACAGTACCGCTGATGACCCCTTTAGTTATCAACCAGTTGCAATCAGAAAACCTCTGAAGAAAAGTAATGCCTTGATGATGTAGACCTAAGCTGTACCCTGAAGGGAGGTTTAATGGAGGTTCTTTCCATGAAAAATAATATTAATAATAATATTGAGGGTTGAACTGCGCCGGCCTATCTATTGATAACGAAGCCAGAGGCGCTAGCAATATTACCCTGGTCAACAATAACCTGTTAAACAGAGAGAAATCCCTCCTGGATGGAAAGACACAATGGAGATAAAGTGCCTTGCCCAAGGAAACAACAGAATGATCTGGCCAGGACTAAAACCTGCAAGCCTTAGATCACCAGTACACTGCCTACACCGCTTGACCACAGTGCTCTCCAAAAATTGAGTACTGAATGGATAGTTTGCTTCATCAGAGTCTTAATCAATGCTACAGCTGCTATGTGGCTTTTACAACTACAGTATATGTATGTATTTGTGTATGTAATTTAGATCATCCTGCAAGTAGAAACTTGTGAAGAAGCCTCATTGGCTTATCAAAGCCGCAAGCTGACCAAAGTCAGTCTCGTACATTCATATTTAATGTCCATGACTATGCATTGTCAACAGCTCTGTAACTGGACAACATACATTAATCTTGGGGACCTTTTGATTGGAAGGCACCGGGTTTAACCACTGAGCTAACTAAGCTACAGCCCTACTCACCAGGAACAAACTCCCAACAGGGGATGTGTAGGGTGGGTTTGTAGAAATTCCACCTCATAAATCCTGGCTGTTTAACGGAGTCCAGGGAGTTACTCAGCAAACACAAAGGCGTTACTAAATGTTTAGTCTTTTGCTATGATAGCGTTATTAGAGGTGTAAGAAATATGTTACCGAAACCCTTTAGGGGCTATTATTTCAAAACAATTTCCGTTAAGATATTAATATAACATTAATATAACGTAATATCTCATAGACATCTTATGTCAACGTTTTATCAACACCACATTTAACGTAGAAAACACGTATTGAATGTTATGATAACGTACCCGTTACTTCTGAAATCTCTTCCTGTCGAGATGTGTCCATTTCGTAGTGCAGTAAAGGTTTCCAGCTTCCTATTGAAACCACCTAGCGCCTAGGCTAGTCAAGACTAGGCCATCAGGTGCTACGAAATGCAACTCTGCTTAAGATGTCGGAACATCGAACATTGTTCATGAAGCGCATGCTGTATGTTCGGAGCGTGTTCGCGCTTGTAACTTGCTGGGGTTGTATCCTACCCCTTTTTCAACTTACTAACGCGTTTGTCTTGGTAATTCACCAAAGAAATAGGGAGAAAGGCTTATTCCATAGGATCGCTCACGTAGTCGATAGCTCGTTGCAGTAAAAGTTGAGCTTACACGTGTCAAGCCAGGTGACTGCTTGGCCCCCCCTCCTCTCTTAACAAATGTGCCACGTTGTACCTTTTTTTTTTTCTGGCAGTTTGCCAAGGATCTATGAGCGTTATGTTTCCTGGCACTTTGCCAAGTCTCGAGAAAGTTCTCTTCCTAGCAGTTTGCCAAGGTTTTAAAGTAAACGGAATACTGTACGTCATGAAAACCGATTTGAAACCCCTCAGTCTTACGCATTTTAACATGTTCTGGAAGTGGGTTCACCAGTGTTTTAAACGACAGTGTTTTTAAACACCGGTAAGATTTTAACCTAGGCAAATGGCGATGAATTATGATTAGAGAGGAGTATAATTAGCGAGGAGAATATGACCCATGAGTGTCTGCAGGTACTCGATAAATAAACACACATTTGGGATGTGTAGTGGTAGCGGTGTTTTTCCGCAAATGATTCGAACCTGTCGTCGCCGCTCAAGCTGCTAGTTCCGGGGGGGGGGGGGGGACACTCCCCCTATTCTGGGAAGCGGGAGTAACCGTCCTCTGTAACCCCGAAATCTAGGGGTCGACCTCGTCGTCTAGGCCGGACAGGTTGACCGACGCTCTTCAAACCAGGTCGTCCTTGCCGGGAAACAAATCAGGTTCCATTCTTTGGTCTGGGATTGATCGTGGTGTCGCGGCCGGGCTGGCCGTGGGTTGCGATCGCTCCTCGGCACCGATGTCTGTTCGGTGTCTGGGGATAAGTATTTCTCCCTATGCCGTGGGAACCTGGCTCGGGGCTGGTTCTCTTTTCGGATTGGGAGCTTGCCCCTGCTACCCCGTTCTGGGGACCCGGCATTGGTAATCTCGTCGGTTCCCGGCCTCAGGACCGGCCGCGGCTCCGGTTAGGGGGTCTGCGGGCCGGGCTTCTGCACCTGCTACCCCGTTCTGGGGGCCTAGCAGTTGTTAATCTCGTTGTAAATGTTGTTGTAGTTGTAAATGTTATTGTAAATGTCGCAGTTGTAAATGTTGTTACTCTCGTAGGCTCCCGAATTCGGGACCAGTTTTGGATCCTGTTTGGAGATCTGCGGACCGGGCTTCTGCCCCTGCGCCCCCGTTCTCGTCGGGCCCGGGCCCTCCGGAGCCAATCTCTGAGGACCCAGCAGTCGATTGTATAGCTCTGGTTCCCGGCTCCGGGGGCGGTCTCGGATCTGGAATGAAACCTCGGTTCTGCCTTCCCTTCGAGTCTCGCCGGACCCGGGGTCTCGCCGGACCTGTGTGCGTACCACGCCGGGTACCACCACGCCGGTACTCCTCGACCCGGACATTCTGTCCTTTCCGGTGGGTTTTTTTTTTTTTTTTTTCTCGCCGGACCCGGGCTCCCGGAGCCTGCTATGGGACCGGCTCCGATTCAGCGACCCCTCGGTCGTACTCTCTCTCTCGGACCCGAGCTCTCCGTGGCCTGTAGCCCGCGCTCCATGGGTCTCTCTTGCTGCGACCCGGACTGAGACGTTGCCTCTAGCCCGGCCGAGCCGTGCCTCTTCTCAAGAGGTCTTTTCTTGGCGGGAGCCTTGCTCCTGCCCTTCCCTCTGGCCGTAATCAACCGGACGTCGCCGGGACCGTTAGGGGTACTCTTTGCTGCGACCCGGACTGAGACGTTGCCTCTAGCCCGGCCGAGCCGTGCCTCTTCTCAAGAGGTCTTTTCTTGGCAGGAGCCTTGCTCCTGCCCTTCCCTCTGGCCGTAATCAACCGGACGTCGCCGGGACCGTTAGGGGTACTCTTTCTCTCTCTCTCCAACTCTCCTTCGGCCCTCTCCTGGCCACTTTCCTCCACCTCTCTCACTACTTCTCCCTCCTCCTCTCTCTCTCTCTCTTGTCTCTCCTATATCTTTTTCTGGGGCGCCGATGGCCTAAGGAATCAAGTCCAGCCTGCCCTAAAGTTTGCTTCTTAGACTCGTAAGCCACTGGTCTATCTAGTGCCACTGGGCTGGCGAAAAAATTTATGCAGACCAGGCATGGGTCCCGTCTTGTGTAGGTTCTACACTTCAGTGGCGGCGGAACCGGGGGGGCTTGGGGGGGCTCAGCCCCCCCAATGAAAAAGTTGAGGGGGCAAATGCATGATAAGCCCCCCCAATATTTACCAAGACTCCGAAACGTGCATCTGCCCATTTTTCAATGCATACTTGTCGATCTGTCCGATGCACACGTATACTATATAGGTGTAATAATTTTAGTAATTGCTGGGGGACCCTGGTCCCTCGGCCTGTCCCCTGGCTATAGACCACATTGTCACCCCAACCGCGTCTGGCACGCCCCGTGAAAAGTGGAAGCAGCGAGTGTGAGTACCGGTAAGCGTAACACAACTTCGTCTTAGGCCAATGACTTGCCTCATTTCAGCCAGTTCTCCAACATCCCCTTACTTAGTGGTGGAGCGTCCATATATACCCCCTCCTGACGGACTCAAATGGACTGCTGGCGCCCTTTTCAGCTTTTCACTACTTTTAACTTATTCGCGATTATTGACTATTTTATTGCGCTCTCATATACCTATTGACATTTGTCATATTCTGTTGGTGTAATTTTCCAACAAAATGGCGACGACACCTATTTATTCTCCGTTTATCTGCAAATTAGCAAGGCCCGGAAAGGGTCATTTCCTGCAATCTAGGGAGTAACTTTACTCAAAAATTTTCTGTACGCTCCGCGCCAACCTGTGGTGGCGCTCCGCTTAGATAGTGTCGAAAGCGCCCCTACAGACCATTCTTGCCCCCCTGACCAATACCCCTAGCTCCGCCACTGCCCTTACTATACACTCAAAAACGTCTTTTGCGAGTACACTACGAGTAATAGCTACTCTCTGAAAACACCATCGAATATACAAATTACAATGTTTTTACAGACTTTTACGTGCAATCTGAGAAATTGCAGGCTTGAGACCCATATTTTAGGGCCAGGTATTCGCAGCATAAAACACTCGGGAAGTGCCGTTTCCGGCCATCTGGGGGTGTGAAAATACCCTAAATTTTCTTGTACGCTCCGCGCCAACCGATGGTGGCGCTCCGCTTAGATAGTCTCCACACGTTAGCCCCCCCAATAATTTTTCCGTTCCGCCGCGCCTGCTACACTTAGGACACAAATCGTGTTCGACCCAGGTTCTGCCTGGCCGAAACATCGAGTAGTTAAAAAAACTTCAGTTACGAGACATACTAAAACGCTCGAATTAAGGAAAGACTAACTCTTAAGCTTACGGAAAAATACAAACTAACAAGAGAACGGGAGATAACGGGAGGTACATAACGGTGAGTAGAGGTACGTAGCGTAACCTAGCAACGGCAAAATACGAAGAAGAATCGTGAATAGAAATACAATGTAGACATGCTATGAACATGAAAATACAACGACACGCCTATAGCGTGGGGAAGGAAAATGGCGGGAAACCTAGGCAGTTCGCGGAACTGCTACCCCCGCAACAAACCTAAGGGCGGAAACGCACTAAGAATAAAAACAGTCCCCAAAACCCTCCCTTTCAACAAAAAAGGATACTTATCGGGCTGGAAAGGACTGCAATACTCCTAAGAATCCGAGGAAAAAAACTTCCAAAGATCGCTAAAGAAAACCAAGACGAAATCCAAGGGAAATATATCCACAAGAAATTCACGTGAAGACACTTTTAATGGTAGAATGAGTAGTGAGGAGTGACCGAGGGGGGGGGGGGTTCGGTCATAGAGGGCGCACAGTGTTATTATTTTACCAGGACTTTATAGGCACGGTAGAATGAGGTGCTAAGGTTGTGAGGAGACAGGTAAGCGAGGAGCAAAGTAAATGTCGGGTAATTGGTAGATGTCACGTTCCCTCGTTGTTTGAATAACGCCAAGCCATCTGTAATATACTGAGCATAAAATATCAATCTCTCGACCTTTGGCTTAGACCATTTTTAAACAATACAAAGTAAATCGCTCACCAACCTTAACCGATATATGCGTATAGTGTGAATACTTATTCCCTTGCCGAGGGACTCGTAATACACCGCACCGCTCTTCGGTGACTTACTCAGTTATCTCTCCAGTAGGCATGTAATGTGTACTAAGTTTGAATGCCAAAACACACAAGTAGGCATTCCACTTGAGTTGCAGTTCACATCGCAAATTTGTGTGTAGAGAATATTCCTTTAAAATACAGCTAGAAATAACTTACAATATTCCTAGAAATAACTTAGAATATTCCTTGAAATAACTTAGCTACACATTTTAGGCCACTTTTGTACGAGCAAAAGTTGACCTTAGACCAACATATATAAAAACTTAAGTCAGAGCATATAAAATCACAAATTCAGCTGCAAAAATTCACAAAGATTTGTTTGGAATTTATGAGCAAGGTATGCCTACTTACCTTATACATATTAGGGATGCACCGGATATCCGGTCCGGCCGGACTATCCGGCCGGACTATCCGGCCGGACTATCCGGCCGGATAGTGAGCAATTATCCGGTTCCGGCCGGATATTTTTCAAAATCCGGCCGGATCTTTTTCAAAATCTGGCCTGATCTTCTTCAAAATCTGGCCTGAATTATTCCATAAAAAGATGTTGGTATTAACTTAAATCAATGTAAACTATTTCCAAAAATTAATAAAAACATTCAAAGTAAGGAAAAATTAAGTTTAACATGTTTAATTTAATTTTCTCAATGGTCTGACCCACTGTTTCTAAAGATCCAATTAAATAATCTTTTTATTCAGTATAAAGTATGAGATTTGTGAAATGTAGCTTCCCGTTTAAAAACAAACTTCATAGGTAGTATGCAGTATTTTTCCAGCAAACAAATTTACAAACTGTATCAAGCTTGTCAACAATTATATTGTTATTTTATTAAAGAATGTAGATTACACCACTTCAAGCCATATTTAATCTCATAAATGGGGTCTTAATTTCACCTTCTTTATAATATGCGCATACCTCACCAAGGGCGTAGGAACCGGGGGGCTGGGGGCGCTAGCCCCCCAGTGAAAAATATGGAGGGGCGGAAGTATCATTCCGCCCCCCCCCCCCGCTTCGCAAGTCAGAAAACCCCTTTTTCATTTCCAAATGAGAAAAAGATCTCATTTGGAGCACCAAATTGCATCTAAGGCCAGGTTAAAATGCAAAATTATATACAAAATGGAGTGGGTGGGTTGAAGTGTGCTATATTGCACCAAATTGCATCTGAGGCCACCTGGAAATGCAAAAAAAATCCAACCCCTACCCCAGGCCGGCCATCAGTCTTCAGCCCCCCCCCCTCCCACTCAAAAGTACCTTCCTACGCCACTGTACCTCACCTACGATTTGCTCCTCGTTTCATACTTCTACTTCTTATTAATGATTTTCTTTTGTGTAATGAAAAAATTCGGTTCCGGCCGGATTTTATCCGGCCGGATTTTTCCCGGCCGGATTTCATGTACTATCCGGCAAATCCGGTTCCGGCCGGATCCAAAAATTAGGATCCGGTGCATCCCTAATACATATACCCTTAATCTGTCACTTGACTAGAATCTGACAATATTTTAGAAGCAACCCCATCCCAGTATGATATGTTTGTTGTATAAATAATGAGATCTGCGAATTTTGATTCCTAAGAGCTTGATCACTTTAAAAATAAATAAAATGGTTGTCATATTTCATCTCCAGCAGGGGATCTGATCCTGCCCTCGAGATCAACATTCTAGCCTGAAAGCTTTTATACTAAGACTGAGATCAGCTATTTCTGGAACTAGAGATTCAACATAACAAGTTATCGCACACGGTGGATCCAATGTAAACGTAACCATGGGCGTCAATCCTGGAGGGATCCCCTCCCCAATTTTGGAGATAGGGGGACACAATATCAATTGCTCCCATCAACCCCACCCCCTCCCTACTTGTGCACATTTTAAAACCACTAACGTATACTCCTACTGGGTAATAATTTGTTACACTCTTATATTCTTCCCTATATGTTTAATTCTTTAAAGATCTCGAGTTCAATCAGTCGACAGGAACTTTGTGATTTCTGTACATGAATGATGGATTTGCACTTCTATTCATGCGCTGTCCAAAATGAATCATTTAGCTATGACATAAGCATGCGATATGTGCAGGGGCGTAGCGAGCGGGGGGTGTGGAGGGGTGTCACACCCCCCCCCCCCCAATAATTTGGTCGCTGTCGGCAAATTTTGGGTCTGTCGGCAAAAGGAGAAAAGGTGAAGAGCGGAAAGGGAAGAAAGAAGGAAAGCTGAATAGAAAAAGGAGAACGTGAGCTTCTTCCGTGCCAAATTTGACTTAAAATATGCACCAGATTGCATCTAAGGACGTTCAAACTAATTTTTCCAAAGGGGAGGGGTAGACCCCCTACCCTTAGACCCCTCCCCCATGTCAGTCACCACTTCCAGATCCGTCGGCAAATCAAATTTGACTTAAAATATGCACCAGATTGCATCTAAGGACGTTTCAAAACTAAAAATTTTCCAAAGGGGAGGGGGACACCCCCTCCCCTTAAACCCCTCCCCCATTTCAGTCACCACTTCCAGATCCGTCGGCAAATCAAATTTGACTTAAAATATACATCAGATTGCATCTAAGGGCGTTTCAAAACTAAAAATTAGACCCCTCCCCCATTTCAGTCACCACTTCCAGATCCGTCGGCAAATCAAATTTGACTTAAAATATACATCAGATTGCATCTTAGGGCGTTTCAAAACTAAAAATTAGACCCCTCCATTCCATTTCAGTCACCACTTCCAGATCCGTCGGCAAATCAAATTTGACTTAAAATATACACCAGATTTTATCTAAGGACGTTTCAAAACTAAAAATTTTCCAAAGGGGAGGGGGACACCCCCTCCCCTTAGACCCCTCCCCCATTTCAGTCACCACTTCCAGATCCTTCGGCAAATCAAATTCTCCACACCCCCCCCCAACAAAAACCCCTTCGCTTCGCCCCTGGATATGTGTTCCATCTAACACAAATAATATGCATATTCTGTTGTATAGCTGTAGCAGTGATAGAAAATGGTAAGTTTGATACTTTTTATTTTTACTTTAAGACTTATTTGGGTGGTAGAACTTAGATGTAATATGTGCAGTGAGCCTGCTGGCGAACGGGGTTCCAAGGTGTTGGCCCAATAAGGTGCGCTTGGGATCGCTCGGCCCGACCGTCTGGATATACCATAGCTATTGATAATTATGCATGAATCACTGACTGCAGGATTCTCGTCAGCCCGTTTTAACCGAACGGTGCGCCAGGTTTGAATTTGATTTTGCTTTTACCCGTCCGGTTTGACCGCTGACAGTCTACGGACAGAATATGTCCGATCCATGTTACCCTCCCTGTATACATAACACGCGTAGGCGCTGCATATACATCACTCCACAGCACTCCACAGCACAAGTGATAGCTGCTTTCATACAGCAAAAAATTGTCGGACGACGTTTGTGTCATCCGAAGTACTGAAAGATCTCAGAATGTTTACAGCTGACTATCAACCAATCAAATCATCAGAAATTTGTTTAATAGAATATCCATGCAACGCAGACATCTCTTAGCAAGGAACGACATTGTTGAAATCAAAGCGTGTTAGCCTGGGTATATATAGTGGCATTGGGGTTTGTACGATTTTTGCCACTGTTTTTAACAAACAAATATTAATCTTACTTGTGTGATTGGTAGTATTCTGTTATATTCACAAGTAAGTTTACAATTTATGCATGTGTCATGGGAAAATCATGGTAAAATGCAGAATCCCGACATGGAACGGAAAACACGGATTTTATTTGTCGACGGTGCCTTATTTTATATTCGTGTATAATTTTTTTTAAATATTGTTTCACTGTTTATAGCGGTCGAATGATCACAAGAGCTTTGCTTTGCCGAATAATGCAAATATGTATCCGTTCCTCCATGAAAACATGCACTTTAAATTACCTCTACAGGAACGCACAATACTTAGTTATAATGACCCCTGACAAAAACATTGGCTTGTGCGCAACGGATATCCTATAGTGATATGTTTATAATGTGCATATTGAAAATCATAAATGCAAATTATACAACTCATGCCTATGGAAGCGTGGGGACATTAATATTATATGTATTATCTTAGATTACAAATAAATTCATGTGTTTGCACTGAAACCCTTTACAAGGTGTACTTACTATATAACGAGAAGTGCAACTCATAGCCAGAATATTTTGACATAATGTGGTAGCCCATACATGCAATACAGACACAACTCTTTAAATGTACATTAATATTCACACAGATTGAAAGAGGAAGGTGCCAATTGCATTATCAGTACGCAGCTGGTACGGTACGGTGACAGCATTATTTTAATATATGCCAGCATTAATTTGAATTTATGTCCACATCCAATCAATTTTATGTAGACATAAAAAAAGTCCTGCCTCCTGATATGTCGTCATAATTTCTGAATTTTGTCCACTGTGGCCAACCATACACGATGTGATATTTGAGAGTGCACACACATGAGAGCCTATACTACAAACTTTGCTATCTCTACACGGGACAGCAACGTTACAATTAGTTGCATTGAGAATGTCGGTATAATGCGCTATATAAATAGGTTATTTAAACAAAATACGTTGTGTTCATTGAGCACGATAAATGCAAAAATGTTTGCAGACAATGGTAGGGACTATAAGCCAAACAAATCACAGGAAATTTGGAAACGCATCATTGACTGCTTTCAGCATGAAACTTCTTTGTAACGGGAGTGTTTTTAACCTTCTACTTTGCGGTTCATTGTTATCATTTATTTGTTTTGAAACAAATTCAGTCATCTATACAAAGGATTGGAAGAAATTTTGGTTCTTTTGAGAAGTTGCGGTTTTTTAAAAGAAAGAAAGAAAGATATTATTCCAAAAAGTACGAAAACATTTTATTGGAAACCTGCTCAAATACCGAATCCTGTGTCGTTGTACTCTTGTTTACACAATTTACACGTTGACACTGAGGGTTATATCTACGATTTGTGCAAACAGATGAATATTTTTTTCAACTCCCTGGTTTAAAGTTGCAGGTAAAACGGCATATCTATTAAGTGTTTATATGAATGAGGAATTGTTATAATGGAACGCCATTACTCCTTTAGAGATGTGTAACCATTTTCTTTAAAACTTTCCTAGCTTCCAAAATTGTTATTATTTTGAATTCTTATACATGAACTCATACTTTCATTTGTGGCTTCATCATCTGTTACTAACAATGTGTTCAAATTTGTTGTATCACAGTGTTCTTGTGTTTAATTGTTTCTATACCTGGTAAGTTGCATCACATAATTTAAAAAACAAAAAAGCACCTACGATTACAGTTTACCGTTAATCAATGAATCACAGGTAGGGATGTGTCTGTTGTATGAAGCTTTACAAGATTGATTGCCCTACACAACAAACAATAACAACACCACTGAACTGAACAATGTGGCAACAAACACGTATTTAAAGTAGATCCCACCCGTACAGTATACCCACAAAGAAATGTGTAATATACACGTTTATAGTACTCGAGTCCAGTTTTCTGCACTCGGACTTAAGACCAATTCCAATTTGGTATATCATCTTGCTTGGCAGATCTCTTATTTCTGAAGTTTTCTCTTTGAGTGTCCAGAATGAGCACTTATGTAAGGAGTCAATGCAGTCTTACACATTTAGCCACACATACAATGAATATCATTCTTGTTTAAAGCAAATCACATGAAGCCAATGCTTTGATTGGTTGCTGCTATTCGTCATATGGTAGATTCTTTGGCATAAACGATAGTGGCTTTGTAATTTATATAGAGACTGTGTGTATACGGTAATTCTCACAATATAACTCCATTTCAATTAGATCCTTTCATTGTTCAAAGCTGTTTCAAAGTTATGGTTACAAAGATAAAATGGTGATCATTAGATGTCATTTTGATCTTAGTAATACAGTGAAAAGCAGTGTGATGTGACAAACAATAATTCACAATGACACAGGCTGTCCTGGAATGACCATTGACCTCAACAACTGGCTTCTTGTACTAAATGTGATACATCAAAATACTTAATATGACATCTGTCCTTGTTAAAATATTGTGATAAACAATGGTTTCCACAATTTGATCCCTGGTGAACTCAAACGAATATATGACCTCCGCCCACAACATAAGGCTCAATATCACAATATTGGGACTACTATAGCCCCCTGCATCATCTACATGGCTGGCTGGTGAATGCCAGCTGAACATACACTCTCAGGCGCGTATCCAGGGAGAGGCGTTGGGGCGTGCGCCCCCCGGGTAAGAAAAAGAGGAGAGAAAAAGAAAAGAGAAGAAAGGGGAAAAAAGAGGGGAAAAAAAGAGCAGGAAGGAGAGGAAGGAAGGGAAAAGAAAAAGAAAAAAAAAGAAAAAGTAGAAAGGGAGAAAAGGACGGAGCAGAAGAAAAACACCAAGACATCGCCAAGATGGTGGCGCTCCGCTTAGATAGTACTTTGCGCCCCCGTGTTAGAAAATCCTGGATACGCCCTGATATATATATATATATATATTCATATATTCATTTGCCTTTGTCGTTTACTTCCATTTCATTTCACAGAGTCTGTTCAAAGTATCTCTTTCGAGATCCGGCTTTAGGAATCACATATGATTTCGAGTTGGTTAGCATCATGTTTGATCTCTAGAGTAAGGCATGTTCTTTTCCAATTGCCAAAACATAGCTAAAACTGGGAATAAGGACATGTTGCAGTGTTAGTGTTTGTTCTTACCTACCTTTCATCACTTGATCTATTCTTTACTTACTCTTTTTTTACTTTATGTCGACGCGTTACAATTTTTTATATTTTTCGTTTTGGAGGATAGATGTTTGTCTTTGTGTCACCTTTATGTTCGATTTTCTTTCTCATATATCGAACTAAATACTAAAGCAAACTTCAAGAGTCAATGGAGTACAATCAATACGTATATCTGTCCCTTCCAAACACAATGAGGATACAGCAAAACAATGTTTCCTGGTATAAGAAATGCATTGATTCCTCGATTTGATGTTCCGACGTCTCTATGTTCCGACGTCTCTATGTTCCGACAATTTGTTTGGACTCTAATTTTTTTGGACCAAAATTTTTTCGGACACAATTTTTTTGGGAGACTCAATCTTTTGGTCCCCCATTTTTCGGACCAAATTTTTTTGGGGGACTTAATTTTTTGGGCCCCAAATTTTTTTGGGGGGGACTCAATTTTTTTGGACCAACATTTTTTCCGACCTACCTTTTTTTTGGGAGACACAATTTTTTGGACGCACCAAATTTTTTTCACGAAAAAAAAAGGCCCAAAGTTTGTTATGACCCAAATAGTGCTTGTGACCGAAAATTGCTTGTGACCCGAAATTTAATTGTTTGTACTCAAATTTTTTGGGACCAAAATCAGTTTGGTCAAAAAAAAATTTGGTCCGAAAAAAGTTGGTCCGAAAACATGTTGGTGTCAAAAATTTTGGTCCAAAAAAAATTGGGTCATAAAAATATTTTGGTCTAAAATAATTTTGGTCCGAAAAAGTTGGTCCGAAAACATGTTGGTCAAAAATTTTGGTCCAAAAAAAATTGAGCCCGAAAAAATTTGGGTAAAAAAAATTAAGAGTCCAAAAATATTGTCGGAACATAGAGACGTCGGAACATAGAGATGTCGGAACATAGAGACGTCGGAACATAGTAAACGTCGGAACATAGAGATGTAACCGTTGCAGATAATTGTCGTTTTGTCAAGTTGGTAACTCGTCAATGCAATGTCCCTTCTACGCTTCCGTAGTTATGACAGCTGATCAAGTGTATAAGTTATGCAGTATGCAGTACTGCCTTGAATTATATATAGACTTCTGAAGTGAATGTTTCGGTTATATTAGCCTGGAGTCCAGTGGTTACTATATTCCGAGGCTCAAATCAAATGTATTCAGTATTTCCTCGATTGGCAGGTGAATTTAAAAAGTTTACACAGTTAAAGTAATGACAGATGCATATAGGTTGGCCAAAACTGGTAAGCATTGAGTCACGTGTAGGCATAGGCCTATCTAGCGCTATACCATCAATTCGTGTATGCACTTCTGAACACAAATTGCTTAAGTTCTGTCCAGGCGCGTAGCGAGGAAGCTGCCAAGGGAGGGGCGAACCTGTCGGCAAGCTATCAGAGCCGTAGAATTTGCGTTCAAAAATATCTAAGCGTAGCGCCACTATGAGTTGGCGCGAAGCGTACAAGAAAATTTTGGCTCAAAATGCCTCCCAGATCGCTGGAAATGGCACTTCCCAGGCCTTGTAAGTTGCATCTAAGCCATTTCTATTTTGAATTTACTAGCGACATCATAAAAACATACAAAAAAAATATGCTCAAGGGGGGGCGGTCTCCCCTTCGCCCCCTCCCCCAGGCTTGGCTACGCGCCTGGTTCTGTTCTGATAAATTAGTCCAAGTCCGCTGATATAAGAACTACATTGACTCCTCGATTTGATACTATGACGGCAAATCAAGCCTACTTTGACTTACATTCATCATTGCCTCGATTGGTATGTGGACATGATGATGATTATTGTTTTATCATTATCTCATGGTTCAGTTACATTGGGAGTATTTTGTTTTCTTTGATTTGATATAATACCGCTCATCAAATGTTTACATTGACTTTATAAAGAAATACATTAATTCCTCGATTTGATGTTATGACCATTAATCTAGTGTATAAGTTGGCGATACCCCGATTGGTAGGCAGTGGCGAAGCTAGGGGTATTGGTCAGGAGGGGCGAGAATAGTCTGGAGGGGCGCTTTCGACACTATCTAAGCAGAGCGCCACCACAGGTTGGCGCGTAGCGTACAGATTTTGTTTGAGTAAAGATACTCCCTAGATCGCCGGAACTGACCCTTTCCGGGCCTGGCTAATTTGCAGATAAGCGAAGAATAAATAGGTGTCATCGCCAAATTACACTAAAAAAATGTGACAAATGTCAATAGGTAGATGAGAGCGCAATCAAAAATTCAATAATCGCGAATAAGTATAAAGTGGTAAAGAGCTGAAAAGGGCGCCAGCAGTCCATTTGAGTCCGTCGGGGGGGGGGGGGGGGCATCTGCCCCCCTGACTGTATGGACGCTCCGCCACTGTTGGTAGGCCTATGTGGACTTCTGAAGTTTAAGTTGTGTGTATGCTGTACACTCAATGACAAAATGTCCCATTTCTCGGTTAAGTAGAATATTGCTTACTCGATTTGATATCATGACAGCCAATCAAATGCGTATACCCAGCATTGCCTCGATTAGTATGGGGACCGACTTCTGAAGTTTATACATAATGGACTTTTATAGTGAACACAACAATTAAGATTTTTATAGATCAATGAAGTTGTTTCTTACCCTTTTAACATATAGCCCACAACAACATAACCCTTTTAATAATATTAAAGGATCAAAAGCATCAGAAAACTATGAAAAAATGACATAAACTTTTGCATTTTCAATGTAGTTCTGTATTTTCCCAATATTTTGATATTTATTGCATTTTTGCATGAGCCTTTAGTTTATCAATATTTTTGGTACATTCATTTCATAAGCCTTCATAATCTGATATAGAAGAATGGATTATAATGAGTAATTGGTCAGGTGTGATGCTCCTTAACATTTTATTTATAAGACATTCTGTGAGAATGAGTTACCTTAGAACAGAATGAGGTAGGAACATTTTACATCATGATAAAAAATTTACATCATTAAATGAATGTAAAATACTATTAGAATTTATATGGTCAACAAAACTCTGAGACAAGATAACAGTGACATCTTGGGATCCAATGTTACTAAAACAATTGTTTACGATAATGCTTTCATTAAAGTTCCATGTTACAAAATTACCGGACCTTCCTCTATAAGAGATGGTCTTGACATGAACATAAACCAAAACCTTTAATAAGATCCATTACAAAGAAATTCACTTTATAAATCAGACAATTTTTTAAAAAGGTCCATCTTTCCTTCTGTAAGCATCAAAACAAATTAATTCATCTGGAGATATGAATAGTACCAGTCCCTGATGATATGTTAGATTGGATTGCTTGAGCAACTTGGACCTGGAAGAATAAATCCTGGAAAACAAGAGATATAAATAACTTAAAATATTTTGTTGTTATCATGTGAATGGACAGTCAAATGGGATATTTCAATCAGCAGAGAGAAAATAAATAAAAACAGATTAGCTGAAAGGACATTGATGGGGAGAACACTGATGTTGTTGGCAGTTGAAAGATGGATGGATTTAATAATACCAGTGTAGGCAAGCATGGGGTCTGGTGCGGAACCTAGCATGGAGTCTATAGTGCGGGTCTAGCCTGTGGTCCAGTGTGGGGTCAAGCGTGTGAGATCAAGCGATTGGGATAGTGAGAGGTCTAGTGCAACACCTAGCGTGTGGTATAGTGCTGGTTTGAGTGTGTGTTCTAGTAAGGAGTCTACTATGTGGTCTAGTGTGGTGTCTACTGTGTGGTATGGTGTGGAGTCTACTGTGTGGTATAGTGTGGAGTCTACTGTGTGGTATAGTGTGGGTCTACTGTGTGGTCTAGTGTGGAGTCTACTGTGTGGTCTAGTGAAGGGTCTAGGATGTAGTCTAGTGTGGCATCTACTGTGTGGTCTAGTGTGGAGTCTACTGTGTGATCTAGTGTGGTGTCTACTGCATGGTCTAGTGTGGAGTCTACTGTGTGTTCTAGTGTGAAGTCTACTATGTGGTCTAGTGTGGTGTCTACTGCTTGGTCTAGTGTGGAGTCTACTGTGTGGTCTAGTGAAGGGTCTAGGATGTGGTCTAGTGTGGCATCTACTGTGTGTTCTAGTGTGAAGTCTACTATGTGATCTAGTGTGGTGTCTACTGCGTGGTCTAGCGTGGTGTCTACTGTGTGGTCTAGTGAAGGGTATAGGATGTGTTCTAGTGTGGAGTCTACTGTGTGATCTAGTGTGGAGTCTACAATGTGGTCTAGTGTGGTGTCTATTGTGTGGTCTAGTGTGGAGTCTACTGTGTGTTCTAGTGTGGAGTCTACTATGTGGTCTAGTGTGGAGTCTACTGTGTGGTCTAGTGAAGGGTCTAGGATGTGGTCTAGTGTGGTGTCTACTGTGTGGTCTAGTGTGGAGTCTACTGTGTGGTCTAGTGAAGGGTCTAGGATGTGGTTTAGTGTGGAGTCTACTGTGTGGTCTAGTGAGGAGTCTACTGTGTGGTCAAGTATGGAGTCTACTGTGTGGTCTAGTGTGGAGTCTACTGTGTGGTCTAGTGAAGGGTCTAGGATGTGGTTTAGTGTGGAGTCTACCGTGTGGTCTAGTGTGGAGTCTACTGTGTGGTCTAGGTGGTGTATACTGTGTGGTCTAGTGTGGAGTCTACTGTGTGATCTAGTGTGGAGTCTAATGTGTGGTCTAGTGTGGAGTCTACTGTGTGTTCTAGTGTGGAGTCTACTATGTGGTCTAGTGTGGTGTCTACTGCGTGGTCTAGTGAGGAGTCTACTGTGTGGTCTTGTGAATGGTCTAGGATGTGGTCTAGTGTGCAGTCTACTGTGTGATGTAGTGTGGAATCTAATGTGTAGTCTAGTGTTGAGTCTACTGTGTGTTCTAGTGTGGAGTCTACTATGTGGTATAGTGTGGTGTCTACTGCGTGGTCTAGCGTGGTGTCTACTGTGTGGTCTTGTGAAGGGTCTAGGATGTGGTCTAGTGTGGTGTCTACTGTGTGGTCTAGTGTGGTGTCTACTGTGTGGTCTAGTGAAGGGTCTAGGATGTGGTCTAGTGTGGTGTCTACTGTGTGGTCTAGTGTGGTGTCTACTGTGTGGTCTAGTGTGGTGTCTACTGTGTGGTCTAGTGTGGAGTCTACTGTGTGGTCTAGTGTGGAGTCTACTGTGTGGTCTAGTGAAGGGTCTAGGATGTGGTCTAGTGTGGTGTCTACTGTGTGGTCTAGCGTGGTGTCTACTATGTGGTCTAGTGTGGAGTCTACTATGTGGTCTAGTGTGGAGTCTACTATGTGGTCTAGCGTGGAGTCTACTGTGTGGTCTAGTGTGGTGTCTATTGTGTGGTCTAGTGTGGAGTCTACTATGTGGTCTAGTGTGGAGTCTACTGTGTGGTGTCTACTGTGTGGTCTAGTGTGGAGTCTACTGTGTGGTCTAGTGTGGAGTCTACTATGTGGTCTAGTGTGGAGTCTACTGTGTGGTCTAGTTAAGGGTCTAGGATGTTGTCTAGTGTGGGAAATAATCATAAAAAAACACTTTTGTAAGAAAATTAAACCTATTTCTCGTGGCACCATGCACAAGAAATTAATGAATGGAAGAATGAATATACTGTAATCAAATGTTGCTATCAAATTTCAAAAACAACATTGGTGGAACACATACACACACACAAATAATAATTGGTGATTTTTACCCGACAGTACAACTTGAAAAATCTGAGTGGGTGAGGGCACTGGTATCATTGGCTCCCATGGAAAGAGTTTGATGTTACCAGACAAAGTAGCAACAAAGATGTTCACAACAGCTTCAGAAATCTTCTGAGCTGCAACATCAGTTGCACCTATGGATACAACAAAATTTAACATACATAGAAAATAAACCTGTCAACAAAACTATTGTTGTCTTATTACATAAGATGCAAATCAAATAGTAATATGTGGCTCCATTTCCAATAAGGCTCTTTTGAGAAATAGTCTGCCTTGCTAATGGAGAATAATAGAAAACAATAAAAGAATATTTAAATATGTAATTTATGTAAAAATTTCAAAGTTAAATTTGTTTGCTTTCTTTAAAACATTTCAGAACTCAACAGCACAACATACCATGCTGTTATTTACATGAAAGTTAAATTATTCAGAAAAAGTTTCTTTGAGTTAAATTTTGTTTCTTACTCTCCATTTATCAAAAGATATGTGAAAACACCTAGAGGATTTTCTAGAAGCATAACTTTAAACAACGAATTAGGATGAATACAATATTTTGAAATATTACAATATATAAAACTCTATAACCTGCTTGTATGGTTCCATATAACCACTTAAGTAACACTACGCAAAGCAAGAGGACAATATGAATATAAATAAATATAGTATAGTCTGCACAAGTTAAAAAACAACAAACTGAAAAGATTAAACTTTTAGTCATTTTCTTACCAGGAATGTAGAGGGAATAGTGTTCCACAAATAACAAAACACCTGAATATTTATAGAGAATTAATTTCTCATTTCTGTCAAGGATGGCAAGGAAATCCATTTTTGCTACTGAGAAGAAAACGGCTGCTTTAGCACCATAAGTTTCAATCTTTTGATACAGCTCAATTCCTTTTGGTGAAAATCTGCCACAGAAATAACAGGGAAAAAAGGAAAAAGAATGTTTCTTATAATCCAAAACGAATGTTATCTAAAGCACATTTATATTATGTTTCCCTAAGTTTCTAATTTTCTGCCAATCCTTCCTAGTTCATACCATATTGCTAGATTTATATCATAATTTGTGTGAAATTTAGACTAGATATTATGTCATTTCTCAGCACAACCACTTAAGATATTAACCACAGATCCATACAACAAGAGCTGTTTAGCCAGCTAGTCTACTTTGCATATTAGCATCAGAAACAAATTTAGTTCATTTGTAATTAACTGTTGAAGCCCAGGAGTGATGCAACCTAACCTATGGTACTATGTGTTAAATGCTTCAACATTTATACTGTATGTCTGTGGCAAGTCTGGGAATGATAGAACATAACCTATGGTACTATATGTTAATGCTTCAACATTTATACTGTATGTCTGTGGCAAGTCTGGGAATGATAGAACCTAACCTATGGTACTATATGTTAATGCTTCAACATTTATACTGTATGTCTGTGGCAAGTCTGGGAATGATAGAACCTAACCTATGGTACTATATGTTAATGCTTCAAATACTGGGGCAAGTCTGGGAGTGATACACCCTAACCTATGGTACTATATGTTAAATGCTTCAACATTTATACTGTATGTCTGTGGCAAGTCTGGGAATGATAGAACCTAACCTATGGTACTATATGTTAATGCTTCAAATACTGGGGCAAGTCTGGGAGTGATACACCCTAACCTATGGTACTATATGTTAAATGCTTCAACATTTATACTGTATGTCTGTGGCAAGTCTGGGAATGATAGAACATAACCTATGGTACTATATGTTAATGCTTCAAATACTGGGGCAAGTCTGGGAGTGATACACCCTAACCTATGGTACTATATGTTAAATGCTTCAACATTTATACTGTATGTCTGTGGCAAGTCTGGGAATGATAGAACATAACCTATGGTACTATATGTTAATGCTTCAACATTTATACTGTATGTCTGGGGCAAGTCTGTGAATGATAGAACATAACCTATTGTACTATATATTAATGCTTTAACATTTATACTGTATGTCTGGGGCAAGTCTGGGAATGATAGAACCTTACCTATGGTACTATATGTTAATGCTTCAACATTTATACTGTATGTCAGGGGCAAGTCTGGGAATGATAGAACCTAACCTATGGTACTATATGTCATATGTTTAAACATGCTGTATGTTCTGAAGGATTTAAAAACGAGAGTAGAGGGCGCTAGGTTTGGAATTGAGATATAAAAAAGTTGTGATTAAGGGTCAAAGGTGAATGGGAGTAAGAAAAGTTATAAAGATGGCATTTGAATCTGTGAGATGATCGACAAATACAGTAGAGAGAATAAAAAAAATCCTTGTTCAGATTAATTATTGTTTACGTAAGAACAAAATGGTAGCAGAGCGAGGTTGGAAACATGTGAACCAAAGTTTCCAAAAGTCATAAACCGAACGAGTGACCGCGGATTTACTGGATTGTTTTTTTATCGAACATGCATAAAGTTCGACCAACGAGAAGAGCTACGATAGGACTAGCGTAGGCAGAAAGCTGCCAAATTGTACGGGTAACTGTGGCTGTGTACCAGTATGACCGCCAGTCGGCGATGGACAGTCGAGGTAAAATACTGTATTTATGCCAACTATGAATAAAGCTGGCAGACATCGTAACATTCTCAAACTTAAATGCAAAACTGTGAGTAAAGTTAGCAACATTAATCAGGGTGACATTGCATACCAATAGGCTACAAATTAGATATGTCAGAGTGACATAACTCAATGTAAGGTTGATATGTCAGAGTGACATTCCTCAGCGCAGTTAGATATGTCAGAGTGACATTCCTGAAAAAAGCAAAACAAAATAGACAAGTCAGAGTGACAATTCCGTGCTAGTGATGTTAATTAATCATACATACATCAACGTGACATTTTGTTATATGATACCAATGGATCTTCAGAGTGACATTTTCCACGGGTCTCGCCTCAATGGATTAGTGTGGCAGAGCAATGCCTTGTGCTAGCTGTGGATAAGGTTAATAAAGTCGGAACATTTTAAGTTGTTCAAATAAAATATCTCAGCGTGACATTTCGGATAATACAACAGGGATATATCAGCGGGATATTTCTATCGATGCTAACTAGATACGTCAGAGTGACATTGAATTGCCGACTGTCAATAAGTTGGTGACCAGATTGACATTTTCTTAGCAATATAAGTGATTACTTTTCAACATAATACCACCAAAATATGGATGAATTGAACAATTGCGTAGAAACAAGAAGAGTCAACTGACTCGAACACTAAATAACTGTATCAGGTTGATACAGGAGGAAGAAAAAGACTCAGAGTTGATTGCTGAACAGCTAAAAAAGGCAGAAGACCATTTCAACAAATTAGAAGAGATTTATGAACAAATCGTTTCTACCATCAAAGATGATGAAGCTTTCGTAGAAGTGGATGGTGGAAGTGGAGAAAAACTTTTGGAAGATGGTGACCGAAATTAGATCAGCTCTTAGGAACACTGCTGCACCGGTAACAGAAACCTTACCCCAGGGACCTGTTCTGGTAGGGGAATCTTCTCCAGGAACGAGTATGATAGCAGACAGACAATTGCAACAAGCAACAGCAGGACAACTGCAACAAACTATTGATCAACAAATGACAGTGGACAGACGATTGCCGCACACAATGGATCAACGAGCAGTGGCGTCAGATGGACACCAACAACTAACAAGTCTGGATCGAGCAGTGACGACAAATGGACATGCTCAGCAAACTACAAAGGTACAACGCCAAACTGATACCCAACCAGAATGAAAACATTTCATGGTTCCTTGCTGCTGTTCATTAGTTCCATTCATAGGGAAATTTCTAACAAAGCCCTAATACAACAACAGTAATTTATGCTCACAAACTTTTGTTGCCAAAGTAATGCTAAGCCCTGATATCAATTGCAACACACATCAGTGTGTGAAGACTATCTACCATTATCATCATACCAAGTTTGACGAAATTCCGACTAGTAATAGTAGCCAAGTAATTGCAATTTGGAGTATTTCACGTTTGACCCCATGACCTCATTAATATTCATGATATGAGCACCAAAATCAACAGGGTTAATCTACTTACTATGGGCCACCCACTCACCAAGTATGATAATGATTGGTCATTCCCTTGTTGAGTTATTGTGCATACAAACTTTTCATAACGAAATAATGCTAGCCCCCCCCCCCCTTATAAACATGCATGATATCAATTGCAACACACATCAGTGTGTGGAGACTATCTACCAATATCATCATACCAAGTTTGACGAAATTCCAATAAAGAGTAGCCAAGTTATTGCAACTTGGGAGTTTTTCACGTTTGACCCGTGACCTCATTAATATTTTTTAACTTTGACCTTGTATAACTTCACACACGAAGGTCACACAGGGGTCAACCTATTGACATTTATGATCAGAAGGTACCTTTGACATCTGAAAATAGCATCGAAACTGTAAAAATCCCCAAAACACGAAAAGGTCACCAGAGGTCAAATTGAGGTCAAGGGTCACCCAGATGCGGGTCGACAACTGGATTACATTGAAGCAACTCCCAACCTTAACAGACAGTTCGTTCTCAAGTTATCGCAATTTTTATCATTAATTGACCTTTGGTGACCTCGGATCACATTTCCGTTAAGTTTGAAAATATTCCCCTATACCATTTTCAACTTGTCCCAAAATATCAACCATGTCACACCTTGGAACTGGGAATTATTGCACTAAATGTCTGAAAATTTACTTTGACCTCATATAACTTCACACACAAAGGTCACCTGGGATAAACCTATTGACATTTTTGATTGTTGAGACGTGAATATAGCATCAAAACTGTAAAAATTCAAACATTTTTTTCTTTGCCCATTTTCTCACCCAAAATACTAGTTTTTTAACATTAATTGACCTTTGATGACCTCGGATCACATGACCGTTAAGTTTGAAAATATTCCTCTATACCATTTGCAACTTGTCCCAAAATATCAACCTTGTTACACCTTGGCACTGGGAGTTATTGCATTAAATGTCTGAAAATTAACTTTGACCTTGTATAACTTTACACACAAAGGTCACCCGGGTGTCAACCTATTGACATTTTTGATCGGAAGGTACCTTTGATATCCAAATCTAGCATCAAAACCAAACATTTTCTTTTTCGCCCGTTTTCTCCCAAACTAAGCACATTTTTTCTAATGTGACCTTTGACCTTTTGACCTTGGTTTCAAATGTAGTTTGATCTGCTGATTCCAAAAATCAACACGACAAGTCTGTACAGCCATCCTAACTCCGACCGTAAACTTTGACCCCATATAAGTTCGCACACAAAGGTCACACGGGGGTCAACCTATCAATATTTATGATCGAAAGGTACCTTTGACATCTGAAAATAGCATCGAAACTGTAAAAATCCACAAAACATGAAAAGGTCACCAGAGGTCAAATTGAGGTCAAGGGTCACCCAGATGTGGGTCGACAATTGGATTACACTGAAGCAACTCCCAACCCTAACGGACAATTCGTTCTCAAGTTATCGCAAAAATACTAGTTTTTTAACATTAATTGACCTTTGGTGACCTCAGATCACATGACCGTTAAGTTTCAAAATGTTCCCCTAACCAGTTCACAACTTGTCCCAAAATATCAACCTTGTCGCACATTGGCACTGGGAGTTATTGCAGTTTTAGTATTTTGGGTTTTTGGACCATAACTGACCTTTGGTGACCTTTGTGGGCACCAAAAACAATAGGGTTCATCTACTCACTATGGGCCACCCACCGACCAAGTTTGATCATGATCAGTCAATCCCTTGTTGAGTTATCGTGCATACAAGCTAAAGCGTCACACACACACATACACGCACACACACGCCAACCTGAATACATAGGTTCCTTTGCTTTTAGCAAGGAACCAAAAACTAGAAGTGGGGGCGTCAGAACAGAACAGTCCTTTTGAATCACTGAAACTTGCCTTTGAACTTCCAAAAATAGAAATTCCATGTTTTTATGGTGAACCAGGTAATTATTTCAGCTTCACAAATGCATTCAATGTTCTTATTGTTAGTAAACTGAACTGTGAATTTACCAAGTTGCAACATCTACTGAGATTTTGCAAAGGCAAGGCTTATAATGCTATCAATGCTTGTGAGTTTGAGGGAGAAAGTGGGTTCAAAAAGGCATTGGCAATATTACAGGTTCAATTTGGGCAATCACACATGATTCTGGGGGCAATGACATCAAAGTTGGAAAAACGTAAAACCGTCGAAAGCTCCGAAGATTTGTGGGAATTAATTGGGGACTTAAACAAATGCAAAATCACTCTATCTAAATTGGGGTATGACAACGATTTGAATTGCAGTAATACATTGCTTACAGTTCAAAATCTGTTGCCCATCCATATTCAAACCAGATGGAGTAATGCATCTCATGATATTCTTACAAAACAGGCTACGATTGGCTTAAATGACCTGATCAAATTTCTAGAAAAACAAGCATCAGTTAAAAGTACAATGTTTGGAAAACAACTGGAAATGACCATAGAAAAACAAAACAAAAGAAGATCAGAGGAAGATCAGAGGAAGAATGATGTAAAGAAAAATGAAAACAAGGGGAGTTATCACACTGCCAGTGTAAAGGCACACCCTAGTGACCCTACCAACTGCCCCTGTTGTAGTATGGGCACCCACAAGTTATGGAGATGCAATTCTTTCCTAGCCATGAGAGTTGAGGGTAGGTGGGATTATGCCTCAAAAAACAAGCTGTGTTTCAAGTGTCTGGGTGAACATTTCTCACCACAGTGCACCAGGGTAATGAAATGCAATATTGATGGATGTAGCAAAAATCACAACAGATTGTTACACGGAACCAAGGAAGGGGAGCCCATGTCTAAAGGGAGTTGTGATCTCGAAAATAATGCAATAAGTGCATCTGGATCTAAAAATAATACAAGTGGTAGTACTAGGCCCACATTTCATTCGGGTGCGTGTGGTCTAAATATCATTCAGGGTAGTCCCGGTTTTGGTGTCTTCACCAAATGGTAAGGTTGTAGAGGCAAATGCCTTCCTGGATGATGGAAGTGAGCAGACATATGTGAATGAAGATTTAGTGGCTGAATTAGGGATACATAGTAAGCCGGAAGAGGTCAAGGCTACGGTACTAAATGGTAAAGAGGAAAGGTTTCAGTCCTTTCCAGTTAAATTTGACATCTCTCCACTAAATAGACCAGAGAAGCAGTATGGGATTGAGGCGATAACAATTAAAAATGTATGTGGTAAACTAAAGCCCATTGATTGGTGCAGGGTCTCAAGAGACTGGGACCATTTGAAGGATATTGAATTTCCTAAGTTTCTAGGTAGCAGAAACAAGGTCGATATTTTGATTGGTTTGGATCATGCAGGCTTACACAAGTCAATCCATGAGGTAAAGGGCAGATCAGGCGAACCAATCGCCAGGCTCACCCCATTAGGATACACTTGTGTGGGACCTGTTGCTCCTGCAGCTAGGAGAGCATTCCACACCAGATCAGTGAGCACTTTCCACTGCACTGTTGACAGAGAAGTGAACATAACTCTCAGAAAGTTCTGGGAAGTAGATAACATGGGCTTAAATTGCAAAGTAACTTGTCACACCCAAGAAGAAGAGGAGGCCATCAGAGTGGTTATAGAATCGATGGCTGGAGGTGACAATTGTAGATACCAAGTAAGAATTCCATGGAAAGAAAAAGAAAGGAAAAACATGACTACAAATAATCACGTGTCTGCAAAGAAAAGGCTAGAAAGCCTAGAAAAGAAGTTGATAAAAGATGAAAAATTGGGCAAGGCATATAGCTGTGTAATTCAAGGGTATTTGGATAAGGGTTACATTAGGAAAGTAGATGAAGAGGAACCTAAATCTAGTACAGAGTGGTTTATTCCACACTTTCCTGTGGTAAAAATGGATCGAACAACTACTAAGGTTAGGATAGTTTACGATGCATCAGCGAAAGATAGAGATCTGTGTTTAAATGATGTAATCAATAATGGACCAAAACTTCAAAATGACCTCTGTGATGTTTTGCTTAGGTTCAGGCGAGACAAAGTAGCGGTGGTCTGCGACATTTCTGAAATGTATTTGCAGATTGAGATAGATGAGGTTGACCGGCCTATGTTCAGGTTCATGTGGCGAGATCTGGACGTGCAAAAGGAACCAGGCACTTACGAATTCAACAGATTGATTTTTGGGTTGAATGTGTCACCATTCATTGCCCAAAAAGTGTCACAAGAAAATGCAAAGCGTTACACGGAACAGTTTCCTAGGGCAGCTGAAACTGTTCTAACATCCACATACATGGATGATAGTATGGATAGTGTAGAGGATGAAGATGTTGCTATACAGTTGTATCGTGAGCTCACAGAGTTGTGGGCAAAGGCTGGTATGAGTGCAAGGAAATGGCTATCGAATTCAAAGAAGGTACTCGAAGCTATTCCTGTAGAGCATAGAGCTAAAGAGATTAAAATAACTGATAGTGAGTGGCCATCAATCAAGGCTTTAGGGTTAACATGGCTAGCTGAGAGTGATGTGTTTGTGTTCAAAGGCCCAGATAGAAGTTTGGAAAAGATGACAAAGAGAAACATGTTGAGTCAGCTTGCAAGTCTCTTTAGCATCAAAGGTTAAAGCTTGGGTCAGCGATTTGCAAAACCTTGACAAAGTAGTGGTGCCTAGATGTATTGAGTATGAGAGTGGTAAAACATCAATTCATGTATTCACTGATGCTAGTAAGGATGCATATGCTGCTGTAGCGTATGCACGAAGTGAGACAAATAGTGGTGTGACTGTTCGTTCTTAAATGCGTTCTATAGATTTGTGAGTCGAAGAGGTGAGCCTGAGGAAGTTTTCTCAGACAATGGAACTAATTTTGTGGGTGCGTCTCGGGAGCTAAACGAGTTGTTCAGGTTGGTTGACAAATCAAAGGTCCAAGAGGTGACAGCGGGTCAGATGAGGTGGCATTTCTTACCCCCATTGTCACCTCATTTTGGTGGTGCTCATGAAGCACTAATCAAGACAAGTAAGAGAGCTATTCAGGCAGTTCTAGGTGATGCAGACGTGACCGATGAAGAGCTTCATTCAGCCTTTGTTGGTGCCGAAGGTATAATTAACTCAAGACCATTGACGTATGTGTCAGCCTCTCCCAAGGACATGACCCCATTGACACCAAATCATTTCCTGCATGGGTCTATGGGTGGAACATTTGCATCAGAGGAAATTGTAGATAGCACAAGATATAGTCCAAGGAGGAGATGGCGCCGTGTGCAGGAGCTGATGCGCCATTTCTGGCAAAGATGGCTCGAGCAGTGGTTGCCTTCCTTGAATCGTCGAAAAAAGTGGCATAAGGAAAAAGTTGATTTGAAGGTCGATGACTTAGTTTTGGTAATGGAAAAAGATGTAGTTAGAGGTCAGTGGCCATTAGGAAGGATAAAGGAAGTGTTTCCTGGTCCAGATGGCCATATTAGAGTGGTAAAGATTAAGACCAGCAGGGGTGAGGTGATTAGAAATATCACAAAAGTATGTCATTTGGAGTTGTGTGAGTAGAAGCATTTAAATTTAACTGTTAATAAGACAGTACAGTTTTCTTGAGTGTATTTTTAGTGTTAGTAAGTTCTATTTTTAAATTTAAGTCATCTGTTGCTAATGATGTTTGGAGGTTTGAAAAGAACATGTTTTGGAAAATCTTTCTTTTTTGTTACAGTGTATACATTGTTGGGATGATATTTGTTAGGCTAAGTAGCCTGATGTAGTTTGAGTGTAGGGTTGATTATAGAGCATTGGGTTCCTTTTTACTTTTGTTGTTCAGTCAGTTAACAGTTATGGTGATAGGTTACCTAGGTTTCGACATTTGGTCGAAGAAGGGGAGAATGTTCTGAAGGATTTAAAAACGAGAGTAGAGGGCGCTAGGTTTGGAATTGAGATATAAAAAACTTGTGATTAAGGGTCAAAGGTGAATGGGAGTAAGAAAACAAGTTTAAAGATGGCGTTTGAATCCGTGAGATGATCGACAAATACAGTAGAGAGAATCAAAAAAATCCTTGTTCAGATTAATTATTGTTTACGTAAGAACACTGTATGTCAGGGGCAAGTCTGGGAATGATAGAACCTAACCAATGGTACTATATGTTAATGCTTCAACATGCTGTATGTCTGGGGCAAGTCTGGGAATGATTGAACCTAACCTATGGTACTATATGTTAATGCTTCAACATGCTGTATGTCTGGGGCAAGTCTGGGAATGATAGAACCTAACCTATGGTACTATATGTTAATGTTTCAACATTTATACTGTATGTCAGGGGCAAGTCTGGGAATGATAGAACCTAACCTATGGTACAATATGTTAATGCTTCAACATGCTGTATGTCTTGGGCAAGTCTGGGAATGATAGAAGATAACCTATGGTACTATATGTTAAATGCTTCAACATTTATACTGTTTGTCAGGGGCAAGTCTGGGACAGGTCTGGGAATGATGGAACCTATGGTATTTTATGCTAATGTTTCAGCATGCTGTATGTCTGGGGTGTTGCAGACAGGTGTATGTGTCAAGGCAGGGGGGGGGGGAATAATGGTGGTCCCAACCACAAACTGGATTCTTATTGACTGAGGTAAACTCCCATGACACCCCATCCAAACCCACTCCCCACCATTGTCCATGTCAATTTGCCACAGTTTATTGATACTATATTAAAACACCTCAAATACATCTCTTGAAACTGTGGATCTTTAAACAATGAGTTAACAATCAACATTTATTACCTGTAAATATCAACTGATTGTGTGAAGTCCTCAAACATCCAGCTGCCTGAGAACTCATTTGCAAAAAGAAACAACTGTTGACCTTTGACTTCTCCTGCAGTGACATAAGAGACTGCTGTGGTAGGAAACCTGTCCAGGGAAACGATGTTAAGCAGGTCATTCACAATCACCGTATATGAATCAGCTTTATATGTCCCAGAGACGGAGTCAACACGATTACCAATCACCAGGAAGGAGGTTCCATTGGCAGCAAAGTACTTGGCCTGGTTACAAATTAAGAACCAAAGAAAGATATTTTTGTCCAGGGGACTTTATATACATTTCTAGAAATAGTTTGTTATTTTTTAGACCAATTTTAGACATTTTCTGCAAGCTTGACCTGAAGTGATAAATAATATCCTCCAGGATGAAGCTATGGGAATTTAATAAACAGAAAACAAATCTCTATTGCACAACTACCCTGTTCAACCTTTTGGATTGCTGCAAGCAAAATATTTTATCATTAAGCATCCAAAATTTATTCGTTAGCCATCAAATTTAATATCTGCAGGAAAATTCAGTCAAACTAGAAGATTTTTCCATCTGCACTTTGAGGTAGTTGGTAACAACTTTCAAATTCTTTGTTATAACCAGTGCCCTGCAGTGATGCTAAACAGGGTGGCTTCTCCAGGTTCCTCAGATATAAACATCCACGTGGAGGAGGTCTCGCAAGCACGAATGAAAGCCAACGGATACAACTGCCTCCAATTCCTTACTCAATCACCAAAAACAAAAAGCCAGTATTGATACACAATCATCACACAGATAGGATTTCAAATTAAGTTATATTTATGGCATCTTACCCTAGTGGTTTAATAAGAACAAAAGTTTAGTAACATTAATAGATGGAAGCTTATAAAATTCAACAACAAGGACAAAGAAGAATATTTGACTACTGGATGGTTACCTTGACAACCCCATATGTCTCTATCGTATCTTGTATGATAAAATCGTCCTGGTCGTCGAGGTAAGAGTGACAATACAGGTATGAAAGCATTACTGATCCAAAGGTTTGTTCGTCAAACTTGTTTCCGACAAAAACACAGAGATGGTCCCTTAAGTCTGCCTCAAATACCTCGATGGTTGCTGGGCCCAGAGCGAAGAGTCTTTGATGATAGGTATCATTCTTCTCATTCTGGTATATGACATGAACCCAATTAGCAGATGAACTAGGCTCCCACTGAAGAGTAACTGAAAAGAGAGACTAAAATAGACTTTGAGCAACAACAGAGTTTACATCAAAACCGTGCAATCCAAATAAAAAGATAGGCTGACTGATGTAGACTTTGAACAAAACCAAAGTTTACATGAAAATGGTACAATCCAATATTTCTTATCCCTGTTATGCCTTCATTTCATCGTCAGGATGTGGACTAGGTCTAGTTTTGGACAACTCAAAGCAAACCAGACAAAAGAATATAAGGCTTCATAAATATTAACGTTTGTACAGCATTGAAAGTGTGTAAAACTAAGTGGGCCTGACGTTTCGATCCTAGCAGGATCTTCTTCAGAGGCTGAAGGACAAGTAAAAGTGGTTAAAAATTGAAGTTTTCAAAGAAATTTTAATGAAGAATTCAGTTATCTCACAGAAAATGCTAATTATACATATAAATGAGGACATCATGGAGTCCATTACTGGTTAGTTGATTAATTTTGGTTTGCTAACAATCAGATTGTGAACCAAACCTTCACCATCTTGTGAGAAGCCTTCAAGCAGCAGTTAGAGCCTGCTCAGTCCTTTTAATATTTTGATAATGAAACCCTTTACCTTGACTAGCCAAGTTTGTTTACAATATAGAACGTATGGAACGCCAAAAGCGCAACGCATTTCGTTGCCTCGATCGATTTCGCCTCCTTCTATTTCGTTGCCTCCTTTTATTTCGTTGCCTCCTTTTATTTCGTTTCCTCCTTCTATTTCGTTGCTTCGTTCTATTTTGCTGCCTCCTTCTATTTCGTTGCCTTCTTCTATTTCGTTGCCTCCATTGATTTCGTTGCCTCCTTCTATTTTGCTGCCTCCACCTATTTCGTTGCCTCGTTCTACATCGTTGCCTCGTTCGATTTCGTTGCCTCGATTGAATTCGCCTGGTTATGTTAATTAGGTATTGCAGGCATGCATTGGTGGGCGGAGCTTTTTTTCTCCTTCGGTCGCGACGGGCCGGTTAACGCGAACGTTACCTGGTCGATCACAGTGCCTAACACGTACTGAGCAGCCTAGCACCTGTTTGAACGTAGCAGCCACTAAGAGCAGCCACTAACAGCAGCCAATAGTGTATACATCAACGTTACACGCCGTTGGCCACTGATGTTTGTACACTGTGACGAGCGCTGGGTACGATGTGGCGGAAAAGTGGATCCCCAGCAGCCACTAAGGGCAGCCTACATTAGCGGACAATAACAAGACTGTTACTTTTTCGTACCTGTTTTAAAGCGATAATAATTAACGCTATGAATACTGTAAAATGCCAATAATTGCACCATATGAGAGAGAAGATGTTGCTCTTTCATGTGTTATAATTTTGGAATTCAAATGGTGGACGATTTCTGCATCCATATTGAACTGAAACTTGTGATCCTACCAAATCTTGTGGAGAAAGGCGTAAATTGCGACAATTTTTATACCATTTTTTTCATATTTTTTTTCAAATGTCTAAACAATTCATTTATGAGAATATGCAACAGTCAAGAGAGGTACAATGACGATGTTAAGTTATTCCTCTTACACGTGGTATGAAAAAACAGCCAGTAACACTTTGATTTATTGAAATTCGATGGCTACAAATCGTTCGATCCTAACAGGAGTGGGATGCAAATGGGAAAATTAGCTCGAAACGCGCGGTAATGTGTTATGATCCAAACGTATTATTATTTCAAAATCCATTAATTTGAGTTATCGACCTAGTTAGGAGGTTCGGTTAGCATCACATCAAAGAATAAAATTTCTTATTTCACGTGTTATACCTACTATTGGTAACAAAGCCGATTTTTTTTACCAAAAGTGGCCTAAAAGTTTTAAAATATTGATTAATTTTTTTATTCTTCAAAATCGATTAAGTTGAGTTATGGAGCCTATTGAGATGTCCGGTTAGCACCACATTAAAGTAGACAGGTTCATCTTTTACGTGGTATATCTCTACTATCGGTAATAAAAAATGAATTCTTGACCAAAAGTGGCCTCAAAGTTTTAACCCCGATACGGACATCTTTAAACGCGCTGTATATACGTAATGTGTAATGATCAGAAAACTGTTTAATTTTTTTTTTTTCAAAATCGATTAACCTTAGTTATGGAGCCTACATTTTTCTGATCATTACACATTATGTATATACAGCGCGTTTAGAGATGTCCGTATCGGGGTTAAAACTTTAAGGCCACTTTTGGTCAAGAAATCATTTTTGTTACCGATAGTAGAGGTATACCACGTGAAAGAGGAACCTTTTTACTTTAATGTGGTGCTAACCGGACATGCGGCGTGTAACGTTGATGTATACACTATAGTGGCTGCTCTTAGTGGCTGCTACGTTCAAACAGGTGCTAGGCTGCTCAGTACGTGCTAGGCACTGTGATCGACCAGGTAACGTTCGCGTTAACCGGCCGGTCGCGACCGAAGGAGAAAAAAGCTCCGCCCATCAATGCATGCCTGCAATACCTAATTAACATAACCAGGCGAATTCAATCGAGGCAACGAAATCGAACGAGACAACGATGTAGAACGAGGCAACGAAATAGGTGGAGGCAGCAAAATAGAAGGAGGCAACGAAATCAATGGAGGCAACGAAATAAAAGGAGGCAACGAAATAGCAGAAGGCAACGAAATAGAAGGAGGCAACGAAATCAATGGAGGCAACGAAATAGAAGAAGGCAACGAAATAGAAGGAGGCAGCAAAATAGAAGGAGGCAACGAAATCAATGGAGGCAACGAAATCAATGGAGGCAACGAAATAGAAGAAGGCAACAAAATAGAAGGAGGCAGCAAAATAGAACGAAGCAACGAAATAGAAGGAGGAAACGAAATAAAAGGAGGCAACGAAATAAAAGGAGGCAACGAAATAGAAGGAGGCGAAATCGATCGAGGCAACGAAATGCGTTGCGCTTTTGGCGTTCCATAAGAACGTGATCATTTGCAGTTCACATGAGACTGTTACCAATTGATGTGAAATAGAAAAACAACAAAATGCTTACAAGTGAATGAAATAAATGATTACACAATAACTAAAATTCATTTTATGAGAAAAGCTGAGAGCTTTTGTTATTGGAGTCAGACTTGTATGAAGAGTACAAGAAATGCTACAAAGAGGTTATAATTAAATAAAATCCTACAACATCTGTTCAACTAGATTTTTAATTTACATGAGATTGACACCTGCAAATCTAAGGCTTTTCAAGGTCAATATATACAAAACATGACATACATCAACAGAGATATGAAAGTACTACATAAATATCACATCATATAGAGGCTCTTAATCGAGAAACAAAGTCATCTTGACTGACCACCATGTAGTTTATCAGACTCTTTCCTTACCCAGGAAACAAGACTTCCATGAAATGGCTTACCATCGGGTAACTCGGTGATGTTGTTGCTGATGCCACTGATATTCAGGCAGGCACCATCAATAATTGTTTCTGCTACAGCAAATCCCTTAACCACACCAGTGTTGAAATACTTAACATCTTCTACTACATCAAATGTCATCAACTGAAAAAGTCACAATTTCAAGCAATAAGAAATTCAATCATATAGCTGTATTTTCAACAAGATCCATTGATAATGAGCACTCTAAACTGATAATCATTATTACAAAGAATTTTTTATGCCATTTCATTCAATTTCCACAAAACTTTCATATTTAAAGTATTATTGAATGTAAGTCAGACAAACAAAAGAAGTGACAATTTGATTCGGAAGATATTCCTTACCCGATTGATGGCAGTGCAATGATAGCAATATGAACTCAGCATTATAAATTTAACCAAGGATTGGGTCTCCTATTACTTAATCACCAGTATTTACCATCTCTGTTTAATTCCCAGTTTCAAATCACACTTTTTGGTTTGGCATGACATATATATTGGTGAGATATAAATTGATACTTATATATACATTGATACTAATACATATATTGCAACATATATTGGTATTAAAGGTACTGTAAGGTATAACAAAACAAGATTGGTACTCCCACTTTATTGCAGCAATCTTTCTTGCCACACAAAGTAGGAAATACTCCCCATTTGTTTGTATTCTAAGCATCCCAACAAATGATTAACTGTACAATAAGGTACTACATACTGTAGGGCCGGCCACCTATGTCACCCATGATATTAAGGGTAGGGCTAACAAATAGAATGATTGCTGTAAAATACCAATTCTTCCTGATATTGTTCATCATCCCATCTTCTGACTGAGACTGTAGCACACTGATCTGGATTAACTTCATTCCGGAAGGCATCATAAACTGGAGATATCCCAAGGATCACCCACTGCTCTCCATTTACCTCAGAGGGGAACCATAAAACGTTGCCAACTGTACTTATTACATCTATTTCTACCAAGCCTCTGAAGAGCAAAGCATCATCTATAAAAGAAGGATTATAAACCAATTCCACATCAATGAGTCTGTTACAAAGTCATATTTCACAGAACCAATTATAGGAATTAACTGTGCATCTTGTGTACCACCCAGTACAAATAAAGTCAACTGTTATCAAAGGATGGGTTGCTAAGTTACTGGGAAGCTGGATTCAATGTTTCTATTTACTAATATACAGTGGGTGGACTTAATTTAAGGGGCATTGCTGATCTTCCACCTTGATTCTCTCAAACTTCTCACTGTTATGAAACCTAACTGTCAGTTTGGAAACCAAATTAAAAAAGTATTAAGACTTAAACTTTTCTCCCGATCTATTTCACAGTTCCCGATACATATAGTAGGTTCGATTTCACATTTCCCTATACATCTAGTAGGTTAGATAAGCATAAACATTTCTAAACCTTGCTTCAATAGAACTGTTTAATAGAGAATCTCAAAATACAGCACACATTGATGACGTCATCTGTGTATCAGTGTATGGAGCTAAGTACAGTATAAAAATATTATTCTTCTTTGTAAATCAAAATGTTGAGCACAAAGTAGGTGGCAGACAGTGGCTTTCATTGTAGTATTGTATAAAGCAGTACTGTATGCAACAAGACCTACATGAAGAGGTTTCTTCATCTCACTCCACCGGACTACCAACTCGGCACACCAACAGAAAATCAAACCATATCTAGCTATCCTCTCCACCAATACCAATAAAAGTACCCACATACTAATAATTCATACCATCCTTGAAAAAAATACCGGACATGTTGATATATCAACAATGGGGAAGTGGTATATATCCATCAGCCCATTTCATACCAATCAAAAACTCAATAACTAATCAATAAAGCAGCCACCTGACCAGCGCATCAACCAATCAACCCATCATCTTACAACACGACCAATCTCTCATGAACTTCAAATATACTCTGCTTACTTTGCTGTAAGTAGTGAATTTCATCCAGAACTTCACATTGCTGTGTCAGACTATTGTTGAGATTTTCAAGGTCAGGATAATAGAATAAACTCTGATAGAGCTGTGGAACTTTAACCCCACCCAGCAGACCAAAGGTGGTTATGTTTAGGAATGTATCCACTGAGGCCAAAGTTATGTTCCCTGTGATGGTCTGATCTCCACTGGTAAATAGCTGTTATGAACGAAACATGAATTGATTGATAAGGCAAATATGGGCATCAAAGACTTATTAAGTACATTTAGTACTTTAAACGAAGTGTGACTTATTAAAACACAGTGGTCAAATCAACCAGCATTGTCAAACACGATATGCCTGTCAATGGCAGTAGGGGTGAATAAATATATCACTAATTCAACATGAATAACTCACTAAAACCAAACATGATATGCATGTCAATGGCAATAAGGGTGAATAAAGATATCACTAATTCAAATGAATAACTCACTAGAACCAACACGATGTGCATGTCAATGGCAGTGGGGGTGAATAAATATATCACTAATTCATCATGAAAAACTCACTAAAACCAACACGATATGTCTGTCAATGACAATAAGGGTGAATAAATATAGACTAATTCAAAATGAATAACTCACTAAAACAAAACATGCTATGCCTGTCAACTGCAGTGGGGTGGGGGTGAATAAATATATCACTACTTCAACATAAATATATCACTAAAACCCACAAGATTTGCCTGTCAATGGATTAGGATCTAATTCAGAGTAACCAGAATAAAAAGAGTCTTTACGTACTGTGTTAGTTGCCAAGTCCACCATATCTAATCCATTGATTAAAGTGCTAGTCATCTCTCCATTGAAGACAGTATCTGTCAGGAAGGTATAGTTGCCAAAGACAGTTTGGTCGTGAGGTATGGTCAGAATGTACTCGGTCGAAAAGTTCACTCCATTTAATAATCCCTCCAATCTAAAAAAAGAATTGTTGCCAAAGAATTTGGAAAGGTCAGTTTTCCTACAGAGGTAAGTTTTTATTTTTTTCATATTTTACCAGACCTCAATTGGGTGCATCCTATAGTTACTAATAATAGTGGATTACATGTTGCGATGTACCAAATGAGTAGTACAAACAATCTTATGTACCAACAGATTTCACAAGATCAATACTATTTTAAGTATTTTTCAAGACCCCTAACTCTTATCTCATGAAAAAGGAGGGCGATAAGCTGTATGGTCAATTTCCTCTGAACCAAAAGTGATGAATTATTAGCTCATAGCTACTCACAGTACTTAGCCATATAAAAGGTGGAACCCATATTCATGCCCAGCTCAAATGTTCTTTAAATAGTAGCTCCTTTTGTGGAAATCCCAAACTTCACATTGTGATTGTTATATTTTGAAGACTGAAAGATATTTACTTGACATTACTAAATGAATTTCTTTCCTCTTCCTTGTTTCAGGTTCATAACTTCATTGTTCATTTACTTATATATATTTAATATTTACTTCAGTAGAAGAAAGTCTGTTATTGACTTAAGACTGTACAGATGTACTACAGTGATTAACTACACAAACAGACAATTCATAAAGAATCGATAGACCAACTGATAGATTCATTTAAACTTCTTTGAGAAGAATAAGAATACAAACTTCCAAATTCCAGGAGGATATAAGTTTACAATATTTGTTAATCCATTACATTGGTTGACAATGTTGTTGATTGCACTCCAGGCAGTGCTGGTAATAGTTTTAGAATTGTACTCACATTAATCCTGAGAGCATAGTCATGTTGATAAATGTGGTGTCCTCTTGAATGAGGTAGTTATTGATCCTATCAGCTGATCTTAATTTCATCTCTGAAACATCCACTCCCTGAACTTTCTTCCTGTCTTTCATAAAGAGTGAAGATGTAATTTCTAGAAGCTCGTTAGATAAATTTTTGTGAGCTTTTACAAAGTTGGGTCTATGGGTGAGCATAACACCGTTAGAAATGGAAATCTCGTCAACTGTGCCATCCAAGGTCACATCACCTAGTGCGAGAAAGGTAGAAAGATTAAATGTAAGTTTGACATATATTGATGTTCAATAGATTATTATAGCCTTATTCAGGGATTAAAGGATTTGCTTATATGGCACATTATCCTAGACACACACAGCTCCCAATTCATTTACACTAACACTAGAGTATATTAAAAGCATATATATCTGAAGGTGGGAAGCAAACCCAATGTTACATAGATATAATATGCTTCACAAAACTGAGTGTCACACACCAGTGGCTTCTTTGTTGATATTACCTGAAAGTTACCGGTCATTCCAGGGGGGGGGGGCATAATAATATATACTATCCATTGCAACTGAGTCTGTTCTGGTTCAATTGTCAGGAACCATACATTTTGCAAACCAACTGTGATGATCCAGAGCAAATGTTTGTAGAAAGGAGACATTTGTAATGTAGGGTTCTGTTTCAAATCAAGCCAATTCCAATAATAAGGACTAGATGCAATTGATATCTTCATAACTTTATGTTTCTGAAAAATTCTGAACAGACAAACCTAGGAAAGTTACGTTCTCAGTAAACGTCAGGGTGCCATCTATTTCTTGCCCTGCGTTTCCTGAAATAAATGCTCGACTGGCAATATCGGAGAGGTTTAAGCCTTTAACAGTGCCCTCTACATTCAAGTAATCTGACTTGAGGTTGGAACTTTCATCTATGAGGACCTTGTCTAGAAAGTGTTTACTTTCAGTTATAGTTTGACTTCTAGTCAGACTAACATAGGTTTGATTCAACTCTTGCAGATCAACTCCGTCTAACGTGCCGTTGTAAAAGACATCCTGCAAAAAAGAGGTAAGGAAAGGTTCAACGCAAGATGTTTGCAAGATTCATTAATAAAAGTAATAGATTTCAATTGACTTATTTCATCTATAAGCTGGAAATCTAACTTGGTGAAATGTGTCAGCAGCACTTTTGCAAAAAATCTCTCCAATTCTGCTGTGTAATGGAAAACTTTGTTGAATGCTTATGCATATTATTCCAGAGTCACAGAACTGTGATAAGACCTTGCCACATCCTCCCAATACATAAGATTTAATAAACATTCTCAGAACAATGAATGAGATGTCCTATATGTTATGACTCCCATATGTTTTGACTCCCATATTTTATGACTCCGGTATTTTATCACTCCTGTATTTTATCACTCCCATATTTTATCACTCCCATATTTTATGACTCTGCATTAACATGTCTGACTACTATTACTTACTCCACTCTGCAGTATGTTGAAGGTACCATTTCCGGTGACATTTAGGACAAACTTGTCAGGGTTTTCTGTTTTCCATATGCTGTCTGCTAAACTTGAAATATCCACACCATCAATGAGTCCACCAACTGTTGCATTTGATAGCCATGTAACTCCATCTATGAAAGAAGAATTAGGAGCTCATGAGTTGAACATAAACAGTACAAATTAAACAAGAGCCCAAGGGCACTGTGGTTCCTTGCTTGGGGTATATGACAATACACATAATATTATCAAGCAAGATTGGGCTGAAATAGTCCAAGTAATTGTGGTCCTACATGTTCCCATAAAGTAACCAACACTATAGCCAACACTTTTGTGATCACAAAATGTGATCGGATTTTTTACCAAAAGGCATTTTTGAGATCTAAATATGGCGTCGAAAATGTAAGAAATATAAGAGACCTACAAGCGTGTCAACAGATATGATAACAATGGTGACCTCAGATGACATGACCTTTAAGTTTCAAAATGTTCCACCACACCATTCACAACTTGTCCCAAAATATCAACCATGTCACACCTTGGCATTGAGATTTAATTGCATTAAATGTCAAAAAATTAACTTTGAACTTGTATGTAACTTCACACACAAAGGTCACCCGGAGGTCAACCAATTGACATTTTTGATCGGTGAGACCTAAATAGAGCATGACTGTAAAAATTCAAACATTTTTTCTTTGCCCATTTTCTCCCCCCATAATACTACTTTTTTAACATTAGCTGACCTTTGGTGACCTTGGATCACATAACCGTTAAGTTTGAAAATATTCCCCTATACCATTTGCAACTTGTCCAAAAAAATCAACCTTGTCACACCTTGGCACTGGGAGTTATTGCATTAAATGTGTGAAAATTAACTTTGACCTCAAATAACTTTGCACACGAAGGTCAAATGGGGGTCAACCCATTGACATTTATGATCAGAAGTTACCTTTGACATCTGAAAATAGCATCGAAACTGTAAAAATCCCCAAAACACGGAAAGGTCACCAGAGGTCAAATTGAGGTCAAGGGTCACCCAGATGCGGGTCGACAATTGGATTACATTGAGGCAACTCCCAACCCTAACAGATATTTTGTTCTCAAGTTATTGCAAAAATACTAGTTTTTTATCATTAATTGACCTTTGGTGACCTTGTATCACATAACCGTTAAGTTTGAAAATATTCCCCTATACCATTTGCAACTACTCCAAAAATATTAACCTTGTCACACCTTGGAACTGGGAGTTATTGCATTAAATGTCTGAAAATTAACTTTGACCTCATATAACTTCGCACACGAAGGTCACACCGGGGTCAACCCATTGACATTTATGATCAGAAGTTACCTTTAACATCTGAAAATAGCATCAAAACTGTAAAAATCCACAAAACACTAAAAAGGTCACCAAAGGTCAAATTGAGGTCAAGGGTCACCCAGATGCGGGTCGACAATTGGATTACATTGAAGCAACTCCCAACCCTAACGGACAATTTGTTCTCAAGTTATCGCAAAAATACTAGTTTTTTATCATTAATTGACCTTTGGTGACCTCGGATCACATGACCGTTAAGTTTGAAAATATTCCCCTATACCATTTGCAACTTGTCCAAAAATATCAACCATGTAACACCTTGGCACTGGGAGTTATTACACTAAATGTCTGAAAATTAACTTTGACCTCATATAACTTAACATACAAAGGTCACCTTGGGTCAACTTATTGACATTTTTGATTGATGAGACCTAAATTAGAGCATCAAACTATAAAAAATCAAACATTTTTTTCTTTGCCCATTTTCTACCCCCAAAATACTAGTTTTTTGACATTAATTGACCTTTGGTGACCTCGGATCACATGACCGTTAAGTTTGAAAATATTCCCCTATACCATTTGCAACTTGTCCAAAAATATCAACCATGTCACACCTTGGAACTGGGAGTTGTTGCATTAAATGTCTGAAAATTAACTTTGACCCTGTATAACTTCGCACACGAAGGTCACACGGGTGTCAACCAATTGACATTTTTGATCGGAAGGTACCTTTGATATCCAAATCTAGCATCAAAACCAAACATTTTCTTGTTTGCTCGTTTCCTCCCAAAATAAGCACAATTTTTCTAATGTGACCTTTGACCTTTTGACCTTGGTTTCAGATGAAGTTTAATCTCCTGATTCCAAAAAACAAAATGAAAAGTCTGTACAACCATCCTAACTCCGACCGAAAAACTTTGACCCCATATAACTTCGCACATAAAGGTCACACGGGGTCAACCCTTTGACATTTATGATCAGAAGTTACCTTTGACATCTGAAAATAGCATCAAAACTGTAAAAATCCCCAAAAACACGTTAAGGTCACCAGAGGTCAAATTGAGGTCAAGGGTCACCCAGATGCGGGTCAACAATTGGATAACATTGAAGCAACTCCCAACCCTAACGGACGTTTCGTTCTCAAGTTATCGCAAAAAAACTAGTTTTTTATCATTAATTGACCTTTGGTGACCTCGGATCACATGACCGTTAAGTTTGAAAATGTTCCCCTAACCAGTTAACAACTTTTCCCAAAATATCAATCTTGTCGCACATTGGCACTGGGAGTTATTGCAGTTTTAATATGTTCGGTTTTTGGACCATAACTGACCTTTGGTGACCTTTGTGGGCACCAAAAACAATAGGGCACACCTTCTCCATATGGCGGATCTATAGTCCAAGTTTGGCCTCAATCCAACTTTCCCTTATTGAGATAGAGCGTACCCAAGAAAGTGTCACAGATGCACACACAGACACACACACACACACATACACACACACACACACGCCAACATGACTGCATAGGTTCCTTTTGCTAAAGCAAGGAACCAAAAATTAAAAATGGATAATTTAAATTAATTCAATGTCAGTGTTATGTATCCTAGGACAAAAGTAATCTGTAAAAAAGAAGCCAGCATAGTATTTTGTTTAAGAAATACATTAAGAGGCATATACAAAAAAAAGTATTAAAGCAGAAGAAACTTCTATATTCAGTAATAGAAATTACAAAACATCTTCAGCTATACCCTGCTCTTGCCACTAAGAACACACACTTTGTAGTGAATACAATGATTCCTTTAAGTGTGTATACTAATTTTTTATTCAAATTTGGTTATATTGTTATGATGCTATAATAATGGTTACTACTATTTAACATCAAGGACATAAGTGACATGAAAATATATAGAAATACATCATCTAATGCAACATGGTATTCAAGAACTATCACATATTAATTGTATTTACTACCAAATTTGATGGACTGATACTCTTGATAAGCTAGAATATATGAGGGCGGGAGGGAGTGAGTGGAGGGAAGGAGGGAGGGAGGGAATACTTACACCAGAAGATATAATTCCCTGTGATGTTTTGATTACCCTCTGTCTTCAAAATTGATGCATCAAGATAATTGATGTCCACATCGTTGACTGTATCACAGGTTATGTTACCATTCACTCTTACTTCTGATGTAAATGTCTTAATTCCAGAAACTGATTGACCCTGTTAAAAAGACAATCAATCAATTAGTCAATCAAGCAATATCAATTCCATCCAATTTCATAACAGTTCATATTTTCATTTTTTTTTGTAGTACAAATAAATATCAAAATGTGTTTATAAATATGACTAAAACATGGAATTAGAAATGATAGTAATTACAAGCTTAAATACAAAATGAGATAAATCCTCTGTATGCAAGCAAGGTTTTAAAGAGAGTATTAATTCTAATTAATAGAATAACCAATAGGTCTTCCCTGTCATATCATAGTGAGTACATGGGAACCTTCAAATAATACATTAGTTATTAAGTAAATGTCCTTCTGTTTGGACAGATAGATGAGATACTAAAAGCTAAAGTTATTCAATGAAGGAACACTGACTGAATCTATTAAATATGTAAATTATACAGTATGTATGCTGTAGAGTATAAATATGGCTTTGAACAATGTTTACAAAAACCACCATTCTCTTTCAAATTTGTGGCTTTCTGTAACAAACCACACAAAATTCAGAGGAAAACAACTAGGTAACAGAGAACTTCAGTCTCATTTCTAGCTTAAATTATGGCACAAATATAGGATAAAGTGGACAAAGTCAACTTTAAATAATCAATAAATAAAAAATCAATAGTAAGAAAGCTTTCCATCCCTCTGATCTCTTGCTACCTAAATCAAATCCACTTCTGAAATTGCTTCCCCTCATAGCTTTCATTGTTCGGATCTTTATTTCGTTTGTCGCTTGTTTCTTCCTGTGTCTTTATAAGTTGCTTTTAATTTCCAAGTTTTCAGGGGGTTTGTATTTCTTTTGTTTTGGGGTATTTGGTTACACATTTACAATACACTTATGGAAATTAGACTAGAAAGCATGCTTACCTCTTGATCTTTGACAAGTGTATCATCTCCAATATCAACTCCGTTGACCAGACTGTCAACAGAAATAGTGTCATTAGCATAGACCATACCAAATTGAAGCTCACCTGCAAATCAAAGACTATTATTAGAAATTAGGCTTCAAAAATAATTATTATTTTTTCACTCTGAAGAGGATCAGATAATTCAAGCAGGCAAGCTACATCATGGAGCAGGAAGTGGCCAATGGCAGATTAGGAATGGCTGGTGCTTTGTATAATGGTGCATTGTATACTAAAGGACTATAATGGTGCGTTGTTTTAGATAATCTCTCCTGTGTTTATAAGCAGGCTACTACCTTGGTATAATATTGAGGCTCTATGGGGATGCCCATTAAGACCATTGTACAATTGTAGTTTTACCAAATTTAAGAAGGCAACAGGGGACAAACTGCCCAGCATGGAAAACCAGAAGATGGATGTGCACCACCTGTGGGGAGGGGTTTTTAGGGACAGATTTTTAAAAGCAGCATAAAGCTGTTTACATCACATGGGCAAACCCACTTGTAGCAAGCTCACTTATGGCCACTCCATTGGAAGCAACCTCATTTTCTAAGTAGTATCTCGTGTAACATCTTGTCGGTAGGCTTCCTACCCTTGTAGCCCCAAGACACTGCAAGACAGCTTAGTTTTAAGTTCCTGATAAGGTTTTATTTCATGTTTCTCTGTACATTATCTAGAGAATATCTCTCTGGATTATTGCCTTCTCTGTGTCTTTGTCTGTCGTCTTTCTGTCCAATTAAAATACACCACCTTAGGCCAACATTCCCCATATGCCAATAGCATGAAGCTACCTGAATAATTACACAACTTACATTACAATATCATGTAGGGCATATTGAGCTTCAGGTTTGCCATCATGCCCAACCCCCTCTTCCCACCTCTAACCCCCTCTTGCCCCCTCTGCTCACCTCAATATTAAACAGCAGTAAACATGTGATGAATATTCATCAATTTTTCTATTCAAAGATGTGGAAATATCAGAACATTCCTCAAGGAAATGATCATGCAAAGAGTCTCTCTCTTACCTGTAAACTCTTCATCAGTCACTTTGTGTACAGAAGAATTAAATTCTGTCAAACTTAGGCCGTTGATGGTTCCCTCCACATCCAAGCTGCTGTTCAAATTCAAAGTCTTCAAAAATGACAGGTTTCCAGTGATGGTCTGTGGTTCGTTTTGCAGGACAATATCATCCACAAACTCAGAAAAATTTGCTCCATTAACGAAACCTACAGCGAATAAGATAAAGTAAACAAATAGTATACTTTGCCCTAGATTAATTTGCAAATAGGAATTGGGATCACCAATGCTTTTGTCCATATATGAGTAGCTTTGACATATTTTGAGGTATAATGAAAACTTATTTAATAGTATGTAATGGAAAACAGCACAAAATATTTTGGGGGGAAATTCTGCATGGCAAAAATAGGTCAGATTTTCTGTGAGAAAGCTTTCTTTGGATTGTCATTACAGCAATAATAGGTTAGCAAACATTCCAACTTGAAAACTGTCAAGCTTTTGTGCTGAGCATAGAAAAAAAACTTGAGATAAGATCCCCTCTGTATCCACCAAATGTGGAAAATAATTTCTACCAAAACCATTATAGCTCTTCATAATTAATAAACAATTAATATATTATATTATCCAACTTCAAACAGACAACAATTTAACAAATTTCTCTAGATATTTTCAAAGACTGTTTAAAATGTCAATACTTGATCTTGATAACTTAAAATGGAGGTCTTATTCAGCGAGGCTTACCGCCAATTTTCATCTTATCAACCCAAAAAGTGGATGTGAACACTTTCTCTTCCAAAATGGTGTGATTCCCAGTATCGTAGACAGCATCGTCGGCAAGATCCGAGATATCAACATCATTTACTGATCCATTGACTTGCAAATTATCATCAATAACCACAGCCTGCATGAATGTTTTATGTCCTGTGATGTTTTGATCAGCTGAAACGAAACAAACAGATGTGTTTATAGATGCATAAATGACGAGAAAGAAACTGATAAACTCACAAATCAAACAGTTAAGTTGCAGAACAACTACAGTATCAATATCATCAATAGTTGATTAATTAAAATATAACCCATGTAAATGATAAATGAAATAACACTGATAGCTGACTAGTTCAAATGGAGACTTTTCTTCTTAACATTGAGTAGCTTCTCTTACTCTCCTGAAACTAGTAATTACACAGCAAAATACTGTCAGGAATAGAGCAAATTTGAAACTTCATGCCTTTGATGTTTATAGGCTGATTGATAATAATTGCCAGGGCTGGTATTCAGACCAAGAAAATTCTGACATTGTAGATTTATGCTGGACCAGCAACAAAATCTGACATGGCTAGAATTAAAGCCAAGGCTCAAGGAGTCATACAACCATTCTAACCACCCATGGCAGCTATGCATATTTATGAAATTCTGAAAGCTTGAATCTCCCTTGATAATAATCTCAGAGACTAAGTTAGATTTGATCCAAGTACATCCAAGTACATTGCTGATCACACAGCTGCATTTACCATTATAAAAGTAGACCATCATGCATAAAAGATGGATAGTTGAAGATAGTCTGCTATGTAGAAACAGCTAAACATCTAGAAATAACAAGTTGTACTTTGGGAGAATTGCATATGAGCACTTACCCACAGATAGCAATGTGTCATAGTAGATTTCAACAACATTCTCTCTATTTACTTCCTGGGTTACGTTTACATCACTGGCTGCCATCAGTTCTTCCACATAAACTTTAGAATAAAATCCAGTGCTTGAATATATGTCCTGCCTGCCATGCAGTGTCACCAAATCTTGCAAGTACAACCCTGTTTATGAGAACAAATGACATGAATAAACTGATAATCCATATGTCACATATGAGCCAGATTAATGTCACAATATTTCATTTTAATTGAGATATCATCACTGGAAGCATGCGAGTTATAGCCCAACAGCACAACACATGTACTTGACAAAAGACGCAATCAGAAAATGACAGACAGACAGACAAAACAACCAAGAGACAGACATATATATGAAGCCCAAATGAAACATGAAGACATGGACAAATAACTGAGCAGTATATAAAGGCAGACAGACAGATGGACAGACAGACAAAACAACCAAGAGACAGACATATATATGAAGCCCAAATGAAACATGAAGACATGGACAAATAACTGAGCAGTATATAAAGGCAGACATACAGATGGACAGACAGACAAAACAACCAAGAGACAGACATATATATGAAGACCAAATGAAACATGAAGACATGGACAAATAACTGAGCAGTATATAAAGGCAGACAGACAGATGGACAGACAGACAAAACAACCAAGAGACAGACATATATGAAGACCAAATGAAACATGCGGACATGAACAAGACACTGAGCAGTATATAAAGGCAGACAGACAGATGGACAGACAGACAAAACAACCAAGAGACAGACATATATATGAAGCCCAAATGAAACATGAAGACATGGACAAATAACTGAGCAGTATATAAAGGCAGACAGACAGATGGACAGACAGACAAAACAACCAAGAGACAGACATATATGAAGACCAAATGAAACATGAAGACATGAACAAGACACTGAGCAGTATATAAAGGCAGACATACAGATAGACAGTCAAACAGACAGAAAGAGACAGCATCAGGCAGGCTTTCCATCCTAGGAAGACAATCTTTAATGGCAAATTGACAAATCACAGTGGACAAGTATATAGTAGTATATACAGAATTAACTGGTTAACTGAACATATGGAAGATGAAGGAACAGAGGATATAAATGAAAGATGTTGACAAAAAGGAAAGAAAATAGCAAAGAATATCCAATCGTGGTGAAAGAGCATTTATTGAGAATTTAACTTTAGACGGACAGGATAAGTTTAACATTAGACGGACAGGATGAGTTGAAAATTAGACGGACAGGATGAGTTGAAAATTAGACGGACAGGATGAGTTTAACATTAGACGGACAGGACGAGTTGAACATTAGACGGACAGGACGTAAAGAATATTAGACGGACAGGACATGTTTAATATTAGACGGACAGGACGAGTTTAACATTAGACGGACAGGAAGAGTTTAACATTAGACGGACAGGACGAGTTTAACATTAGATGGACAGGACGAGTTGAACATTATATGGACAGGATGAGTTGAACATTAGATGGACAGGATGAGTTTAACATTATATGGACAGGACGAGTTTAACATTAGATGGACAGGACATGTTTAACATTAGATGGACAGGACGAGTTGAACATTAGACAGACAGGATGAGTTTAACATCAGACGGACAGGATGAGTTTAACATTAGACGGACAGGACAAGATGAACATTAGATGGAAAGGACAAGTTTAACATTAGATGGACAGGACGAGTTTAACATTTGATGGACAGGGCGAGTTTGGACAGGACAAGTTTAACATTAAATGGACAGGATGAGTTGAACATTCTAAGACGGACAGGACGAATTTAACATTAGACGGACAGGATGAGTTTAACATTAGACGGACAGGATGAGTTTAACATTCGACGGTCAGTTTGAGTTTAACATTCGACGGACAGGATGAGTTAAACATTAGATGGACAGGATGAGTGATCAAAATGAGAAGGTGTGTAGGTAAGAGAAAGGATTGGAGGTGAGAGGATGCAAGCAAGACAGAAGATGAGAGACGCACCTTCAAGTGTTCCGTTCAGTATCAGACTGCCCTCAATCCTAAGATTCTTCTCAAAGGTGATATCACCGACAATATCTTTAATTCCATAATTATCATTTAAGTAGACTGCATTCAGACAAAGCCTTGTGACAGAGACGCCATTTACATTTTCCATTACGTCAACTTTGCTGTTGGAATGGATCGCTTGAAATGTCTTTACTCCGTTGATAGTTTCGTTCTGACCATGGAGAGACAAGTCCCTGAAGCTAATACTGTCAAAACTGTGCTGGTTGTAGGTCTCCAAATTAGCTGCAAACTTTTAAAAGGAATTAATTGAGAAAAAATAAGGTGATAGGATGTGCAAATAACTGTCTAACATAATCTGCTAGAGTATAAATAATCTCCTAGATTATGCTGAAACATGTTTGCCAGCTTCCAATGTATCTGCAGAAAATGACTAAACTTGCTGACCATTTCATCAAAGCGACAGGCTAAGATTAACACCACCTAATAAAATTTTGTTCTAACAAATGGTTGACTTAAAAAAGGGAACCTTGTTCCTTGGTATCCACTTTATTATGAAATGTCACCTTCATCTGCTTCCAAGATAATACTCTGGAACTAATCCATCCTGAGTTTTGTGGACTAGTCAAGATTGTATATGAGCAAAAACATACTGAAGTTTTGGATACATTTATCTTCCTGCACCAAAATCTCCTAATTAATAACTAACTTCAGATGTTACTTTGAAAAGTGCTTGTCAAAAAGAAACCTTAAGGGATGTCAAACCTATAGTGTTTATACAGAATTCACACACCAGGAATATGTATAGAGGCAGAGCTTTCATTTTGATATGGAAAGGTAATTTCAGAATGTTATTACCCATCCCATTCCACTCTATTCACTGAACTTCCCTAATATCAGTCTTACACACTGACAATGCCTGATTTACTATTAATTAATTATAGATAAACTACTTATCCTGTAATGCTTAGCACTGCTACTAACAGATGTCTACAAGTATCAAATCCAAAAATGGATGTGTAAGAAATACAAATAGCATTCTTAATTCTTTCACAATATGTGTAGTGCTTGTTATAACACATCCAGACATTTTCACTGTTAAACTAACCACTGCATTTGGTGCAGAAAAGATTAACTTTGCATTTGGGCTCCAAATGGTGTCATCCAGCTTAAGGACTCCTGCATCCAATGAAGTCAGGTTTACACCAGAAATGAGACCCTCCAGCATGATGTCTTGTTGGAAATGCAACGATCCCATAAATGTCTTGAACCCTGCAAATCAAATACCAAGTAAAGTATCTCTGTATGCATTGCATGATCAGTGTAGTCCAAATAATTGACCTATGACTCGACTTTGCAATATTTACTCAAACTTGAAGTATAAAATGCTGTGATACTCCCAAATGGCAAACTTGAAAACACAAATCTATAGAGCAAGATAAATATGACAGCAAAACCTTGTCAACAGCATTTTCATTACAAATCACAATATTGTTGTAATAATGCTCAAACATAGGCCTGCCCTGAGGACATATTCACACCCCTCCTTCCCCCCTTACTCCTCTTCCCACACCTCTCATAACCTCCTAATTATTACAGAATTATAAACTTTTAATCTTGGAGAATTGCTTCTGGATCAAGATCACACATGTGTGAAACTTTTATGACACTTTTATGACTGATGACTGGGCAATATAGAAGCTAACATTCAGAGTACATTTACTACTGACTAAAAGAGTCACTCAATCAACTTGTTTCTTAGATAAGAAGACTAGAAAAGGAAACAAAAGTAGGAGGAATCAGAGAAACTCACTATATCCTGAAGAAGACACTGGCTTATTAGATAAAACATTAGCTTGAATAAGAAGCAAGATATGCTGAGTACAGCATCTCCTGGCTGAAGTAAGGTGGAATACCTTTAAGCCTGCCAATACATTTACTAACAATTAATGACAATACTTTGTCATTACTTTGTCAATACGTTGTCAAATAATGGGCGGATGTGATGAAATGTGTAGCACTTTGTCTTTCCTATATTAAAAGTAATGAAATTAGATTAGTAATCTTCATGTGACTTCCTTGCCATAAGAGCTAATTGTCTTCAGTTAATTAAAGTGTTCAAACCAAAGTTACCAGTCACTCTGGCATCTTCATCCTTCCCTACAGCATCCTGTGCAAGTTCACTCAGATCAACACCATCCACGTCACCATCACAGGCTGTGTCTTTCTCTAAGACTAAATCATCTCTGAATGTGATACTACCTGTAACCACCTGATCAGAATTGTCCATTGGAGAAACTGAAAGCAAGTCTAGCACTGCTCCACCTACAGTGATAACAAGTTTGAGTTCATGTTAAAGTTGCTTTATATATAAAATATTTCCAACATTCTAAGGGTTTTATTTTGCAATAATTTTACTGTATAAGATACTTTTCATAGCCATTGTGATGACGAAAAGTTTTAGACACCTATTGTGATGTCTAAAATATCTCTGAGATTCAAGATCTCATTACATTTCATAAAGATGCCTTAAAAATATCTTAAGTAAATTGAATGATTGTAAGAAGCAATCCAACTGAATCCCATGTCAATTGCAACAAAATCATTATAAAGTGAACAATTCATGTTGTCAGTGCATTGATTTCCCTCAATAGTTTCAACAGAAACAAAATAAAACTAACATACCAGTGTTAGTGGCTATTCATGTTTTCAGTGGATTGATTTCTCTCAATAGTTTCAACAGAAACAAAATAAAACTAACATACCAGTATAGCAGCTATTCATGTTTTCAGTGGATTGATTTCTCTCAATAGTTTCAACAGAAACAAAATAAAACTAACATACCAGTATTAGTGGATATTCCATCAATGGAAACTCGGGCAGTCATATTTGAGACATTCAAGTTTTGAGTGAAAGAGATTGGTCCTCCAATTACAAACAGCTCAGAGCTATCAACCAATAAGATGTCACCTGGAAGATTTAAACCATTCACTGTTCCTTCCACAGATAAATTCCCCTGCATGTCCAGATCATTGGTAAATGTGTAACTGCCTGTAGTGGAAATAACAACAGAAAATTCAAAGAAGAGGCAAAGTAACTTCAGCAAATGGCTGTAAAATTTGGTATTTTTTTAAGGGTATTACTGCGAGGCTACCCTGTCGTTCATGCTTATACTCAGATACATTTGGCATAAACAAGTCTAGTTTCAAAACTGCCAGTGAATGGTATTTCACTTGTAACACTTGAGATAAACAGGTCTAGTTTCCAGAGTGGGGTAGAGAGATAGGAAGGTGGGTGGGGTAGAGAGATAGGAAGGTGGGTTGGTGGGTAGAGAGATTGGAAAGTGGGTGGGTAGAGAGATAGGCAGGTGGGTAGGGTAGAGAGATAGGTAGGTGGGTGGGGTAAAGGGATAGGTGCTGGTTCACCAGCAATTTAAACACAGTACACTGAGATATCAGACTTGATTCACAACTTGTTTACTTCTGACATGGAACAGGTTTCCTTGTCCTTTTTTATATATACTTTTTGGTAATTTGGTACTCTGAATAGAGTGACATCACCCCCACCCCCCACTACCTCCCCATACCCTGCAACTACGTACCACCCTATAGTTAATATCAGCCAGTACTCTGAATAGAGTGACATCACCCCCACCCCACTACCTCCCACTACCCTGCAACTACCTACCTCTTAGTTAATATCAGCCAGTACTCGGAATAGAGTGACATCACCCCCACCCCACTACCTCCCACTACCTCCCACTACCCTGCAACTACCTACCTCTTAGTTAATATCAGCCAGTACTCGGAATAGAGTGACATCACCCCCACCCCACTACCTCCCACTACCCTGCAACTACCTACCTCTTAGTTAATATCAGCCAGTACTCGGAATAGAGTGACATCGAGCACACCCCACTACCTCCCAATACCCTGCAACTACCTACCCTTTAGTTAATATCAGCCAGTACTCTGAATAGAGTGACATCACCCCCACCCCACTACCTCCCACTACCCTGCAACTACCTACCCTTTAGTTAATATCAGCCAGTACTCTGAATAGAGTGATACACCCCCACCCCACTACCTCCCACTACCCTGCAACTACCTACCCTTTAGTTAATATCAGCCAGTACTCTGAATAGAGTGACATCACCCCCACCCCACTACCTCCCCACTACCCTGCAACTACCTACCCTATAGTTAATATCAGCCAGTACTCTGAATAGAGTGATACACCCCCACCCCACTACCTCCCACTACCCTGCAACTACCTACCCTTTAGTTAATATCAGCCAGTACTCTGAATAGAGTGACATCACCCCCACCCCACTACCTCCCACCACCCTGCAACTACCTACACTTTAGTTAATATCAGCCAGTACTCTGAATAGAGTGATACACCCCACCCCACTACCTCCCACTACCCTGCAACTACCTACCCTTTAGTTAATATCAGCCAGTACTCTGAATAGAGTGACATCACCCCCACCCCACTACCTCCCCACTACCCTGCAACTACCTACCCTATAGTTAATATCAGCCAGTACTCTGAATAGAGTGATACACCCCCACCCCACTACCTCCCACTACCCTGCAACTACCTACCCTTTAGTTAATATCAGCCAGTACTCTGAATAGAGTGATACACCCCCACCCCACTACCTCCCACTACCCTGCAACTACCTACCCTATAGTTAATATCAGCCAGTACTCTGAATAGAGTGATACACCCCCACCCCACTACCTCCCACTACCCTGCAACTACCTACCCTTTAGTTAATATCAGCCAGTACTCTGAATAGAGTGATACACCCCCACCCCACTACCTCCCACTACCCTGCAACTACCTACCCCTATAGTTAATATCAGCCAGTACTCTGAATAGAGTGATACACCCCCACCCCACTACCTCCCACTACCCTGCAACTACCTACCCTATAGTTAATATCAGCCAGTACTCTGAATAGAGTGATACACCCCCACCCCACTACCTCCCACTACCCTGCAACTACCTACCCTTTAGTTAATATCAGCCAGTACTCTGAATAGAGTGATACACCCCCACCCCACTACCTCCCACTACCCTGCAACTACCTACCCTATAGTTAATATCAGCCAGTACTCTGAATAGAGTGATACACCCCCACCCCACTACCTCCCACTACCCTGCAACTACCTACCCTTTAGTTAATATCAGCCAGTACTCTGAATAGAGTGATACACCCCCACCCCACTACCTCCCACTACCTTGCAACTACCTATCCTATAGTTAATATCAGCCAGTACTCTGAATAGAGTGACATCACCCCCACCCCACTACCTCCCACTACCCTGCAGCTACCTACCCTTTAGTTAATATCAGCCAGTACTCGGAATAGAGGGACATCAGCCCCACCCCCCCCCCACTACATCCCCATACCTTGCAACTACCTACCCTATGGTTAAAATCAGCCAGTACTCTGAATAGAGTGATACACCCTCACCCCACTACCTCCCCATACCCTGCAACAACCTACCCTATAGTTAATATCAGCCAGTACTCTGAATAGAGTGATACACCCCCACCCCACTACCTCCCACTACCCTGCAACTACCTACCCTATAGTTAATATCAGCCAGTACTCTGAATAGAGTGATACACCCCCACTCCACTACCTCCCCATACCCTGCAACTACCTACCTAATAGTTAATATCAGCCAGTACTCTGAATAGAGTGACATCACCCCCACTCCACTACCTCCCCATACCCTGCAACTACCTACCCTATAGTTAATATCAGCCAGTACTCTGAATAGAGTGACATCACCCCCACCCCACTACCTCCCAATACCCTGCAACTACCTACCCTATAGTTAAAATCAGCCAGGTAGCTGCTGCATGAACAAACCTGTTATATTTTGTCCTCCTGTTACTTTGAGAATATTCTGATCCATTTCCTCTACACTGACAGAATCGATGGTCTTCCCCGATGACAAGGAAAGGCCATCCAGACTGGTCAGGTTTGTTTTGAAGGTCTTAATACCTATCAAAAAGAGAAGCAAACATGGGAAACATTTGACAATAGAAATCTATCTAAGCTGGTTGCTGTTTGTCTCATTGCTAACTAATGCAAGTTGACTAAAGACCTACATTTTGATCCGAGGAAACTGCATCAGTCTCACACGGACCAATAAAATGCATATCAGAAAACAGCTTGGGTTATCTTCATAAATGAACAAATGCTGTTGTAAACTGCAGTTATTCTCCTGCAGGAAACTCAATCTAAAATAAAAAGACCCTTCTACCACAACACTAACAGCAGAAATAAACATTTCAAAGTTGGACACATTTATTTTACCTTCAATAAAATGAGTTGCATTCTTGTAGACACTGATTGCTTCAAGATCTGAAATGTCAACACTGTCAACATTTCCATCCACTGCGAGATTCTCTCCAAATGTCACTGGCTTGCTGAATGTTATGGTACCTCCCACTGCTTGGTTGCTGCTCGTCAAAAGCACAGTATCATCTGTCATATTAACGCCATCAATAAGACCAGCAACAAACAAATCACCTAGTTTGAATAAAAGGTAATTAAAATTGATAGTCAATCAATTTAATTTTGAAGTAAGTACCAAAACTCAAATGTGAAGCTAATTAACCATGCCACATAGGATGAGGTTAAAATATGGAATTTCAGAAATGTATCATAATATTTCTTTATACTCTTTTGCAGGACAAATTAATCATAGAAAGAAACAAACTGAAGTTCTTCCAATGATATATCATAAGACAATGCATTTTGCAATTAGTGACATACCTGACAAGGTAATTATTAGAGTTATCATGCACTGTAGAGATATTGCTACACTCATTGTACACACTAAGATGAACATTCAACATCATTAAAGCCTATTAATACTAAAGCCATAGTACCTGAAAAGTTTGCATATTGTGAAAAGGTCTTCGGTTCAGCTATGGTGTGGTTCCCTGCCAGGGTGACGATATTATCAGTCGAGATTTCATCAATGTCACCTTTGACATCAAGGTCTCCCTCCAGTATGACTGATCCATCGATAGCAAGAGAAACTTCAACAGTCTGTAGGTAGATATACATTCCATATCATGCTTAAACTGTGCCTTGTATCATCACTCTCAAGAGAGACTTCAACAGTCTGCAGGAAGCTATATACATTCCACATGATGCTTTAACTATGCCTAGTATCATCACTCTCAAGAGAGACTTCAACAGTGTGCAGGAAGCTATATACATTCCATATGATGCTTAAACTATGCCTTGTATCATCACTCTCAAGAGATACTTCAACAGTGTGCAGGAAGCTATATACATTCCACATGATGCTTTAACTATGCCTAGTATCATCACTCTCAAGAGAGACTTCAACAGTGTGCAGGAAGCTATATACATTCCAAATGATGCTTTAACTATGCCTAGTATCATCACTCTCAAGAGAGACTTCAACAGTGTGCAGGAAGCTATATACATTCCATATGATGCTTAAACTATGCCTTGAATCATCACTCTCAAGAGATACTTCAACAGTCTGCAGGAAGCTATATACATTCCACATGATGCTTTAACTATGCCTAGTATCATCACTCTCAAGAGAGACTTCAACAGTGTGCAGGAAGCTATATACATTCCACATGATGCTTTAACTATGCCTTGTATCATCACTCTCAAGAGAGACTTCAACAGTCTGCAGGAAGCTATATACATTCCATATGATGCTTTAACTATGCCTTGTATCATCACTCTCAATGATGTGAACTAGAATGAGGTGATAGGGATCAGTGCTTAATCTAAAGGAGAATCACTCACTTCCATAGATGAGTCACAATAGTTAAATGAATTTCACAAATATTTACTTTGAAAATCATTTTCAACTAAGTCATTTAAAATTCATCCCACAATCTTTAGCATTTATGAAGGAACAAGCAGTTTTCTCATGAAGGTATTGCACAGGAACACTCCTACAGCAGTATCCATTACCCCTAGATGCCACCACTGCCACTTGCTGCCACCACTGCCACTGCTGATACTGATACTGTGGCTGCTAACACCACTACTGTGGCTGCTGCCACAAGCTTACATGCCAATGGAAATTCCCCTTTCAATATGAATTGTGTATATCAAAATAACTTCATTTCAGACAAAGCTTTAAAAAAACAGATCTTGAGAAAAAAAATCATTGCAGTAAGACTACATACGGTGTTTTTGTCCTTCCGGAAAATATTTGTATTAACATCTGTCAGGTTGATGTATTTGTTCATGAAGTCTGAGGTAACAGCAACTACAGAGCCATCTATGGAACTGGGAGAGCTCAAATCTTTAAAAGATTTCTCAGCTAAAGAATGGGAAAAAGAATATGAGGTACGGTTGGAAAATTGTTTTGAAGATTTCTTTTAAACATGACCAAAAGTTTATGGCCATGACACGAGGAGGATACATTTTCTTGGATTCAGTGGAATTCCAAACAAAGTAAAGCTTGGGCCAGCAATGGTCAGCTTTTACTTCCTGTTGACTGGTAAAAATATTGACTGCAAATGAATGATACAGTTCATTGTTCACCTTTTTTCATTCAGTTTTTACAAAATTTACTTTAAAGATGTTGCTGTACACACCTGTAACAGTTTGAACACCAATAGTTTTCATTGTATTGTTCAGCCTCTCTCTCAACCAATTAATGTCATCCATCTGTCTGTCTGCTTGATCTTTCATACGTTCAAACTGCTGTGCTTCAGTGGCATTAAAGATATGTCCATGGTTTGAAGAAGCTGTAATTTAAATACAAAAAAGCTGAGAGGTTGAATAAACATTGTAAATTAATTCAATTATTGCTATCAATGCAAAGAGCTGAATAAATGTACTAAAATACTAACAAATATATACTTTCTTCTTTTTTATCCAAATTTCTTCCGTTTACTACTTTCATCACAACAGCTGTTTACATTCCATTGCTAAAACCTTTAGACTATAACACTATCGTGCACTTACTGCTAGATTCTCTGGAATATGACAATTAAATAAGTCACTATATCTAATGGAGTATATGAATGCATGAAGCAGGGATGAATTAAGTCTCATCCAAAGTCCTGACCAAGTCCAAGTACAGAGGACTGGTCAGAATTGAGACTGGTATGAAGCATATTTTCTGGCCACATCAGCTGAATGTGGGTTACTTACTGTAAACAATGACAGATTCCTGCCAGCATTGTAAATTTAGATTATAACCTTAAAAGGATTTTCTGGTGCCTGAATTTGATTGATTAGCAAAACTGCTGAAATTTTCTGAAAACCTCATCTTCATAGCATTTTCTAAAGCAAAGATATTTGTGATATTTTGTAATGCTTCTGGCAACAGCAGAATGAATGATGTAAATGAAGGCACTTTTTCTGAAAATTTCTTCTTTTTTATCATATTTTATCACTTATCCTCAAAAAGAAAATTACATTCCTATACCAAACCTGGTATTTATGTTTCAAGAAACAAAAGGCTTTTCAAGGGTTTTGACATATTATGCTACCAACTCACATCCAAGCTTGGGGCAGAACTCATGTAGTATTTATGTAGCAAGCACAGCTGGCTTGGTTTCCTGTTTCTCTAACATCGGGCACTCACCATTTCCTCTCACGTCAGCATCAGCCGTACCCACATTCTCAGCAAAAGTTATATTTCCTGTTAGAACTTGAGTCTCATTGCTGTTGATGTAAACCAAATTAGGAAATTCCTTAGTGATGTTCGCTATCCTTGCTATCACTGATTCTAACTTTTCTCGATTCTCATTGCAGATGGTTTCAAGAGTCTCTTGGAAACTTCCGACCTCATTTGCCAGTTGAAATTCCAGCTGGAAAACGGTGTAGTTTGAGGTGCTCGGGAGCATTCCAACAGGTGCGATCACTATGTATTCTGTGGTGTTAACTGTCACAGCAGCAAAGCTTTGCAAGGGTTGATTGAGCATAGGCTGTGGCCGGCTGTAAGTAATTTGTGAGAATCGCCAGCCGTCGTATTGGTAAAACACTAAACCAGAGCTGTCTGATAGAGCGATAAGAATATCAGTGCCTACGGTGATGGCCTGCCACTTTTTTGCCCCAGATGTCTCCAAACACTGGAAAGGCACAAATTTATGCCAAATATACTTGTAAATGATGCTCCTCTCCACGCCAGATTCTACAAAATGTAGCAGAAGAAATATCAGCGTAAAATGTAAATATTTATTAAATTCTACATGGAGGACTGAAGTCCTATAACACAACACACAATGAAGAGAGATATTATATCCTTTAGGCATAAAACATGCCTATATTGTAAACTACTCATATCACCATGTCTCTACATGCTTGGTTCATTGGATTTAATTAATCAGGAAATGAGTAGGGTGCAGAAAGTCACTGTCAGTCACACTTAATAGGCAACTGTTGACCATATACCACTTTTGACTTTTGACTAGTGGCTCATAACACCTACAGACTAGATGCTAGGGGTACAAGATTCAAGTTAGGATCATAATTACCATCTTTTTCATTGATAGTTGGCTCATAACACCTACAGACTAGGTGCTATGGGTACAAGATTGAAGTTAGGATCATAATTACCATCTTTTTCATTGATAGTTGGCTCATAACACCTACAGACTAGGTGCTATGGGTACAAGATTGAAGTTAGGATCATAATTACCATCTTTTTCATTGATAGTTGGCTCATAACACCTACAGACTAGATGCTAGGGGTACAAGATTCAAGTTAGGATTATAATTACCATCTTTAATATCGATAGTTGGCTCATAATAACTTCAGACTAGGTGCTAGCCCTTACCGAAATGCCAGATCTGGCTTTATATCTGGTTTAATCTGGCCAGATCAAGTTTTATCTGGCCATATAAAGCCAGATATAACTGGATATAGAGTCAATCCAGATATGCAGATAAAGTTTTATCTGGCCATATAAAGCCAGATATAACTGGATATAGAGTCAATCCAGATATGCAGATAAAGTTTTATCTGGCCATATAAAGCCAGATATAACTGGATATAGAGTCAATCCAGATATGCAGATAAAGTTTTATCTGGCCATATAAAGCCAGATATAACTGGATAAAGAGTCAATCCAGATATGCAGATAAAGTTTTATCTGGCCATATAAAGCCAGATATAACTGGATATAGAGTCAATCCAGATATGCAGATAAAGTTTTATCTGGCCATATAAAGCCAGATATGACTGGATATAGAGTCAATCCAGATATGCAGATAGTTTTATCTGGCCATATAAAGCCAGATAAAACTGATGTAGAGTCAATCCAGATACGTATATAAAGTTTTATTTGTTCAAAACAAAGACATATATAACTGGATATAGAGTCAATCCAGATATGCAGATAAAGTTTTATCTGTCAATAAAACAGTCAGTCAGTATAACTGGATATACATCATGTATATCCAGTTATACCTGACTTTATATTGACAGATAAAACTTTAAGACTGTTTGCTCTTACATAGTGTATTTTCATAGAGATTTACATTGCACTATATTGTGGTAGGCTACTGCACTATGCATATATATTTCAATAGTAAATCACTTACAGTGCACACTAAGTCAAAGGGGGGGGGGGGAGATAACTATCTCTATCTGGGTTGCTAGGCAACCACAGGGTCTTAGCTAGAAACAGGATGACTCAGAAGTTTATTTAGTGTGAAGGCCGCTTTTGAACAATGGACATATATGTTTTGATACTCTAGGAGTGATATAGGAAAGGGAGCTATGTGTACACTAGTGTCCACATGGTAGGAGTAGAGAGCAGAAGGAAGTTTAATAGAAAGGATTGGTACATTAAGAAAAGGTGATGGAGATTCGTAAATAATAACCTATTGATGTCAGGACATTGGCAAAGCTTTCTATAGTGAACTTAACAGTCAGAAGTAAGGAAGAATTTTTTGGAACGGATGGCAACAACATATTTGGGACTGAACTTCGATACTGAATAGAACATATATCGCCCTCCTGAAACTTATTTATTAAAGCAAATATATTAAATAAAGGAATAGCACAACGCAATTTATTATCAACATCTACAGGACCACAGAAGAATAAAGAACTCAACCTTCAATTATTATTTTTAAGTGTACTAGTACGTACCGCGCGATGCCAGTTTATTTAAGTAATATGATTTTCCTGGGCGAAAAAATTTGAATGTTCATGTATTCAACATCAGTTTGCAAATGTTTTGGTAAGGTATAGTAAAAATGTGTAATGTGCATGCACATAACATATTTCCACTATGTTCCAATCCAGTTGAGTTCTGTGTTTTTATTTTGTGTGTCTTGCTCTCTGTATGGGTTCTGTACCAGAATTGAGATAACTGATCACACTGGAAAGTTACTCTCAATGCTAGTCCAGTTTTGGCCACTTATTTCCTATTTGATTGACATTTTAGCCAGATATATATTTTTTTTTATATCGGCCATATAAAAGTTTATCTGGATTTTCTTTACATCAACCAGATAAAGTTTTATCTGGCCCAGATATGGATGCAATAGAATTTAACCAGATCAAATTTTATATGGGCCATATAAAAGTTTATCTGGATTTTCTTTATATCAACCAGATAAAATTTTATCTGGCCCAGATATGGATGCAATAAAATTGAACCAGATCAAATTTTATATGGGCCATATAAAATTTTAACTAAATTTTCTTTATATCACCCAGATAAAGTTTTATCTGGCCCAGATATGAAGCAATAAAATTTAACCAGATCAAATTTTATATGGGCCATATAAAACTTCATTTTATATCAAGTTATATCTGCCCAATTTTTTATCTGGCCAGATATAAATTCCAGCTCTGGGGCAAATCTGGCCCAGATTGAAATTCCAGATCTGGACCAGATCTGGATTTTTATATCTGGCCCAGATCTGGGATTTCGGTAAGGGAGAGGTACAAGATTCAAGTTAGGATCATAATTACCATCTTTTTCATAGCTAGTTGGATCATAACAACTGCAGACTATAGGTGCTAGGGGTACAAGATTCAAGTTAGGATCATAATTACCATCTTTTTCATTGATAGTTGGCTCATAGCACCTACAGACTAGATGCTAGGGGAACAAGATTCAAGTTAGGATCATAATTACCATCCTTTTCATTGCTTGCTAAAACCAAGAAGTTTTCCTGGTCCTTGTCCTCTGAAATGACAAAGAATTCCCAGTCCTTGGCTCCATGAGTGTAGATATACTGGTCAATGAGAAATGCCTCAGTATGTAGATTGTACCTCATGATATATGACTGGTCTGGGTAAATATCATTGTGAGGCTCACAAACAGATACCGCCAAGAAGTAATGGCCATGGACTTCAAAAGGGCAAATGTCCGTCAAGTAGGGCACTGAACATTCAAAGGAGTTGTCAAAGTGTGCACCTGTGTATGTAGAAATGTTAAAGGATAATAAATAACATACTGGCGCAAAAAGTATTATAAACAAATCAAATAAGTGTCACGCTGTGTATGTCTTCATGAAGCAAACATTGTTAGAAGATTTCAAAGCATTCCTATCATAACAGACATATTTCCATTAAACATTAATTAATACTTATAATCATGTTGAAGCATAACACTGGAAGGATAAGCATGAGAGCATGTTTCCATGCGGGCAACATTGGTGTCAAATGTTAAAGATATCAAAACTTTTAGTATCAAAGCACATGTTAAATGGCCACTTTCATGTCAGCTTCAATTAAACATACTCCAAATCTTTGGGAGAGAGCCACCATTGTCAAAACTGTACATAAATCACACTTTGATGCAAATATGAAGCTACAAGTGAGAAGGCAAGCAACAGTATATGCTACCTGTGCATGTTCCAATAGCTCGCTCTGCTACAGCAACGATATTTGAGAGATAGGGAGAGACCATGGTTATGCTATTTGTCCTTCCAATAGGTAGCCATGGCAATCAGAACAAATATGAACCCCAGTTTATATCCTGATATACAGTTATGAAAGGAAAGGTCCATGCATCGACCTGCAAGCTTTATATTAATGTTTTGACTTGACCTGATGTTACACATGATACACAGAATGGTTGTTACGTGCAAAATAAGCCAAAATGGCAGAATGCACAGCATCACATTACTCTGTAATTATTTATTAAACAATAGTTCCCACAAAGAAGAGAAAATGTTCCAAACCTTCCCATTTATAAACAGCTAAGCTGGAATCTGCTCCTGACGTTGTGTTGTCCGATCCGCTAAATCCAATGATCATATAAGTCTGTCCTTCTATTATTAATTTCTCAACAATGAAAGCATAGCCGGCCTCTATTGTTTGGATTTGATAAAACTGACTGTCTGCAGAGCTGTATTTATAAATGTTGACTGCAGTTTCCCCTGTGGAGTAGGTTTAAAGCTAAATCAATTTAATTCTAGCAATAGTTTGGTAGTAGTTTTCAACATTATATTACTCAGCTTTGTTTCAAATAAACTTACTCCTACGAACTGCAAATGATAAAAATGAACCATAAATCATACTTTTGTCAATCGGAAACCTGTTAACAGAACAAATGCGAGATGTGTATGGAAGATATGGTTATTCAAGGCAATTAAGCAACACCTCAAATCATTAACACACCTCCCCCCCCCTACCCCACCCGTAATACCTCCTTCCCATCTCATTATTTATTTGCTAGAAGAGGTTCCATTAGAAGGTTCTGCAATATCCGGCACACCACATTAACAAGTACTGTATCACGCGTTTGTAACCACTCAGAAAGCTACAGAGAAGGGATCCATGTTTTATGCAGCAATGAAGATAAGAAACATGTATATAATTTCCTCCGTTTTCTGTTTCTATTTACTTATATGACCTTACCCGCTAAGGCCAACTTGATATCTCCATCCTGGAAGATAGCTGTCATGTGAATAGCAAGATTATCAGATTCTATCAACTGTAAGTATTCCACGGTTGCATTCTGTGAATGGAGAGTACAATAAACCAGAAGAGTTTAAGATATTTATGCTAACATGGAGGGAGGGGAGGACTTACTTTATCAAAGTTTCCATTGGATTTGAGACATTTCTTGCAAGTACCACAGACACGGGCATATCTTCTAATGGACAGTCGTCACATACTAACACAGCATGGATCAGAATGATTGTGCTAGGGTAGTTTGTACATACAGAGCCATTTGACTTGAAAATGCAAAGTTGTGTACAAATTCTATCTTCATAGACTTTGTATATCTAATTTAGATGTTATAATGAATGTAAACAAACAATATCCCATTCACTCTACCATTGCAGCAACTTTGAGAATTATGTCCAACATGTACAGAATATAGAAAAGATATACATTAGGCTAAATGCATTACATTATTGGCTTGATGATGTGTGCATGCAGGGACCTTGCAGCATTTTCTTTTAACCTGCATCTGGCTTTCATAAAAATTTAGAACCAAAGTCTGAAATGTATTTTCATCAAATGTGTTCAATGGATATTTTCCCTAGTATTCCTACATGTTTTCATTGTGTCTATACCCCACAGTATAGATGTAGCTCTGAAGGGGCTGATTTTTTTTAAATTAGCAGTTTGTCTCCAGGATATTTGGTGAGATGTTAGGTCGGCCAGACAGTAAATTGATAATCTTTCTGGAAATCTCATTGCAGGTCAGTTGCTAATTTTCTTCAAGTTTAGGTCTTCATAAACGGCTGGTAGCAACAATTCTGTTAAAAGGATCTCTATCTTGGTCAAATAGATACAGTACTTGGTTACTTGCCTGATACACTTTGAAGATAACAGTCTTGTTTTGTTCTCTAAAGGAATCCCCAGTGACGACAGAAACCAGGAGGTAGTCCTCGTAGGTAGCAACTTCCACATGTTTGAAGAAAGGCAACCCCAATGATGCAAATGCATGCACATCATGAAATTTAAAATGATCTGATGATGAAAGACAAAGAGAATAATGTAATTTAGATAAAATGCCTAACATCTGTGATTTATACTAAACACATCATGTCCAGAACTGGTTACTACTAAAGAAAGTATAAAGCAATACTGTAGCTCAATTTGATTCCATTTGTATCCATACAAACTTTCATTTGAAATGGCTTGGTTCTTGTCAATGTCTAATTCCTGTGGATATATTAATAATGTGATTGTAAAGAATGTCCTCATGGACTATACGACTAATTTGAGAAATTCATACTTAAGTAGTTTTGGATGTTAACAAATGTTTTACTGTGCATCTGCAGTATGCCATTACACCCATGTGGTACAAAACATATCAACTTCAAATGTTGCACTCTTGAGAAAACTCTGTAAAAATTGAATGCAAATTACAAACTAATAATTAAAAATGTGTTCCTCTTTCAGTCAGTCACTTGATTGATTTTTTGTCTGCAGCTATCTGACTGATACTCTGGTAATTTCTCCTTCTTTTGTGATTTGCTTTTGCTTGAGATATTTCCTACATCAAATAAGAAATAGTTCCTGTAAATTACAGAAAAAGGATAAGTCTTATTCAATTTAAATGGTATGGAATTTGTGTTCTTGCAAAAACTTGTGTACCTTGATGGTCAAGAGCTCAAAGCCATCCACAAAATTGTCCATGTTACACAGAAACCTTACAGAAATTCCTGAATTTACACAAGTCACACAGTTGAAATTACGTATGAATTGCAGTAAGTGGCACTTAGCTATTTGCGGTTATTTATTTTGGTTAGCAATCTTTGGACGGCCACTTTACAGACCTGCTAACCTGTCTTTCACAAAAATACATGTGATCACAATGGCAAGAGCATTTCATACCATTATGCCCCCCCCCATCCCCACCCCCCAAATAAATATATCTGGATATTTGCAAAGGTCCCAGTAAAAATTTGAAAAGTAAAATATCTCAATGCAGAAGAAATTAGAATTTAAATGCAAGCAAATAACATTGGGAGCTGAGCTCAATTGCAAAGTCCTGCCTCAAGAGCTGAAGAGAGTTCTGGGAAATTGGGTACGTGTGAGGGTAAGTCATAATTTATGTTGTGAGGCTACACAGCAACTCTAAGACCCACTATAAGGGATATTAACAATCATATTAGCTATTTGCCAGCCTGGACAGGAATTGCATTACCCCACTGTGCATCCAGCAGTTAAATCGCCAATCAGAGTAGTACACAATTTCAATATTTGGCTTTAAAGTGCCAATTGCCAGCATGATCATAGTCACATTACATTCTTGAACTAAAGGTGTTCTTCATTTGAAGCAAAGATCTTCCACAATAGTAATTCTTTCAACAAAGCACTGATTATGGATTGTATTGAACCCTCATCACCAAGTGATAAAGTTGTGTACTCTGACTGGCAAGTGGCATATTAATCAACTGCAAACTAATATAGGTAGTTCTAACTTCTAGTAGGCCTAACTGAGTCTATAGGCTACAACGTTCACCTGAAAAGCCACAATCTCTTTGCATAGTTATATTCCACAGACTGCCTAGTAGGACTTTCATAGTCCTCCAGTCCTATGCCTAGACCAATATGAGAAACCAGCTCGCTTAACCTAGGCCTAGGCCTAAATTAGTTGGGCCTTGGCCTACTGTAGGATGTATTATTGTAGGCCTAAGTAAAGTGTGTCATACTACAATAGAACTTTGAATATATCACATAAATTGCTAACCACTGTAGACCTATATAGTGTATAATTCAAATAAATCCTGCTTCTACTTCGGAGTAACCCTCCACTATCTTTGCAGAAAGTCCCCATTATTGTTCTTCCACATTCTATTGATGGTGAAGTTTCTAAGTGTGTGCTACCCCCATATTCCTGAGGCATCCCGAAGGCTCATTTTCTGAACTTCCGCGATTCAAATATTACTTATAGTCTTGTAGAACTGTTCTAGTGTTGTTAGTTTACAGATAAAACACATTTGTCCTCTTTCCCCAAGTTTCAATACTTAAGGATAACAAAAATATGGAGCAACAACTTAAGCAAGCTGAAAACCTTTCAAAGCAGCTGGAAGAACTTGAAATGTTGCGCAGTATTTATCCGGGCTCAGGTGAACTGATCGTTACCGACCGTACAATTATATCAGATGCGCGAGACTTCGTGGCAGCCAGTGGCGACAGTAGTGTTATACTCAGGAAGCTTTCTTTCGTCGTCAATGTGTCATCTTTAGAGGTATGAACAACTAACTAAGAGGAAACGACCTCGACTATACAAAAATATACTCAGTTTTTTCTTGCACATTGAACTTTAACATTCACCAGTTTTATCTAATTGTTAGGCTCAGTGCAAATTACTGCAGGAATGTTCATATTGTTGCTCATTTGCAACATTTGTTTCAAATGATGTTGTTATTATGTTAAATATGCTAATGTTTATGTCTTCATGCTCTCTAGCACTGGACAGGCTCACACTTGTAGAAAGGAATATATCAGTTCAGTGTTGGGGCTGTGTCATTCCTCCATCGGTACATTCTGCCATAGAAAATGTATTGTTTCCACTGTTAATCTGAGGGCGGTAAAGCACTTTGTATGGTGGAAAGAGCACATTTATTGTGGTTGCACAGTAGGCCTATATGCACTGTATATTTCTTGGCTTCACACTACCTATAGGCCCGCAAATCCACTAAATCAGTCATTTAAATCGACAATCAGAATCGGTCTTTTTAATAAACATTTAACAATCAGCCTAAATTAATTCGATTTATTCAACCAATAAGTACATATTTGAAGACAGTGTATTGACTCAAGATGGCAAACTTACAATTAAAACTATTCAATCAACATGTACATTAAAGACTACATCTATTCCCCAATCTTGTCTTAACTACAATGCAGTCTATCCAACGAACCATCACATTTGAAGACAGTGTACTGTACCTCAAATCCTTTCACCCGAATCAAAGCAAGTTTCACCGATTCCTGTGAAAAAACCATTCCTAAATTGTACCTTTCCGCCATAGGTTTCGAAACTTTCCGCCATGGCAGAAAGGATCAAAACCTATGGTGGAAAGGTATGGCAGTATGTACCTATGGCGGAATGGCACTGGAAGCTATCAGTGTCACATCTTTCTAACCTCTGACACCAACTACTGTATAACCCTCTGAACCTGGCATGTCCTTTATCAGGGACCCAACAACCATACACTTTGAAGAATGACTCAGACTATTCCATAGCTACAATAAATATAAAAGTTTCATTTGCTAATCTCCTGGCAAAATGATCATGTCTAGAGGGCAAACACAAATATGCTCAAATCTGGTTAATTGCATCTAGATGCTATGTAATTGTTCAATATTTATACTTCAAGAAGCAGAAATTAGTAAAAACACAGTTTGGAGAGGTTTATTCTATATAAAGCAAGGTAAGCACATCACAGTAGCCTGGTTCTGGTCTTCTAAGCAGACAGTGACATCACTATTTGCCTTTATTTTAAAAGATCTTGACAATGTTAAGCAATTCTGCAAAGAGAATACTCAAATACCAAGTTTAACTACAGTAGCGTGATTGAACTATGATATATCAACACAACAATTCTGCCTAAAATAATCACCTGACTTTAAACCTTAGTACCAAAGCTTTGATTTAAATACACCATCATAATCATTTACATTTTATTGCTATTTGGGACTCAAGATTTCCTTGAAGGAATCTGCAAGTATTTAATTGACTCGTATTATTGTCTACTGTACACCTCTAGGTAAAATTTACAGCCACATGCGACTTGCCATTGAAATACCCAGAAGAAATCCCTGATATTTTTATCAGGGTTGACACTTTACACCGTAGCAGTCAAAGGCGCCTTAATGAGGACTTGGAGGAGTTCATATTGCAGACAGAGAGAAACGAAGTTTGCATCTTGAATGCACTACAATGGGTTCAAGAAAATATAAGCCAATACAAAGATATTAAAGAGGAGCCACCAGTCATCCAAGATGATGTTAAAGAGGAAATGAAAAATGATAAATTTACTAGATTATGGATACTTAGTCATCATATTTATAGTAAGTACAAAAGAAGAGATATTCTTGATTGGGCAAGTGAAATGAAACTAACTGGATTCAGCCTTCCAGGAAAGCCTGGCATTATCTGTGTGGAAGGAACAACATCAGATGCCGAGGCTTATTGGAACCGTCTGCGCAGGCTTACCTGGAAGAAAATATCTTGTAAACACAGAGAGGATTATCCATTCCCTGATAAGAATTGGAAACCTCAAGATTTAAAGGAAAGGCGAAAAGGACCATGCTTTGACAAATTTGAGGAGCTTAACTTCAATGCGCATGGCTCTGGCACTGGAAGAGAATACCATATGGACTTGGGAATGCTACAAAGGTGTTTAGAAGAAAAGGGCTTGACAGATATATTTAAGGTGTTGTTAGGAGTGGAAGGAAAAGCAGCTGCAAATTGAATTTATTTTTATACCTTTCCAAGTATTACATGTTTAAGAACAAAACTATATGAGGTACAGCGGTCAAATGTTTGGCATTTCACTTTAGAATACTTATATTTGACACTCATTTCAAAGATGCTTTATATTATTAAGATAAAAAACACATTATATATATCACTTATACATGATGATGATTGATGTCTAGTTCCATTTAGGATACTACGTAGCTAAAATATATATATATTACAAATAAAATAATAAATGTTCATTACAGATTTGAGTTTAGTAGTCCTCATAATTTAGGTTTTTGTTTCCTTTGCCTTTTTTCATCATGTACAGTAAATTGTTAAGTTGATCATCAAAAGTGTTGATAAATGCTCAGACAGTATGCAGCTGCATTACGCTGCATGCCAATTAGGGTTTCCTTGAATACCATATATAATGTTTCCACCAAACTGTTATTAACTGTCAACAAAGGCTTAATAGTTAAAGCTGTGATAGACCATTTATGCCAATGAAAGACCCTTAACAGCAGAATAAGGATTTGTTAAAAGGAAGAACACAACAAAATACATATATGCGGTCCAGAGTAAATTATGCAATGCATGTCATATGTAGTTAATTGATGTGTATTTGTTTGTTTCAAGAATAAAACAATTACAGCTTCATTTTAGATAACAAGTCTAAAACTTTGCAGGTAAGTTTTATCTTGATTTCTGTTCAGATAAATTGGCAAAGAGACTATATGTATACAACATAAATTAGTATTACATTTGAAAAATGCCCACCATATCTATTATGTTTGGTAATATGCCACTGTCCTATATATTTATTATGTTTGATAATATGCTAATGACAATCTTTGGGGAAGTATAGAATCAAAATTGATGGGAAAATTGTCAAGTTGCTTCCTTAAAGTATTGTCTGGCTCAAGTCAATGGCATTCACCAATAAGGGATCAAAAGCTCTGGAAAGATTAGCTTACATATTACTAATTTAGAAAAGCAATGGGGGATTTTGTGCAATATGTTTTTGTCTCTAAATTCAGGAAGTTTTATCAGAAAAGTATGGATTGCTGTGTCAGGAGATATTTTGAAAGGGTACCCAGGTGGGTTATAAAAGCAGTTGTCCATAATTTCTTAGCTTTGCTACTGCTAATACAGTACGTTGTCATCATTTGCAATGAAGATAAGATGTGCAGCCTGCAAGGATTGATCCTTTGGTTAAACAGATTACAAGTACTTCTGCGGGCTTGCAGATGGGCTGCTTTTTTTTTCTTTCTTTCTTACTTTTCTTGTTATTCAATGAATTACACTCCTCGTTTAATGTTACTTACTCAAATTTTGTAGGGATTGTCTTGGAAAAATAAGTATGACTTTTGATTCTTTCTATTTCTAAATTTTTCTTCTTTTTCAAACTGAACCTTTGACATGGTGTGTGTGTTAGGATGGGTTTGTTCATAGGCGTACAAGGGGGGCAAACTGCCCCCCCCCCCAAATTTCCAGAGGACAAGAATTTCGGGCAAAAGTCCTGAAAAATTCGGGCAGCCTATAAGAGGAGAAATGTATATGTATATATATATATATATATATGTATATGTATATATATATATATATATATATAAATATACAGCTTGCCCGAATCTTTTTCAACTTTTTGCCCGACAATTCCATGATTTTCTTTATTTAGCATCATGATGCCCGAATGTTTCCGTGTAACACCACCGTAAGCGCAGCTCATCTGGGCTACCACGCTTTTTGCACGATCAATTTTTTTTTCTAACTAGTCAACTGTATACCTGGACATCCCCGACATGAGTGTATATAAGAAACATTTCTTTTTCATGGATGGTGGGGGGGAGTGCCTACTAGCCTAGAAGTACAGGTTATCATATTCTTTGTTACATTTTATACTTTTTTGTGAGACAAATTGCAGTCTCGCCCGACACAGCGACATTATCCCGCCTACGTGTCGTTGAACAATGTATGTTTTTCTGAAGGTAGCTGAGTACTGTGTTAAAATAATAAATACGGTAACTAAATATGAGCTTAAAAAATATACTGTCCTATCTTTCCCTTTCAAAGTGATGTTACCATTTTTTCTTCTTCTAATTTACCAAATTTTTGGGGAAGTGTAAATTTCTAAAACGTGAGATTATAAAACAAAGAATGTTTAGATGCAACTTGCAAGGCCTCAGAAGTGCTGAAGTGCAATGTTTCAAAAACTGTTGCAGATCTGGTACTTTGAATAGGATACTCATATACGTTAGATGAGACTCTCAGAGATGATGTCCTATATTGACTGCAACTAGTCTATTTGTTTTTATGCTAATTTAACGTGGAACCTTTTAAATATGATATATCAAGGAAGCTCCGACTGTTAAGAAAGCAAAGGATGAACCAGAATTTTCCATTCTCACAATACATTTCTGATTGCTTGCAAAAGACCAAATGAATGTATTAGGTGGTGATGATGTGTTTGTGCCGGGGTGACACCTGCTTGTAGATATGATAATTCAAATAACACAGCTTCAATGATTTCATATGTATATAGAGCTCCTTAGTGAGATTTGGAAGTAAGTGTAGGCCTTCTGCAGTCATCATATATCGAAGTTTGAAAACCATGTAAACACAATTGCTCTATACTAAAAGCTTCCATGGATTCGTGAAAGGTATGTACATCCACCATAGTGAGAAGGAGGAACCTACTTTCATGGCATTGTAATTCCAAAAATGAACTTGATATAATTCTACTTTAATTAGTGAAAGTATACAACTGTTTTATGTGAAGATCGAATGTCATTTTCTTCGCAATACTGACAGATATCAAAGTCTCAAATTTTGTAAACCTTAAATTTTCAAAAGAAAAGTGTTGATGAGTTTCATACTTGATGTGTAGATTCAACCTAGTGGGTACAAGAACCCCATTGTTTTCGTGGAGGTCAAGAGTAATATGAGGTCAATCGACTGAAAGTCTGAAACACTTGTCTGTAAACATGTCTCCAAATGTGAAGTTTGGATGAACTTCATGGTTCAAGTGAATTTTTTCACATCGTCAGGTAACTGAATCTATTTCCTCTAAAAGTAGTGAAAGCAACTGATGCTTATAAGTTGTAAACTTGAGTAGAAACTTTGTGAATCGATGAACACTTTGAAGACAAATAAAAACAATTGTCCAATAAATGGACAATTGCAGTGGTTGGACAGGTAAGCATAGGCTCTACATCACGAGAGCCACTGTACTAAGCCATGCCATGTAAGAGTACATATTAGGCCTGACGAATTAAACTAGAAGACCATGTGTCCTTCCCCCCTTTAACCTGATTATCTTGCCCTCCCCCCCCCTCTCACCCTGCTGAAAGGCAGTGCTGGTATGTAAGGTCCACTTACCCCGTAGAACACGCGAAATAATCGGCCCGTGTTATCTCTCATCACTGATGCTCGTATTGCAGCGTCCGGTGATGCGTTTTACATATTTAGAAATGAAATATTAGATTCATTCATGGATATATTTACCGTTGTTTATCCTGGTTACAATAGTTCCTCTTTTCCTTCTGTTATGATGGTGATCTTCAGGAATCGTCAAGACTTCTTTCATAATTTCGAGCTTCTCTTCCATAATAACCTTAGCAGCTTCTTGGAACCGTAGCAAAAGATCTGTGTAACATGAGAAATGTTTGACATTGATACAAGAGCATATGAGCCGAGGTTGCCTGGGGTCTGGCACCCGTCGACTGTTTGAAGCCCCCCAACCCCCCCCCCCCCTCCCCGGCACACACACATATAGTACAGTCATTGGCGTCTAGCGCCAGGTCAGGTCCCTGGAATATTTATATCACTAGGGGCCCTTTATGAAGTCTTCGTAGATCCTTAATTATATCATGAAAATACGAATAAGCCACATTAGTTCTGTCAGCTAGCCCGTGTACATCCGGCTATGAAGATTCTAACATGATCTAACTTCGAGCTATAGTTGCTAACATTGCGGTAACTTCTGAGGGGCATCTACAATATGTGAAGCCTTGAACAGCTCATCTAATGATTTAAGATCATGTTTCATGCATGAAGGTAATAAACTGATTCAGTAGGCTACATGATGCACGATCGAGTTTTTCCTTACATTCCTCAGTCACGGTCTTTTTACTCCTTCCCCGAAATTTCGCCCGTTTATGTCAACATATGGAGATAATTTATCTCGACATTTCGTACTTTTATCTTTGCTTTATCGATTTTGTCATATTTCGACTCTTTATTTAAATTGTGACGTTATGACGAAATTTCCAGATGAAGGTTATGTTGACTGTCTATGTAAATAGCTAGACTTTCTTTCAAAATGAAGAGAAACGAGGAGAGAATCCGATAGATGATGAGATAAATGAAACGAAGAGTTAATCAAGTTTGGTTGAACCAGACACTCATTTTTGTATGCATGCAATGGATCCAGCTGAATTATCTAGCAGGTAGCCGTGGAGTAAAAACAAAAAAACACTTTTCACTCCTATTTCTACACCTATGCTTTCTCATAAGCAGTGGGCAATGGGACATAATTTAGAGAACACAGCTATACCTTGCATTTAACACACATTCCCACAGTTCTTCTGTTCCTTTTTTTTTATCTCTTTAAAGTGATGATTTAGAGTAATAAAATTACCTTGGGAGATTGCGTGGTCACGGTTACCAGACATGGCATCTTGCAATAGTTCGCAAGTTGCCATGCTAAAAGCGGCCAGAAGGATGACCAATGTGAGCCTGCACTGAAGTTTCATTTCGTTTTAGTATGCCTGTAAAAGAAGAGGAAATATGATAAGGCTCCCAAAAAAAAGGGGTTGCGTAAAGCCAATCTTTCCATTAACATTTACTTACTTACCAAGTAACGAATAAAAGCAAACATTAATTATTACGTTAGCTCGTTATACTTTAAAGCTCATTTTGGCAAAGTTTAGGGCCCATGCACCCTGCGGCCCTCAAGATGGTTTTCAAAACATATTAATACGGCTTCCAGAATAGGCTTACGGCAAGGAAAAACATGAAATATTTATACTTCGAGGGGCTCGTATAGAGACCTAATGCCTACTCGTGATATGATATTTTAACAGTCAAGATGTTCAATGCGCATATTGAACTTTCCTCCTTTACTACTTCATTCGCATCTGGACCTCCCGTAAACATGCAGCCCCTGTGTCACATGAGTCGAGGGAATTTTTTAGTTTATTTTTATTTATTAGAACAATCTTTCGTTTAGAGCTACTTATGTAGAACCGTAGTTTTGTCTTGGGTCTGTGACTTTGAAGATTAAGAAAAAATTCTGCGTCAGATTTACATTTAATGAAAACCCCTTTTATGTAAGTTGAGCACAAACACGTACGTTAGTAAAGAAATCCCACGTGATACGTGGTAAAGGCATATACGATTTATGTGTGACCATCACCGCACGTGCATGTAAACATTTAGCGTCAAGAGATATAAAGGGGGCGGGGGCGAGGGCGGGTACACACATAAGAATCATTAGCGCCGGTTGTATAGTGCCGACTAATTTAAGAATAATTTTCTTCAAGAAAGAATTGAATTGAAATACTTGTTAAAAACTATACTTAACTTAATCAATGAAGACAACGATTTATCTCCAACATAGCGTGCCATATACTTTATGTTGAAGCTGGTACATATAGCAAACTCCATACCTTTAAAGCTAGTCCGATTGTCTCCTGTTCAAGACAGTCTAATGTCATCGACGAAAATGAAAAGAGAAAGAAAGAAAAAGTGCATATGTCTTACCGAAGAGAGATTCAGATTTTGTCTTGAAAAGCAGGTATAGGCTACATGTGTTTCTTAGGAACAGCCAGCAGTGTACGTGAATAACATCCAGCCAAGTTCTTGTGCAGTAATCCAGACTGGCTGGTTTGGAATGATGATGATGCTACCCTTACAATATACAAGACAGTAGCATGCATAAGCTACACAGGTGATAGCACAAGATGCATTTACCTGCACACCAAAGCATTCTCTACACAAAGAATGAGATGCCAGCCGTCACAAGATATTTACAGGAATTGTTAGCCAGTTGTATCCTGTTCGAGCTCTATTATGAGCTGCTTCAGGACAGGGATTGTGATTCAAAAGACTATGTTTTGTTCTTTTAATGACAGAAAGACACTGCTACGAGGAGTTGAAACATGAACATTTTAACACAAAACTGAAGTTAAATAAAATAATATTTACCAGGCCCGTAGCCAGGGGGGTTCGGGGGGTTCGTACGACCCCGCCCAGACCAATTTTTTTTTCAATAGAGTTTTGGCGTTTTCCAGGGCAAACTGTCATTTTTTACACGAAAATGCATATTTAAATATATGCTCGTATAATCACTTTTCAACGACAATGGGTGCCACCAGGACCGTTGAGTACAATATTGACCTACACACGCTCAGCTGAAGGCAACACGAAAAATTGATGTAAAGGGACGTCCACACCTGGCGCCGCACTGCGCCGAACTTTGCAGCGCTGCCAAGTTCGGCGCGGCGCGGTGAGGGGTGTCCACACTGAACGCCGCGCCGCGCCGTGATTTCAAGCTTCGAAACATGGCAGACCGAGATATTGGACCCTATAGCAGATAGAAATATGCAAATATGTGTTTGCATACTCTCTTTCGGACTTGCTACTACTGAAGAGACAGTCTAAATATTTCTGTGTTTCCTTGTATTTCAACTTCACAGTAGTAGTAATAGAGACAAAACAAGCACGATGGTTGCTAAAATTTCACTGTGTATGTGTATCTGCACCAACAAGTAATCATTTTGCTATATTTCCCTTCTTTAACACCACTTCCATCTAGATTTAAGATATTTATTCCATATGGGCCAATACATGAGTCTCTGTGATCAGCTAATTGATTTTTAAAGCGCCGCAAAATATTCACAGCGCCGTAAAAGTTAAAACTTTCTCGACTCCAATTTCACGGCACGGCGTCTGGTGTGGACGCCCCTCTACTCCAAGAATGTCCCACATTCTACATTCACGACCACTGATATACAGTGCTAATATAGAGACGTCCCGGCACACCAGACGCCGCGCCGCGCTGCGCCGCGACCGAACTTTGCAGCGCTGCAAAGTTCGGCGCGGCGCATGCTTTTTCAGGAAAATACAAACACATTTTTGATGTATTTCTCTTTTTCACTTTTCTTTTACACTTCAACAATTTCATTGTAGGATGAATTTGCCCTGCCTATGGACAGGCTACCTCTTTTACTCCGTTGTTGGCCCTCTTGTACGATTTTTGTGGCTAAGCTTTTTTCATGTTGTCATTTGATTGAAAATTTCCAAAAATTCCAGCTTAGGTGTTCACCAGATCGCTCAATTTCGATGTAAAAATTGCACAAACTCCCTGGAGTGGGGGAGGTAGAACCACACCCTCTCCCTGCTCGGTCGTTCCACTCCTTGCTCGGGCGCCCTCGAGTTTTGACTTCATGAAAATGCCGAACTCCAGTGGCAGCGATGAAAAAATGGGGGCTGAAGGTATGTTCAGCCCCCCAATATTTGTCAAGTGTTCCAAGAAGCGGGGAGAATTTCGAAATGGGGGCTGAACTTCTTCTTGCTTGAAACACTCGAGAAGTGCCGTTTCCGGCCATCTGGGGGGTTCGAAAAGCTGAAAATTTTCTTGTACGCTCCGCGCCAACCAATGGTGGCGCTCCGCTTAGGTAGTCCCCCCCCCCCCACCCCAGGTAAAAGCTGGCTACGGGCCTGTATTTACAGAAGATTATATAGTACACTGAAAAGAAAGTTATCTTTTTTTCTGTTCTGGAATACTTTTCCATCCTCGCATATCAGTACTGAAGTATTGTTGCATGTGCTCTTTTGAGAATCGTTACACTTTTTTAAATAAGAGAACTCAGCAAATATGGAGGCTGGGTACACAAACCAGACAAATTGATCCTCTTCAACCCCAGAGTCCATCATCGCCACTCGGCCTTTTGTCTAAGATCATGTGTAGTATCTGTTCCCTTTCGAGGGGAATGGTGATACAGACCCGACGATGATCACACAGTCACAGTTTCGATGCAAGGGGACTGGGGTTGAGAGCGGATCAGTCGTTCGGTAGTTTGGTTTTCGTGCCCAGATTCTTTCCTTGGTGACTTTTCTTTAAAAGAACCCCAGTCCATCTAACATCGAGACTGTAACCGTGTGACGTCAGGTAAAATCCTTTGGAAAGGTAATATTTTCTGCACGACGTGATGCTGCTCACATTGATAAGGAGCAAGATATTCGACGTTCATGCTGTATGAAGAAGCGGATATGAAGACGTGGAATTTGGTGGTAAATATAGTCAAGTTTAATCTTCTTGGTTGGAAAACATTACACTTTTGTTTGAACTTGACAGCAAATTCTCGTTAATCGTTTGTGCACTTTACAAAGTTATATACATTTTACTTATTTTTTCAAAACATCTTCCTATCCTTGACTAACTTAAAATTAAAATGGAAATATAACACGATATCTTTTTATATTATACCACATCTGTGAATATTGTGAATTATGAAACCGAATGGAAATGTCTGACCATAAGAGTTTGCATACTTGACAGATGCTAGGACCTACGATTCAGTGGGTGAATTAAAGAAGAGCGCCATCATATTCGGTCGACTTATGAAGTGAAGAAAATGGAAGCTAATTCGAGTGACAGATTAGCTGGAGATCTTCCAGTTCTAAACAAATGGACTTGCATCGGGGCCCTGTTTGGTATTACTTCGGCTGTTGTTTATAACGGGTTGCAACGGAGGCCTGCTATTGCTAGTAAGCGTCTATCCTTGATCAACATTAGGCTAGGTCAAAGTCAGAATTAGGCCTAGGCTAACTGAATGCCTAACACTAACTTACATTGAAACTTAATGGCCAGCCTAACGGAGTTCAAGGGAATCAGGTGCCTAGGCTAGTAGTAGTACTATTACATGGACTATTGTACTATTAGTATAATATATTACTATTACTATTAGTACTATTACGTGTACTAATACATATTACAGGTGCCTAGGCTAGTACATGGACGTTAAGTATGAATCTAAGAGACTGACCTCGGTCAGCTTGCGGCTTTGATTAGCCAATGAAGCTTCTTCGCCAGTTCCTGCTTGCAGGAGGATCTAGTAGCAGTAGTACTGGAGGGCTTAAGCCTTAGTTATTTGCCTACACTGGTCATCGTACAGTAATGACTTGCACAGTATTGTGCATGTAGTGCACCTTGTGAATTATGCTCTCATAAGAAACATAAATAGCATCTCATTATTAAGCCTACTTACAGATCCTGCGGAAACTACTGTTTGAACAAATTACCTGAATCCATCAAGCTCTCTCCCTTCTCGTGCATGTGTCCTTCAAGTTCAAATTGACTCTTGTCTTGGTTTGACAATTCAACAGCTTCTCATTGACTTTAAATGTTTTATTGTTAACTGCTTTGTCTTTTCTCATTCTTGCTTAAATGCACCATGAACTTTTCTTTGGAAGGTACCAAACGAAACTTCAACAAGTGTTCCAAATATTTTCCCAGCTTATTCTGGCCCCATGCACAGTCGAAAAAGAACAGAACATGCTTCCTTTTACAGGTCTATTTGCCACCTCAATGGTGTACCCTACCACAATCACCTACCCAAACCAACTTCTGTTCTTGTCTGCTATTGCAACTGTCATTGGAGAAAATAGAAAGGTTCTGAAGAATTTTTCAGACACACATGGGAATTTCAATAAGTGTCGTTTACCCCAAGACATGACCCTGTTGTTGGCAAATTGCAAGCAATTCAATGTGTCATCAGCAGTAATATCTAAGCAGTGTGGTTTAAGATGGAATATTAAAACACATGTTTTCATGGATAAGTAAACGGATGCAACTTTAAGCATTTCCTAGCAAACACATGTATTTGTGAGACTGTGTGTATTGGAAGACTGGATGCAAGAATTAAAATTGAGTGTAAAAGTAAACAGTAACTATAAAAGTAAAGTACTTTTGGTTTCAGCATGAAAAGCCATTCTTTTGAGAGAAACAAACTGTGACGATTCATCTTTAGGTATCATTTCATGTGTGTATATTGTATGGAATTGCATAATTCAGGGTTAAGATGCTGCAGAAGTCTGCTGCCATCAGTCGATGAGATGTCCTACTGTAACTTGTAAGCATCCAGATAGTCTTGACATCTCTATGAGAAAGATTTTAAATTACTGTAGAGTGTTCTCTCTCATCTCTTTCCAGGTGTTCATAGGCATATTATTGGGATACTAATTGGATCCTTCCTTGGATATAAAACGGGGCAGTTTACAGACAGAAAATGGGCTGAAAAGGTGTTTCTTATTGAAGACTACAAGAAGAGAAATGCAGACATATTCCCAGCTGGTAATACATTAGGATTTTACATATAAAGGACTTTGTGGTTCTGAAAAAGTTATGGATTGTCCTTGGTCTGATCAGAGTCAAATTGATTCAGTTTTTATGATTGCCTTCTTTTGAAGATGAAGATACTACTGTATCTCAGCTGATGCCAATCACTTTCCTGACATTCTGAATAAGCACAGTAAATATCTCCTGTGATTAATAGTAAAAGTAGTAAGTGCTTGTAACTTTCATTTGGATGAAAATTCTGAGAGGGTGTTGTCTTAGCTTGATCAGTTGCTTAATTTTGAGTAAAGTGCAGAACATTTGGTAAAATTGAAGAACAATTTTAAGCTGTTTTACAGGTGTGCATTTACAGTAGTTGATAATTAGCCTTGCCAGTTATTGCCAGACCTGGGTACTGTACTTCTCGGATGAAAGTTTGTAGGCCAATTGTTTGCTAACTATTGAGCTGCATTTAATCATTAATATGAAACAGTGGGTACCATAAACCATAGATCTCTTCTAACAGTGAATATCATTTTGAGTCGGGATGCATTTTGTGTCTTTCTGGCCATCCATGTGTTGTCTGCAAACAGTAACATATAATTTGATGCCAACCACTCCTTCAATCAAAACTAGAACACTGTTCAAATTTTACTTTGTTTCTGTGGCAAAATTGGTGAACTAAATTATGAAACTGAATGATGTTCTCAGACACACAATATACATGCCGATGGTCTGCTGTGTAATATCAAAATATAGACCGAGTCAATGCCAAATGCAGGTTTATTGAACCATTTAAAGATATGAAACCTTCTGCCCTGCCCCATCCCTCCTCCCTCCCCACCCTCCTTTCCTAGTTTGCTTTTCCCATTTTGCTTCCTCCATTGGAAAGCACCAGCAACAGATTTATCACTTGTACTTTCATTTTGTAGATGCACCAAAACTGAAAGGAGAGATTTATACAACATTTTCCCCGAGGAGATAAACTTTCAGGAAGAAATTATGAACTTTTGCTGTGGAAGAGATGGTACAAAGAAATTGCTATTGGAGAAATAAAGAGCAAGTTCCAATTCACTGATATTAATCTGAGAATTGACTTTGTACAACCTTAGTTGAAGGCAGCTGTGTGCAGGATGGAACCAAAGGACTTCAGTTTACTCCTCAAAGACGAAAATATATGCGTTTGAAATTTATTGGAAGCACTGGATACGTTGTACAAAATATATGTTCATCGGCTCTGGTATAAATATGTATTCTCTTGGTAAGAAAGATCAGTAAACATAGTTAGGGATGAATGTGTCAAATTTTCGAAGATTATGAAGATGATGTTTAAATCAGAAACCTATGAAATGTTTTCTTGGGTAAATCCCAGTTAGTAAATTACATTTGAAATAAATAGGGGGACTCTTCCCTATGGCAATCTACTTCCCCCCTCCCATTTAACAAAAACAGTGGTTGAGCTCCTGTTGATGTTCGTACCAAGATTACCTGCCAGAGTCACTTATTATCTCTCCCAGTTTTGGCTTTCATAGCTGCAGAATATATCAATGCATTTATTGTGTATTGTAATGGAAAATAAAGTGAAAAGATATTTTGCTGTTCCCTATACTCTCTGCTTTCAACACAAACTGTGTCAAACATGTTAGTGGAATACCTTCCATATCTACCTTCCAGAAAATAAATTATGTTGTGTGCTGTTTACAAGATCTGTGCTTGATAGTCTTGGTGAACAAATGAGGGCTTATCCTGCAAGGCTTTATCCAATTCAGCTCATGTTTATCTCTGCATCCATTTGTTGAATAGATGGTAAGCAAGAGAAATTGCAAACAAAGTTTGAAAGAGAAGTACTGGTAAGAGTGGGACCTAAGGAAAACTAGTTCTGTGCTCTGCCAGGGGAGTCATACAACTCTCTCAGAATGAAGATGTGATGGAACACTCATCCATGATTAAGAATGTGATGTTGTAGTGCCCTACCTCCCCCCCTCCCCCACCTTGAATGAACAATCTCTAGCCAACCCCCTCCACCCCCCCCCCCCCTCCATCTTGTATGAGCGAGCCTTGGGCACAGCACACTATCAACATCCTAATTGCTTACTGTTCTGTTCACTGCCAGAATGGAATTCCATTGACACCAAGTAGGATTACAGGTACTGTGCTCCATTTATAGATCTATATTTTTCTTAAATTCCGGGTGCATGATAGTGAGTAGTGACCCCTATTATGGTATCAACTTATTAGGGATAGTATCTACACTACACAGTTTATGGGATGGGTAGGATTTTCAGAACTCTATGTTTGGTGGTGCTATGTTTCAAGAATGATGGTCAAATGCCCATGTTTTTGTAATACAATCTCTAGAAATGGACATTTCTGTTTCAATGTCACATTATTCTGAGCCTTTTGATAAATTTGGGAATAATCAGTGACAGAACATGAAATCTGGGTTTAATTCCTGGGAAACGTCTAATCCGGGGAGGGTCCATGAAATTGGGGATTGTCCCCGGAAATCTGGGACACCCGATCACATAGTAACCGACTTAGTCAACAGTATTAATACTGGGGTATCAATTAAGTATCAATCATTTATTCTCTTGGAATGTAAATTTAGAAGTCTTTATAGTTTGGCCAGACTAGTACCTCACAAACAGCATAGTAAGGTATGACTGGTACCTCACAAACAAGTTTGACCTGACTATACATTGCAAATAGCAGTTACACCTGGCTATTACCTCTCAAACATAGAAATGCATAGTGCCTCAAACATAGCATAGTTGCACCTGACTATTACCTCACAAACATCATAGTTAGAAATGCATAGTGCCTCAAACACAGCATAGTTGCACCTGACTATTACCTCAAAAACATAGTTAGAAATGCATAGTGCCTCAAACACAGCATAGTTGCACCTGACTATTACCTCACAAACAGCATACAGACATGACTAGTGCCTCACAAACAGCACAGTTATCACTGACTTGTACCTCACATGCAGCATACCTAGGCATTAGTTAATTTGTATAGTTTCATGGTAAGTTCAAGCTAATTGACAGATAGCTCATCTATGTTAGTGGAGGCTTAATTTATTCATAGATTTGCACAAAATATGACAAAAAGTTCGAAAACTAACTTGAGGATTAAGTTTTCTTTGACATGTTTATTAGACAAACATACAATTCAAACATACATTGTAAAGGATATGAAAATTTAATGAAAGTAAATATAGATCTTTGTTTTATTGCACAATGACAGACTCTTAAATATGGATATTAAATTCCTTAACAGTACAAAACATAACTCAAACCCAGTGATATTGTTTTAAATATTTGGCATTATTACCATGACCTAGTTAAACCCTCATTGCTTGAATATTGGATCTTTATACCAAACTTATTAAAAGTACACTTCACTGGATGTTTCACTTCTGTGCTTTATTTATACCACATAAAATCCTCTAGTAGAGTCCAACCAGTCAGAATTAAATAAACATTAAGGCCATCTGGGTTTACTCAATATTTTAGCCTACTCCTACTGAAGGAATGTCTTTGCTCAATAGCAACATTTCCAGTTCATTTTGTATAATACAATCTAGCACGTTAAAGTTATTTAGCTTGACTAGTCAAGGCTAATTACAAAGAATGAACTAAAAGTCAACAATTTGAAAATTGTGTCATGCAGATAATTAATTTTTGATGACTGAGTTAAGTTGAATAAGTACCTGCTGATTAAACACCAACTGGTGGAAAAATCTAGGCAGGTGTCTTAGTTTGAACAATCTTACTTTGAGAAATACTCCTTCAGTTTTTGTTAAAATTGCTGAACGACCTCAAAGAGCTGTTTTAAGATCTAAACAAGCAACATCAACAAACTTCTTCAAATAAAGGTCTCATTCTGCAATTATTTGTGCTACTTACACATCTTGAAAGTGAAGATCAAAATGTACATTGTTTTATGCCCTTATTGTTTTACCTTGTTTTTGGTAAATTAACCCCAATTACTGTACCTATCTGGCATAAACCACTGTGGTATCACATGTTACATCAGTCAGATAAAGATTGAAATAAATATTATATAAAAGAAGGAATGATATTCAATGAAATAATCACTGTTAGCTTTGAGAGTACTATTTAACAACAAACACATATTGTTTTGGGTTGTACATATATAATATAATTGTATATATATATAATATGCTATAATAACATTCTGAATAACATCTGGAAAATAAGGCACTTAGAAATAACACATACTGCCATTTAAGAGTACAGTGACATTTTATAACAATAGGACTAGCCAGTTACCAAATATGGTGTTCATAACACAAAACAATACATGTGACAGAAACATTTCTAATAACAAGTCCAATCTTAACAAACAAACTTGTTTTTGAAATAGCATCACCTTACTTAGGAGTGTGGTGCATGACTTCAAGGTTATAGATGTGTCCAATGCTAAAAGTGGTTTATTCTGAAAAGGGCAGACTAAATGACTTTTCAAAACTACAGTATGAAAAGGTAATGAGGGATGTGTGACCTGATTAATTCACTATCTATCCGTAATAACTAACTTTGCGATCCGCAGTATAGTCATTGCGGACTTTGCAATCCGCGGTCCCCCTGACAATTTTTCAAGGTCAGGGAAGGGAGTGACCATAATTTTCCCTTTCAGAAAACCAAAAAGAGTACTATACAACAACACTTTAATATTGCAATGGCACATTCTTCTTCAACAGTCCCTAACCATAAGGTACAATTTTCAGATGATTGTGAGGACCAACCCCTCCCCCCCCCCATCCCAACTACCTTCCATTGGAAGGGACAAGCTGGCTACCAGGAAGATATCTTCAGTTTTTTTGTTGGAGAGATAAGGTGTTTGTGTGTGGGGAGGGTGTGGGGGTGGAGGGGCAGTAGTTGCCTACATAGAATCACCCAAGGTAAAACTGTTGCTACTCTGCAATAATATTATATGTAACCTTATCAACTAAAAAGATCAAGGTGCTTGACAGCAGACCTTAAGTCAAGAGCACAAAAGATTTATAGACATATATTTATGAGTTGTGTAAATACTGAAACCAACCATGGTTACATCACAATTGTTCAGCTGGAGTGGTAGTCCAACTTAGGCAATTTCTTCATAGCGGCTGTTCTCTTGATCGGACCCTTCCGAGGATCCAACACTCGATGATTATCAGGTACACTGTGAAGCAGAAAGAAGAATGAAACTTGTCGGCTGGAATCCTGGAAAGTAAGCTCAAAGTTCACTTTGATGCCATGAACAGCATTGAGTTGTGTTCATGCTGGAATTGGATAATTATCAATGACTTTCCTGATTCATTGTTATATCTGTTTCGAGGAGGAACTTTTAAGTTTGATGGGGGCAGCAAAGCATACATTAGGCCACCATCTACAATGTACATGAAGAATAACCAAATGGAGGAGGAGAGGTCTTCAGCTTGAATGAAAATATCTTTTAAGCCGTTCATGTGTTTCCTTCAAACCCTCTAAATAATTTGAAAACCATGTTCCCCCTAAACTACCTCAATGTATTACATATCACACTGAAAGGTAACTAAAGTAGCTTTTCCTTTCTCTCTCTCTCTTCACTTAGCTCATAAGTTTACTTTTGTTTCAACTTACTTTCCATCCAGTGATCTAGATGCTTGTGACTATGGGGGGGGGGGGGGGCGGAGGGAGGGGGGTGGATGCATATCCTCTCGAACCTAAGTTTACTTTTGTTTCAACTTACTTTCCATCCAGTGATTCTAGATGCTTGTGATTGGTGGGGGAGGATGGAGGGGGGTGGATGCATATCCTCTCGGACCTAAGTCTACTTTTGTTTCAACTAACTTTCCATCCAGTGATCTAGATGCTTGTGACTATGGGGGGGGGCGGAGGGAGGGGAGTGGATGCATATCCTCTCGAACCTAAGTTTACTTTTGTTTCAACTTACTTTCCATCCAGTGATCTAGATGCTTGTGACTGGGGGGGGGGGGGGGAGGGAGGGGGTGGATGCATATCCTCTCGGACCTAAGTTTACTTTTGTTTCAACTTACTTTCCATCCAGCGATCTAGATGCTTGTGACTGGGGAGGAGCATATCCTCTTGGACTTTTGCCGTAGGTATCCCACTGAACCTTAGAGCCAGTCTTCAGGTGGCCTAACTTCTGAGAAGCCTGTGTATCAAAAAAGAGAGATTTAGTAAACTTACTGTGAGATATACTGATCATCTTCTTTACAATCAAATATGCTTAGAAGAATTCATATCGCTACAATTCTAGAAATTTAGCTAAAATGAAGAATATAGTAATTTGAGAGACTATTCTGTTCCAAATCCATTAACCTAGAGAAAAAGCTGTTTACCACCTGCAAAACTGTTCTGTATGAAAGTGTATACTGATAAACACGTCAACATTGAACAGCACTAATATTCAACTTACTGTACATCTCAGCATGATTGAAAGTGCAACAACCTTGTCTGAAAATGAGCTAGCCTAGCTAATTATTGACTGTAACAGCCCTGCCTGAAAATGAATTAACTAAGCAAACTATTGACTACAACAACCTTGCCTGAAAATGAACTAACTATGCTAATTATTGACTGCAACAACCCTGCCTAAAAATGAACTAACTTAACTAATTATTCACTGTAACAACCTTGCCTGAAAATGAACTAACTATGCTAATTATTGACTGTAACAACCCTGCCTAAAAATGAACTAACTTAACTAATTATTGACTGCAACAACCCTGCCTGAAAATGAACTAACCTAGCTAATTATTGGCTGCCACAACCCTGCCTGAAAATGAACTAACTATGCTAATTATTGACTGTAACAACCCTGCCTGAAAATGAACTAACTATGCTAATTATTGACTGTAACAACCCTGCCTGAAAATGAACTAACTATGCTAATTATTGACTGTAACAACCCTGCCTGAAAAGGAACTAACTATGCTAATTATTGACTGCACATACCCCAAGGCTGATGACACATTATAAGTAACTATACCTTTCCGTATCAGCAGGTGGCCAAGTCTGCTGAGTTTATATCCAACAAATTTCAACATTACTGATTGAGTCAGTGAGAGCGGTCACATCAATTTACCTGCTTTAGTTCTGTAATGTAACCTTTTCTTTCTTCATTTGCTTTATGAAAAGCCTGAGGAGAGAAAAAAAAGTATATTACTGGCATCACATTTTGTGATTGGTGGACTTAAGCACACCCGTAAATATATAGTAGCACATGTGGATATTGAAGGGATGACACACACCCCTAAATATATTATTACCAGCACATCTAGTGATTGGTGGAATGAAGCACACACCAGGCTAAGTATATTATTAGCATCACATTTTGTGATTGGTGGAATTAAGCAAACCGCTAAATATATTATTAGCACATCTCTCCAAAACCCCAGTGAACTGATAAGGCTTAATTTTTGTTCCGATGCACCAACATACTTTAAATGTTATTACTTTACCACAAGATTCAGTTCATACATTACCTTTGATTCTTGATCGAGTCTCCATTCATAATCCTTCAGCTGACTGGTAAAACTTGCTTTCTCTCTCTCCAGCTGCTTGGCAAGTTTCCGTAAGCTGGCCTGAAAGAATGAATAATAACACGTCATCCTTATAAATCAGATTATTCAACATAATAGAACAGGGAAGTTTGTTTTCTTGCACCTTGCCACTGCATGCATGGATCTGCTCGTACAAATGGCTTGGATTTTGTTGTACCTATGTCGGACACTTCCTAACAACTTTTTGAAAATGCTTCTTCATGGAGTGTGACGATTTTTAACCATTAACGTCTTAATGCAAAATTTGGAGTGATGTTCTCTTGAAAAATAACAAATCTCTGTATTTCCTCTGATAGTTTTATGTTTTAATCACAAGTTTTAACAAAAAAGGTCTGCAAGAAGAGATAATCCAGTCATAATTGAATTCATATATTCACCGTTAAGGAAGTAGAAACAGTTCATTAATTGTTTTAAAAAAATGCAACATTCATGTATCCTTTTCCGATTTTAATTTAAGTATAGATGATTTCAGCTATTTAGGCTACACAATCAAATAAGCAAAGATACATGTTCATAAGTTTAGCTGTTCAACAGTGTCTCAATACTATCATAACTAATTAAAATAAGAATGCACCTGTTTACACAAATAGTAAGCTTATTACGACCATACCATACTAAACAGATCATACCTACTACATAGGGTGGCCACTTACTGACATTATATCAAAATGGAGGACACATCCAAGGGCTTCAAATGTCTTGTCAGGCTGCACCCATGGAAAATTAAGTCAATGTGCTCGGCCTTTTTCTTGTATATATTATGCAAATGAGACTACAACTCTATTTGCCCAATTCTCTCATGCTGGGCCCTCCATATCTTCGCAGGCCCCCAACTGACCCCTGCAGAAGCCCTAACAAGATCACATGGGCTGCAAAAGTCATGAACCATGTTTCTTAGCTAGTTGGAAGCCCAGCAGGTTACATGTTAATACTTGCAAAGTACAGAATCAATAAGTAAACAGATCCTATTAACTGTACTGAGTTTGAACTTGGTAAATGTTATATGCATACTTGTACAGTACAGTACATACTGTATACAGTACAATAAGAGTTTTAATAATGTGCAGACCTATAGCCACAGGATTTCAGAATGTTTACGTGGACCAGTGGCGGCGGAACCGGGGGGGCTTGGGGGGGCTCAGCCCCCCCCAATAAAAAAGTTGAGGGGGCAAATGCTTGATTAGCCCCCCCAATATTTACCAAGGCTCCGAAACGTACATCTGCCCATTTTTCAATGCATACTTGTCGATCTGTCCGATGCACACGTATACTCTATAGGTGTAATCATTTTAGTAATTGCTGGGGGACCCTCGGCCCGTCGCTTGGCTATAGACCACATTGTCACCCCAACCGCGTCTTCACGCCCCGTGAAAAGTGGAAGCAGTGAGTGTGAGTACCGGTAAGCGTAACACAACTTCGTCTTAGGCCAATCACTTGCCTCATTTCAGCCAGTTCTCCAACATCCCCTTACTTAGTGGCGGATCGAGCGTCCATATATACAGTCAGGGGCGGATGCCCCCCCCCCCCCTCTGACGGACTCAAATGGACTGCTGGCGCCCTTTTCAGCTTTTCACTACTTTTTACTTATTCGCGATTTTTGACTATTTTATTGCGCTCTCATATACCTATTGACATGTGTCATATTCTGTTGGTGTATTTTCCGACAAAATGGCGACGACACCTATTTATTCTCTGTTTATCTGCAAATTAGCAAGGCCCCGGAAAGGGTCATTTCCTGCAATCTCGGGAGTATCTTTACTCAAAAATTTTCTGTACGCTCCGCGCCAACCTGTGGTGGCGCTCCGCTTAGATAGTGTCGAAAGCGCCCCTACAGACCATTCTTGCCCCCCCGACAATACGCCTAGCCCCGCCACTGCCCTTACTACACTCAAAAACGTCTTTGCGAGTACACTACGAGTAATAGCTACTCTCTTAAAACACCATGGAATATACAAATTACAATGTTTTTACAGACTTTACGTGCAATCTGAGAAATTGCAGGCTTGAGACCCATATTTTAGGGTCAGGTATTCGCAGCATAAAACACTCGGGAAGTGCCGTTTCCGGCCATCTGGGGGTTTGAAAAAAACCCAAAATTTTCTTGTAAGCTCCGCGCCAACCGATGGTGGCGCTCCGCTTAGATAGTCTCCACACATTAGCCCCCCCAATAATTTTTCCGTTCCGCCGCGCCTGACGTGGACTTGTTTAATTTTGCCTCAAATCCTAATTAATACTGACTGGCATACATGTTTGTATCCTGTGAGAGGTACAGTAATGCAGGATTTGAGGACAATGCACTGAATTGCAGAACTATCTGGCCACCCTATACCTCCTATACCTATACCTACACCTATACCTACACCTATACCTACCTCAGACAACTCATCATAGGTCTTCATCTCGTTCTCATAGTTGTCTTTAGCGCTCTCCTTACACTTCTCCAGACGTTCCTGAAGAACGATCACCTGCTTCTGCCAAAGTTGATTTAATTCCTCCTGATTTTCGAATCTTGTTTTCCACTCATTACCTGAAGTAAAAAAAAGGGATTTCTTGTGCTTGAAAGTAAGGTAGTTGGATTCTAATATAATATTCAAAAAAATAAAAAAATCAGTCAATAGAAGAAGTGTAACACTTGCACAAATTAGGAACCACTTAAAACAATCATGTGACTTCTTTCTTATTTATATCTTCTGTCTGTCAAGATATTGACACGCTCACAATAAATAATTGTACCGTATGGATAGTGCATACTAAAACAGATGATACGCATTCTATTCCTTCAATCTTCCCTTACAAGCTTTATTGAACACCATGTTTTTTCTAGACAATGACTTTTCAGCTACAGTACTGTATGTAGTCCTTTTGAAGCTCCCATCAACCTTGTCTTTGGTCTTATCTACAATGTGCCATTTGTAACATCAAACCAAAGATTTCCCTAAAATATATGTTTCTAATTAATGAGAATTCCTTTCCTTTTTCTGGCCTATGTCACATGTCCAAAACATTTATGCTACACTCAAGGTCTAACCACCTGTTAATAGTTATGATCTGTTGGTCTTAGGGTTAAAGAAGAAAGATTACAACAATACAGAGTTTCAACTGTTTGCATCATAACAAAGAATACACAAGTGAGATTTAAACTGGATTGAATACAGCAGCTGGTTTTACTAATTTATAGCTCAGTAAAGTGTTATGACAATAGCATTACAAAGGAAAACATAATATACAATAAACAAAACAAAAATACAATAAACAAAATGAAACAAAAATGTTGTCTGGCTATTTGATATGTTGCAACATGCACATTGAAGGGTATGAAGACTCTCGCACAAAAACACGTCTCATGCCGGTAATCTGACCTAGTTTCAAATGAGGTGTAACAGAAGTGTTAGACACCACCATCAATCCCAGAAAATACACACACAGGTTGCTACCGTCAGTAATTAGACACTAGTGTTCAGTCAAAACATACAGCTACGGTCAATACCCACAACACACCGTACATAGCAGCGTGGACATCTCAGGTCTAGATAAAAGATAACAAGGTATCACGCTTCATTACTGTCTTTATTTTGTAACGACAAGAAGAAAACAACATTTACAAGCAACGGAAAGTTAACTTTTTCAGAGCGCGGCACTAGGTTTGGGCCAGTCTTCAATGCCTTTAATGGGTAGTAAAGTATAACTGCAGTTTCATATATGTGGAAAGTGCTGTTCATACAGTTATTAGCTTTAAGATATCTTTGGTAATTAACAAGGTTGCAGGTTCATGATATTAATAATTTTATGATGAAATATTGTGACTATACATTACAGCACATAGGCTGGGGAAGGGGAGATGGTGTTGGATGGAAAACCAGGGCACAAGGATGATGGGCCAGGTGGGGGAGAAGCCAGTGTTGGAGGGGATCTTAGGGAATAAGGGTGATGGGGTGGGGGAGAAGCCAGTGTTGGAGGGTATCTTACCAGGGCAAAGGGTGATGGGGGTGGGGGAGAGGCCAGAGGTATTACAGTATGCATTGACTACATCTCACCCTCATCGATTACACTGTTGTATCTCTGTTCCAACTCAGCAATGGTTAACTGCAAGTCTTGAATTGATTGGTTAAGCATTTCTCTGAAAAAAAGAAAGTTAAAAGATCAAAATTCAAATTAGACAATAGTCCATTTGATGGCAATGCTAATATGGCAAAGGGCAGTTAATTTAAGCTGCAATATTGGGTAAACTACCCATTGAGGGCCTGTGGTGTGGGCTGAGCAGAAGTTAGGCTAGGCATCTAGTCCTAGCCTCGACTTATGATAGTATACTACTAGTATAGTAAAGGCTTCATAATTGACGCACCCCCGTAATTGATGCACCTTCAATTATTACTAGCAATGATACAGCAGGCCACCTAAACTTTTTGCAGTCAAGCAGAATGACATATTTCATGAGTTTGAATCTATTTCAGCTATTTGCTGACCAAATTGTGGTATTTTTTGAGCTTTTAACACCCTCCCACCAGTTTTACACATTGTTTGGTCATTTGGAAATCTTACTCCCTAAAAATAACCAACATTACCTCAATATGATAACACTGCAGTCTGAGCTTAGAGGCTCAGAGCATAGCAAACAGCATCTAAAGTCAATGGATGTATACTAAGGCCTACACTACAGTTAGCATTACAACGAATGTGTCAATTTAGGGGTATGAAAGAACTTGACACGGCAGACATTTTGTGGTCAAATTCTGCTCAATTGTACGGTGCATAAGCACAGAACCTTAAATATTTTGAGATCATAACATTTCTGAGGAACTACACATATGAAAAACACAACAGTCGAGTGATTTGGATTTTTCCTTGATAGATATATATCGTTGATCAAATCCTTAAGTGCGTCAATTATGAGCCCACCATGCTACTAGTAGTAGCAGTATCCTTCATATGCTTTTTATTAAAGCATCACTTACTTCATTTGCTTTTCTTGTGCCAGTTCGGCTTGCAGTCTATCTAAGTCTCTTTCCTCGTCAGTCTGCTCGAAAGGCCTTTTGTTAGCCATTATTCTCAAACTTTAATGGATAGATTTGGCAACGTAACAAGCTCCTATTCAGAAATCCAGATATATTTGATACTTCTAGTGCTACTCTTTCAGAACTATAATATGCGCGATATCAATTTAAATCATCATCAACTGTACGTTCGCCGTTCAACCACACAGTACTGTTGTATGTACTTTCATTGTTTATAGTGTAGTCCATGGGTAACTATGACGACGTAAAATAAGTTTAGTAATATCGCCCTCTAACATAAACACATATCAGCGCAAGCTCTTTTGGCTCTGATGAATATGTTCCACAAAATTTCATCCATTTCTGTGAGTTGTGATATGTCGCTCCAGTGCGAACTCTGAACAAGAACGACCGGTTTATTAACGTGTAAGAGAGATTATATAGGGAAAATAATAACTAATGACCATAGGCGTAGGAGCCCAATTTGATTTGCGGGCTGTAACGACTTGGCCGAAAAATTTAACCAAAATTGTTCGCGCGTTTCGCGCGCGTTCAACATGTTAATGTGCATATCATATGCGCATGCATCGATTATAACATCGCATGCCAATGTCATATAATCATTCGCCGTATTATTACCCTTCCATATTGGTTATAATTATTGGGGAAGTCGTTAAAATACTAATGATAATATAATATCAGTTTAACCATTGAAAAACACATTGCAAATTATTTTTCTTTCCGTAGGTTCCCGAAAAATTCTCAGCATATTGCCCAAATTTTTACAAAAAAAATTGGGTGGGGGCTGTAGCCCCCAGCCCCCCCCCCCCCCGCCTCCTACGCCTATGCTAATGACAGCTGAATATGTCCTCTTTGTTCAAAGTCTTTCTGTTTATATTCCTGTGTGAAAGTAAGTTGGCCTGACGTTTCGATCCTAGCAGGTTCTTCTTCAGAGGCTAAATGACAAGTTACAGTAACAGAAGGGACTAAAACACGCACAGAATACAGACAGGTTAATGAGCATGGTGAACACAAAGAGATAGATGTAAGGGGATTAGTAGACAAGGGATGGAGAGAAGAAAGCAACAGGGGAAGAGGAGAGGTAAGAGATAAACAGCGGAGGGACAAAGAGAGGATTAAGGGAAGGGGGTAGGGAAGGTTTCAGAGGAAAACAGTGGAAGAGGCATTTAGCGGCATTTAGAAATCGATAGCAGATTCGTCATATAACCACATAGGCAACAGTAGCGCCCTTCCTCAAAAATAAACAAATAAATAAATAAATAAAAACTAAGAATGATGAAGTGGATGGCGCTCAATGCAAATTGGAATTATTTGGCCAGAAATTCAACATGGTTTCTAATTTTTGTCTGACAGTTTTAATCTTGATATAAGTTAAAGAATAATTGAAATCGAATTTCTGACGAGGTTATCGTTAAGAATGACCTGATTAACGCGGCTTGAAATAACTAATGGCAAATCGATCAGTTTAATATATTTCGTCGTCAAGCCTAACATTATCAAGAAAAAAACAAACAAGGTTTCCCTTTGTCATAAAAGTGTTTCACTCCTTGGAACTGACAGTAATTGTACCGTTATCATTTTAGGACGGTCACAGAGGTGTGTGGAGTGGAGTCGCCAGACATTTCAATCTTGGGGGACAGGGAGTGGGAGGCACAACACTTACTTAGGGAGGAACAATGTTTATTTGTAAATGCCGTTCTAGGGAGGAGTCTAAAGGGAAGGGTTGTCCCCTGGTGAGAATTTTTTTTTATTAATTAAGGGTCCTTATATGCAATCTGGTGCTATATTTTGCAACTTGAAGTAACTCTATGTTTAAAGAATTTTCGGGCTTAGTCTGTCCGATATTTATGTTTTCAATTGAGGCAGATAAAGTTTTTGTTTGAGTATTTTTTGAACACTACAAATCGCATAGGAGGGGGGGGGGGGCACATGCATGGGGAGCACGATTCTTTTGGGAGGGCGCGTGCCCTCAGACAACCCCTTGGCGACGCCACTGTGTGTGTGCAATTATAATTGCTCCGTGCTCTCAGTGCTGTTGTACAACATGTATACCTGCCAGTGGTCGAAAGTAAATACATTATAATGACCACACTAAATCATGGTTAATCCAACGGCGATAGCCAATTGATTTCTCAGTTATTTTGTCAAGCCTAATCAATAGTGTGATGTTTGCATTTTAAGTTCCATACCGGTAAGTAATCTCAAGAAAGTTTTTTTTTCGTTTCTTGGTTTACATATGACATTGAAACTGTTGTGTATTACTGTTTTCTGATGTCAAATTGAAATCTTTGGATATGTAATTGATATCAGTTTTTGCGTTTGCTGGTAAGGATAACTGGATAAGGATAATTCTTTCCGATTTACTGACATTTTGACGATTCGTGTTAATGTGCCCAATTCCGTTACCTATTATATGCTATCGTAAGTTACTGGCCTATCTAGCAGTTGGCGTATGTAACAGTATGCCTATTGGCATATCTAACAGTATGCCTAATACCCTTCCTAGCAGTAGGCCTATCTAGCAGTTGGCCTATCTAGCAGTAGGTCTATCTAGCTGTTTGGTCTATCTAGCTTTTCTTTTAAGCTCATGATCGAGGGTGTCCAAATCATAGAGAGCCTGGACACGAAAACCAAAACAACTTCATCCACTCTCAACCCTATTATGCAAGACAGTATAACCGTATGATCATGATGAAGCTACGTCAAGTTGGCATCATGGGTCCCTTGGTAGGGGGGGGTGTATTACATGTATGACGATGGTTAAGGTTGTTGAGCGATCTACAGCATTGTGTATCTGCGTTGATAAAACCCACAGATACAACACATGGCCTTAGCCAAAGATAGCAACTATTCACTTTCAGCCATATAAAAGGATATGACATGTGTGTCGATCTAGAGATAGTGGCAACTTATTCTTGGAAATAAAACGTTGTTGAACAGCGCTTTCTATTTTCAACGTGTACAACACCGTCAGACCAGGGACTCGAGCTGCTACTCTAACCATCTGTTTCACCTCCATGCTCTAACGCAGATCCCTGGTCAGACCACATAAATAGGCCTAGATGTTGTATACTGGGGGGCAGAAGTTTAATCTTGATACGTTATATTTCAAGAAACAATGAGTGCTAATGGTTTTGCATAGCAATGGCGGTTTTCAAGATATTGACATTAACCACCTATGAACTGTCACTCCTCTGCTTCCTGCCGGGTTCCCGGTTATGTCATTGGAAAAACGGTAAAATAACATCGAATGCACAATGTTATTCAATTATATATTATTTCTTTTTCACTATATAGTTCATCGCCTACCGGTATACAGCTTAATTTCATCTGCAGTGTGTTGAGACAAAAGTTCAAGGCTACACATTCAGAGCGTAGTTCACAAGAATGTTAAGAACCACACAGCAAAACTGCAGTGTGGTTTCGATTATGAAACATGAATAATCTTAAACGAATGTGACACACTATAGGCTGTAGCGTATAGCCAGAATGAACAACATACTTCAAAGTAGTCCAGTCAAAAGCATTGAGATATGTCAAACAATATGTACATTGGCAGCTGATAACCGATATGGACACGTTTCTTGTATTCAGCATACAGATTGATCTCTACCAAAGACAAGAGGCTTCTTCTCAGCAGTGGAGTCACCAGACTTTTCAGTCTGGGGGCACAGGGGGGCACCAGCATTTGATGGGGGGGGGCACTTAGGAAGACACGGATCGCCGTCCTGGGGGAGGGGTCTAAGGGGAGGGGGTGCATACGGAGGATGGGCTAGATGCAAAATGGTGCCACATTTGATGCTAAATTCGATCTGAAGATATCTCCAGAAATTGCTATTTTTGAAGTAATGATTTAAACAACGCGCAGAATTTTGCAGAGGATATGAACCACATGCTGTCGATATTATGCCTAACCCTATCAATAGAACCTACATTTGTTGAATTAATGTGTGCATGACCCCCGACTCCTCTCTTGTCCTTCTCGTTTTCTCCCATTATCTATTAAGATGTAACAGGTTCCAGCATCGTTATTGGCTCCTATCAGGGATCTCACCATGCAATCCAAAGTTTGATCACACATCGAGTATAGCTCAGTATGCAGGTGTGAACATTCGCCATTTGTTCCTACAAGCATCTGACCTCAAATGACCTCTGCACCCCCTACACAACAGGGTTAATATATGGGTCCACAAATATAGGCAAGTATGGTGCCTGCGGACCCTCACATTCTCACATTTCGTCAGCTCCTAACGTGTCAACCTCAGACCAAGGCAACATACTGCAGTACCCTTCCTTCTCACAGCAGGTCCGGATTTTCGGCATTTCACAGGCATCCAATTCACGAGTTGTGATGGCGCGGGTTACGACTTCGATACCCGACGGTCAAGGATAAACTTTTTCATTTTTTCGCAGCTCATTTGAAGAAAATACGAATTACTGTGCTTCTTTGTCCTTATGAAAAACCAACTCAGATGATGGGAGTTGAATATAACAAAATATATATATATTTTTTTTTTACCAACCCAAATCTCATATGGGGGGGGCACTCGGTTTTCCAGGGGGCACGTGCCCCCCTGCCCCCCCCCCCCTTGGCGTCGCCACTGCTTCTCAGGCCTCAACAAATATTTTTAAAAGAACTAGCTATTTAGCGACCGTGGCTAAAAATATACTCGCCAAATTTCACTCGCCACTAGGCCTATATGATTGCTGTTGAAGTCTCCAAAGTACAGATCTACACATCGATACTTTCTGTGAAAAAGGTTAGGCACTTAGGCAGATACATAGTACTACGTAATTGCACATTGTAAAATAATATATCTGTGAAGTATAAAATTTAAACTTTTTCCACCAAACGTAAGCGTTCAACAAAAATCTTTGCAAAAAATCCTGGCAGCAATACAACAAACTTGTCTCCAAACTCCTTAATTTGCGAATTATGACTGATGGCATGTAGGAAATGCCTTAAGAAAAAATTTAGGAGATGTTTGGCCACCTTAAGTGTATAGGTATTCAGCTATTCTACAGATGCCAATACGCTAATTTCCAATTGCCAGCAGCCACCTATTCTTATGAGACGTAACGCACATGTTCTCCAATAGGCTGGTCGGCTGGAGATACGGTAGATTATAGTTTAGTTTAGTTTAGTAGAAAAAAGGATCAGGAGGGACACTCAAGTCCCTATCAAGGACCCCATAGGAGAGAAAACAAAAACTGAAGACACTAACACTCAGACCCGATTACAATGCTTAAAGTGCTTGTCCAAAACATTCTTAAACCCATTTACACTACTTGTAAGTACAACTTTCACAGGCAAACTTCCACTCATTCACAACCATATTAGAAAAAAGTTATGCCGCATATTAATCCTACTTTGTGACTTTTGGAGATTAAGAAAATGACCTCGGGTACAACCATTATTAGCAAACATGAAAAAGTCAGTGAAGGATAAATTGTCGAAACCATACACAATCTTGAAAACCTGAATCAAGTCACCACGTAACCTCCTAGGCTCCAGTGTAGTGAGATTCAACAGTTGTAACCGTCTATAATAAGGAACACCCTTCAAGGAACTAATCATCCTAGTAGGTAGTGGCCCTCCTCTGGACCTTCTCGAGTACTTCCTTATCCTAAGCAAAATATGGGTTCCAAGCCTGCACAGCATAATCCAGATGAGGCCCAACCAACTGCTTATAAAGCCTAAGTACTATGTCCTCTTTCAGAAAACTGAAGTTCCTCTTGATCATACCTTAAACCCTATTACCTCTTTTAGCAGCTTCGAGACAATGTTTAAAAGGTTACAGAGATGAGTCAATGTAGATACCTAGGTCTCTTTCAATAAAGACCTCCTGTAACTCCTCACCATTAAGATTGAAGGTATACTTTTGGTTACTACTACCAATATGCATCACCTTGCATTTATCAATATTAAAAAGCATTTGCCATCCCTGAGACCAGGTAAAAACCTTATCCAAATCTATTTGAAATTTCTCAACATCGCTTTTGGATGAGACCTCAGAATACAGTTTGTCGTCATCAGCAAACTTCTTAGCTGTACACAAAATATCTCCGTCAATGTCATTTATATAGGCAACAAACAACAAAGGACCCAAAACAGACCCTTTAATTACCACCCTCTGTTTCCTATTACCAAGCCACTTCTCGATCCAAGACAGAAAATTCCCATTGACACCCATACTCCTCAGCCTAAGTAAAAGACGCTGGTGGGAAATTTATTATGGCCTTTAGTGACTCCAAATGACTTTTGACTTTCACAAAAACTACAGGCGTCTTGTATTTAACGTTCACAACCGTATACTAAATATGAGATGGTCGAAAATTCCCTTCTTGAGATATCGTGTTTACAAAGTTTTCACAATTTGACCCCTGGTGACCCCAAATGACATTTGACGTCCCCAGAAAACAATAGGCTTCTTCAGTGGCGTAGCCAAGGGGGGGGGGCGTGGGGGCGACAGCCCCCATGAAAGCTTGTCGCCCTCAGTCGTCCTCCCACTGGGATTTTGGGTGTCGAAGAAAAATTACATGTGCGAAAAATATATCATTGGTCTTAATGGTCTCGAATCTCCATGATGACCACTCATGAATGACCCTTCGACCGCGGACCGGCAGTAGGCTACAGTTGCTGAAAAAAACCTGACGTGACATAGCGCATAGGCCGAGAAGACATCTACAGTAGTCGCACTGTACTGAAAACACATGTTAACGACCGTCGAATTATACAATTCCTGCTCTAATATATACAGGCGCGTATAGCCAAGGGGGGGGGGGGGCGAAAGGGGTGACCGCCACTTCCCCTTGAGCATATTTTTTTGTACGTTTTTATGATATCCTTAATTTCAAAATAGAAAATGCTTATATCAACTTGCAAGGCCTGGGAAGTGCCATTTCAGCGATCTGGGAGTCATTTTCGGCCAAAATTTTCTTATACGCTTTGCGCCAACTCGTAGTGGCGCTATACGCTTAGATAGTTTCCAATGCCGATTCTACGGCTCTGATAATTTGCCTACAGATTCACCCCTCCATTGGCAAATTCCTCGCTACGCGCCTGAATAAATGCTAATACAAACAGCCAATCAGGATCATGTAACCAGTGCGCATTAACTGATCAAACAAGCTAGTGAGCTTTACTATACCCTTATAGAAAGGTGGTTTCCAGGTACTGGAATGCCAAAGAAGATGTTAAAAGGTAAAAAATGCTGACATCATACAGGTTTCTAACATCATTGCTCGCGGCATTGCCTCGATACTCTCTTACATTTTCAATCGTGTTTTCACTTCTGGGACGTACCCTGATGCTCTTAAAACCGATAAAAAAACAAAGTTTCAAGAAAGGAGACAATACTATCGCTGAGAACTACCGGCGAATCAGTCTATCACCCTAATAATATTTCAGACGCAATCTTTCGGTCATTTCAGTATGTTATACTTGCCTGAAAGCCCAGTCAATCGTTCCTTATTTTCCACGCGCAATTTGCACATTTGTCGAAAAAATGTCAATGCCGGTGTCAAACTCACAAGATGTATGTCATGATATTTCAAAGTAACTTACCAGACTGGTTTTTTTTTTCTATTTCACTAAACTATTTGATGACCATATCAAGATATGGAATCTCAAAATAAAGGATGTTGAGAAAACTTTAGAGCAGCTTACAAGGCCTGGGAAGTGTCATTTCCAACGATCTAGGAGACCCTTTTAGCTAAAAATGTTCGGTACGCTGCGCGACAAATCATGGTGGCGCTCCGCTTAGATAACCCCCCCCCCAGCGCCCCCACTTAAAAAATCCTGGCTACGCCACTGGGCTTCTTCTACTCAATGTGGTCCTCCTACCGACTAAATATAAGCTTAGTCCAAGTTTCCCTTCTTGAGATATCGTGTTTACAAGCAAGGCGCCACACATACACATTTTGATACGCACACTCATCCGCCTGCATGACTATACAAAGGTTACGATATCATCGAAATCAAAAGGTAGGATTTTAAATCAGATAGGGGGTTGCATGAGGAATGGCTAACACAGACGGTAACAAGTAAATTATTGCGAACAATAATTCTTGCACCGTGATCTGTAAAGTCATAAAATTGTGTTCACTCAGGACAGCGGTTGACAGATGATGACGTCACAATGAATATATCAATAATTAAATGAAGGATCGATCCTCAGACAGCCCGCCGAGCAAGAACAAACATGTACATGGAAAGTGCAGATACTTCACAACATGTACAAGTCATGTGTACGGCTGCACGGCTTCCACAGACAATACGTGATGTGTGGTCAAAAGTATACGGTATTAGATAATAATACTCGACACGAGGACCCAAATGTTTCTCACCAAACTCGTCTTCTTAATTCCATTCCTCATAGATAAAATATGGTCACGTGATCATGACAACTCTACTCCAAGCGTATGCGATTAGGAACGACTATCTGCGTTTAAGCAGATGGTGCCGTTCATTAAAACGACTAAATGGATAACCCGAACCTAACTTTTCTCGTAAATAATCATTCCATCAACATCGGTGCTGTAGCGGTCACATATAAGATCAAAAAGGAGCCTGGTGAGCAATGGAAAATCCCAGGTAATGAATATTCATCTTTAATCTGCCAGTTAGGATCATTTCCTAATGCTAATACCTCTCTAAACTGTACTCCAAAATCATGCTTCAAAGCACTCGTACTAACAGTATCGACAGTTCCTAATCTTTATCTGCATGATTCTAATGCTAATACCGTTCTAAACTGTACTCCAATATCATGCTCTCAAAGCACTGGTATTGTCAGTACGAACAGTTCCTAACCTTGATCTGTCTTAGAAACATGATATTCATACTGCTCGTACTGGCAATACGAGTGCTCTGGAAGCGAAAAACTGTCCAACTGGGTTGCCTTGGTAATTAATGTTCAAGGGAGCATATGACATATGAATGACCTTTTAGAAAATGATGTTTCAGTTTATGTATTGGGTCAATGCATAAGTTAGGGCTCAATTTGTTACAGTTGTGGTGTATCTGCAACATTGTAAATGAATCAGACATTTTACAAAGTAACAAGACAAAAGGAATGTACTTGTGCACAATAGATACTTCACTATAAGAAGCTTCATGATAAGAACGGTCCGGGCTCCCTGGGCCGCACCGGCCTAGTTACACCGCTTGTTGATATCTAACGTAAGGAACAGGTCTTGGTATGTATATTCATCATAATGTTACCCCATCGAAGCAAAGATCCAGTCACGCTGTGTCACGGTAACGATCCGTTAAGATAAAGCGTGAGCTACCCATTCCCTGGCATATTGCAGAGGTATATGAAATGACAACGACGACGGTAGGATCAATATCGACTTAGTATATTAGGACTTGTATTACCAGGGTTACAAGTGTCTGATATTACATCGACTTAGTATATTAGGACTTGTATTACCAGGGTTACAAGTGTCTGATATTACATCGACTTAGTATATTAGGACTTGTATTACCAGGGTTACAAGTGTCTGATATTACATCGACTTAGTATATTAGGACTTGTATTACCAGGGTTACAAGTGTCTGATATTACATCGACTTAGTATATTAGGACTTGTATTACCAGGGTAACAAGTGTCTGATATTACATCGACTTAGTATATTAGGACTTGTATTACCAGGGTTACAAGTGTCTGATATTACATCGACTTAGTATATTAGGACTTGTATTACCAGGGTTACAAGTGTCTGATATTACATCGACTTAGTATATTAGGACTTGTATTACCAGGGTTACAAGTGTCTGATATTACATCGACTTAGTATATTAGGACTTGTATTACCAGGGTTACAAGTGTCTGATATTACATCGACTTAGTATATTAGGACTTGTATTACCAGGGTAACAAGTGTCTGATATTACATCGACTTAGTATATTAGGACTTGTATTACCAGGGTTACAAGTGTCTGATATTACATCGACTTAGTATATTAGGACTTGTATTACCAGGGTTACAAGTGTCTGATATTACATCGACTTAGTATATTAGGACTTGTATTACCAGGGTAACAAGTGTCTGATATTACATCGACTTAGTATATTAGGACTTGTATTACCAGGGTTACAAGTGTCTGATATTACATCGACTTAGTATATTAGGACTTGTATTACCAGGGTTACAAGTGTCTGATATTACATCGACTTAGTATTGTATTACCAGGGTTACAAGTGTCTGATATTACATCGACTTAGTATATTAGGACTTGTATTACCAGGGTTACAAGTGTCTGATATTACATCGACTTAGTATATTAGGACTTGTATTACCAGGGTTACAAGTGTCTGATATTACATCGACTTAGTATTGTATTACCAGGGTTACAAGTGTCTGATATTACATCGACTTAGTATATTAGGACTTGTATTACCAGGGTTACAAGTGTCTGATATTACATCGACTTAGTATATTAGGACTTGTATTACCAGGGTTACAAGTGTCTGATATTACATCGACTTAGTATATTAGGACTTGTATTACCAGGGTTACAAGTGTCTGATATTACATCGACTTAGTATATTAGGACTTGTATTACCAGGGTTACAAGTGTCTGATATTACATCGACTTAGTATATTAGGACTTGTATTACCAGGGTTACAAGTGTCTGATATTACATCGACTTAGTATATTAGGACTTGTATTACCAGGGTTACAAGTGTCTGATATTACATCGACTTAGTATATTAGGACTTGTATTACCAGGGTAACAAGTGTCTGATATTACATCGACTTAGTATATTAGGACTTGTATTACCAGGGTTACAAGTGTCTGATATTACATCGACTTAGTATATTAGGACTTGTATTACCAGGGTAACAAGTGTCTGATATTACATCGACTTAGTATATTAGGACTTGTATTACCAGGGTTACAAGTGTCTGATATTACATCGACTAAGTATAACATCGATGTTATTTCGACCATGGAGCTATTTTCAGCTCCATTCATCGACTAAGTAAATTAGGACTGTTTTTACCATGGTTACAACAAGTGTCTGATCTGTAAACAACGGAAATAAATCGCCAGTCTGGAAGTCTTGCGGCTTAAACTTACGAGTTGCAGCTTATGGCATCGTTTATTACACACTATATAGAGGTCAATACGTAATAGTGTAGTTAACACATAATTGGGGTAATATTGCTATTTTGAAGTTGTGTAAATGCTCTAAAATTGCAAAGACTTTCTAGGTACTATTCTTCAGCTCAGTGTTTACTCTTAAAGATACAAAACAAAGCCAATGGCAACGTATATGGTAAGGTTGCCATACACTCAGATACCTACTTACAAAATAAAACTCCACGAGAGGGTACATTTGATACACATTTTAACCAGCAAGTCAGTTAGCTTTTTCATTCCTTGCCACACAATTTGCTCAAAATTCAACATAACAATCTGACTAATGTGAGTTTTAATTTTTCCAAGAATTAAGTGAGAACCAGAAACGGTTTGTAGCATTCCCTTGTGGGCAACGACCATGTCATTCACTCATAAGGATTTTACAGCATAGAATTTTCAACTAAAATCTTTCAATATGCATGCAGAAAGAACAGACTTCTTATTTTTAATATATCCACATTTGAACAATTTTGAGCTTGCAAATCCCTTTAATAATTGTTGAGACATGACATTTTTTATATACTGTGAAATATTTTGAGAAAATGGCCAATTTTCCCACCATTTGACCCCTTTAGCGAGTTTGTGCCCATTTTAGATAACCTGTCGAACCCTTGAAGTTCACAGGGTGAAAACTGATGGGAGGTTTAAGTGCACGTTTAAAGCAATAGAATATGAAGACTGAAGTAGATTTCTTTACCTGGATGCCAGGTATGTTTCGTTGAAGACCTGTAGCGCCCCTTTACAGAACTGAACTGAAATGAATTTCACCAAACTATGTTCACCAAATGCAAATCACAGCATTGGAGAGTTCACAGGTTAATTGTAGCTTTAAGTTTGGAATTATCATGTTTAAAAGGTTTAACGATTTTGATGCCTGTTGACCTCATGTGACCTTTGACCTCTACCAATTTCAATAGGATTCTTGCACTCACCAAGCTGGATCTATACTAAGTATATGAAGTTCAAGAAAGATTTACTTCTTGTGTTATCAAGATTTTCAGACATTCACTTAAATGTTGACCACCCATGACATTTGACCTTCACCAATTTCAATATGGTTCTTGTACACAACAAGCTGAATCTGCATACTGCATGTATGAAGTTAAACAAAGACGTACTTTTTGAGTTATCGTGTTCGCAAGCATAGGCGTGGGAGCCTAATTTCATTGGGGGGGGGGGGGGCTGTAACGACTTGCCCGAAAAATAAAACCAAAATTTTTCGCCCGCTACGCGCGCGTATATGGCAAGCCGTTTTAACATTTACCTCGCAATTAGACTTAAGTCGAATACATTTCACTTAAGTGGAATACATTCTACTTAAGTGAAATGTTATTCCACTTAAGTAAAATGTATTCCACTTGAATACAATTCCACTTAAGTGGAGTACAATTTCACTTAAGTGGAATAATATCTTTTGGGCGTCAATTTCACTTAAGTGGAATTCTATTCTGCTTAAGTAAAATACAATTCCACTTAAGTGGAAATGTTGATATGTGGCTTATATATAAATACAATTTAGGGTAATGTTCGTCGTAACGCATTCAATTGCTCATCACATATGATGATGTAGTGGATCCTCGTTGCACGTGTACACCATGGCTATGGCTAATCATTCACATCTAACATTGCTGGAATGCGATCAAATAATTGTTGTTGTTAGAGACACAATTCGAAGTGTTATTTCCTCACTTGCACAGGGGTACAATCAGTATGATGCTCAACAGAGTTGACTTACATCTTGTTTAAGTAACATTGGCAGAATTCGTAACTTTTTAGATAGTGAAACTTTTGACGAAATTAAAGATTCCATCTAAAACCCAAAATTCAAAAAAAGTAATACGTTCTCTTGCCCTTGTCAATGCGTTTTCTGCTGTAGCTCCTCCAACCACTTGTAATGTATTTGCCATGGCTTTATTTTGTTAATGGTATTCGTCAGGTACCAGGTCAGGTACATACGTATATGGCAAGCCATGTGGGACAAACACCGCATAATATATCCGCGTATTAATTCGAATATATACGCGTATTAATTCGAATATAATATGTGTTGTACATGTGTAAAGTTTCGCTTTATGAAGCGATCTCGCGAGCCCGCCAAAACAGTTATCGTTGGTATATGTACACAGCAAGAGCGGAAATGTGTTTTCGTGTATATTCTAATTAATCCGTGCATATATTGGATTTAATCCCATATGTATTCTATTTAATACGTGAATATATTCGAATTAATACGTGTATATATTCGAATTAATACGCGGATATATTCGAATTAATACGTGTATATATTCGAATTAATACGCGGATATATTTGGGCCATATGATTGGCTACTAATATATACGCGTATATATTCCAATTAATACGCGTATAAATTACGATTAATATGCTGATATATTATGCAGTGTTTGTCCCACATGGCTTGCCATATACGTACACACCTTGCACGGATGTAAAGTGCTAGCTGGATCCCTATGGACAGTCGATATTCATTGTGCACATATCGACACCACGTACGTACGTACACGTATCGCGGCAAGTTGTTTATAATGGCGCGCAAAGGCATGGGCAAAGTTTGGCGTTGAATGTACTAGCCAATCACATTCCACTTAAGTGAAATAGACTATCCAATCATATTTCACTTAAGTGGAATGCATTCCACTTAAGTGGAATAGTATTCCACTTAAGTAGAATACAATTCCACTTAAGTGAAATGCATTTCCACTTAAGTGAAATAGAATTTAGCTTAAGTAAAATGCAGTGACAAGTTGATGAATTCAGCTCAAGTAAAATACAATTAAGCTTAAGTGGAATGGTATTCCACTTAAGTTAAATAGAATTCCACTTAAGTTAAATAGTATTCTGCTTAAATGAAATTGAATTCCACTTAAGTGAAATGTATTCGACTTAAGTCGAATTGCGAGGTAAATGTTAAAACGGCTTGCCATAAACGCGCGCGGAGCGCGCGAAAAATTTTGGTTATGTTTTCCGTGTTATTACCCTTCCATATTGGTTATAATTATTGGGGAAGTCGTTACAATAATAACGATCATAATAATATCAGTTTAACCATTGAAAAACACATTGCAAATTATTCTTCTTTCCAGTAGGTGCCCGAAATATTCTCAGCATATTACCCGAATTTTCACCCCCCAAAAAATGAAAAACACATTGCAAATTATTCTTCTTTCAGTAGGTGCCCGATAAATTCTCAGCATATTGCCCGAATTTTCACCCAAACAATTGAAAAACACATTGCAAATTTTTCTTCTTTCAGTAGGTGCCCGAAAAATTCTCAGCATATTGCCCGAATTTTCACAAAAAAAATTTGGTTGGGGGCTGCAGCCCCTCCCCCCCCCCAGCCCACCGCCTCCTATGCATATGTTCGCAAGGTTTTCAGATTTTGACCTCTGTTAACCCCACATGACTATTGAACTTCACAGAAAACAAAAGGCTTCTAGTACTCCTTGTTAAGACGGATCCACACACCAAGTATGAAGTTACCGTGTTTACAAGCAAATGTCACATACATACACACACACGACATCACCATAACATCTTTTCCTTTTGCTTCCGACAAGTTGCTGATTTACTCAAATTTTATACTCTTTACGACTATAAATAAAATGTGAAAGCTTGTATCTTGTTTTCAACCCGCACACTTTAATCTCCTAACATTCTATACGCATTGCGTTACCATATTCAGTGTTATCGTTTCATGGCATTGTTGTAATATTGAAAAAAAACATAAAAACAAACATCACTAACACTTTTAGTATGGCTAGTACTTGCATATTGAATCGAGATGACGTAAGCAATTACGTCAAACATCAAGAGAGGGGGCAGAATAACCAAATAAAGCAAAATCTAATATATATTTATCGACCAGCTGTTGTAGAACTATTGGTCTAACTTTGCTGAGTTCTGAGATTAAAGTGTCAGGAGTTGTTGGACGGTAATACCCTTGCCTCTTCGGGAAAGACACCGTTGAATTACCGCGAATTCTACCCAAAACAAAATCCGCGTCCTCACGTAGCTGTTCGAAGGATCCGACGAAATCGTAATGTACTGCACATGGTTGGCATAGTTCATGCATTGGCTTCCAATGGACGTCCATCGTCGATGTATCGCTGTCAATTAAAAATCTTAAAAATTCTTCAAATGTTATCGATAAATCGCCCTTCATGAAAGCTTCTCTCGCTTTGGATTTAGGACGGTAAGCTCTAATAATTTTGGAACCGTATCTTCGGCGATAATCGCCTATATTTTCACCGAATTTGTTCCTGTAAGCTGACAATAATCGTTCCAACGGATGTCGTACGAACATAAATTTATAAAAATGTTTCAATTTTAAACGAGCTAAATTTTGTTCGTTGTCTTGTAAAAATGTCATCCCTGAATGGTGATCCATTTTACCCTTACTCTCCGGATCAAGTGTTCCTTGCATCACTTTGATTACCCTTTTCCAATTCGAACAAGCTACCTTTGGAATGAAACAGAAAAGAAACCGTCTTTGATCATCTACGATTATTTGCCGATATAAGGTTGTCTTCTCTTTCTCCGATAAATTCTTCGTATCATTCTTTTTTTCCACTTGACATAACGCCTGTAAAGTTCGACTACGTATGGAACGCGTAATCTGCAAAAAAAATGAAAGAAAGTAAAAGTTGGTTGATTTCAGCAGTATAGTTTCAAATAGAAGATTAACACCTTCTTTGTGATAATGTGATTCCATAGCAATTCATGAGATGATAGATTCACAATATAGTCAAACCTAGGTCAGACTAAATTTCTCAACATTTGTCCATTTTCGACAGATACACTCACTGTCGATAGTTTCATGTATATACAGACTTCAAACTGTAAGTTGACATCCACATGGAACAACAAGCTATTGTCACTTATAAAAGGCAGTTACAAAACAAATGAAACGGTCGGATATGTGTGTATGTTTAACAAGGTCCCACGACTGTCATTACAAGCAATTGTCACATACACGCGTCACGCACACACGCGGACCATCACTTTCGCATATTGGTTCCTTCTGCCTCGATCCGGCAAGGAATCACACCGGTTAATCTATAACTATACTATATGGAAGTGTTCACATTTAGTTTATTCACAGGTTGTGCACTAGCGCAAACTGAAAGAATTAAAACAGCTGTATATGCGTTGACATCTTTGCAGTGCGAGCACGAATGACATTTACCCAACATTCTATCATATTTCGTTCAGAGCACAACTCAATTACCAACTCCTATAGTAGTGCTTGACATGATCGTTACAGCAACGACAACAGCTTGCATTTCACGGTAACAAACTTACCTTTGTTAATGCGTGTTATCGTATGCAAAAAGCGTATGTAGAAAGGGGAGGAAAATATATAACAGCCGTAGCATTTTCCTATTTTTATGTAGGAAGACTCATTCGCGTCGCTGAGCAGACTCATCAGAGTCTATACTTGGTAACAAAGTGAAACACTAATTCCGACAGGGACCTTGCCCCAAATTATCTAGTGTAAAACGTATTTATCGAAACTGGAGTTTAATAATAATAATAATAAAAAAAATAATAATAATAGTTTGCATGCACCAACTCCGCCCGTTATTCCCTGAAAAGCGTAAACCATGCACATCACTGAACATGTTGGGGGGCTAGTGAACACATCATATCCCCTTCCATCCACGCTTCATCGCAGAGCAAAACTCCAATTTATGAATATATTATGTTTTTTATGAAATTCAAAATTGTGACAGCACTTTAATGTCATACAACCAGGGTCGTACATTCACAAATTTTTGTTGTTCGATTTCGAGACCGACTTTCAGTGACGAGTTGAGCAACGTTTCGAAAAAATAATTAACGCGGCAACTTGCGTTATAATAACAACTTGGCAACTTGCTGTATAATAATTGTATAAATGTCTTTTTCAAGAAATATGAAAGGTACGAACACAAGAAGTCGGTCGAGCATTGTAAGATTATTTATGTTTGAAGCGCGAAACAGCAAATTATAATTGTGCAGAACTTGACAGGTGTCTTTCTAATAATTTGTTTTTCCTTTTGAAACGTAACCAACCTTACTAGTTTACGAAAGATTTGGTTAGGAATTAATATACGTTACTGGCCTATTTTATTACCTGAAAAAAAATTACATAAATCATAAGGAAGTATAATAATATATAATTAATTTCGATATATAATAGACCGTTAAAACACTCTGTTATCATTCATGGCTCTATTTATATAACTCATTTAAGTTTTACGATATGACCTTTTAAACAGCTGAGTTTCATCAACTCAGTAAAGTGACTGTACTATTTTGTCCAAAGTCATCCTTGAAGTTGAATGTGAGATTAAAGACAGTATTACGTCTTGCATGGACTACTGAAGGGACAGCTGCAGTATGAACGTGCATTATCTAATTAACGATACTTCCATGGCTAAAGAACACTGAGTTTGTACATACGTACATTTGTTCACTAATACAAAAACACAATAGGGCAATTGCAAGGAGTAAGTTCATTGCTTCATTCAATACAAATGGGACAAAATGATGCTTACGTATTACATTGTAGTCCAGAAGAATAGGGAGTAATGGGTAAACCATTATTAAACCAATCGATACTTCAACGAGCCTTCATCTCATTCACAGTGTATAGTTAAATTGTGGTTGCCCTTGGTTTAAGGAAACTTATGCGACAATGGACTTTCTTCACAATGAACTCATTAGGACTTTGAAAGTATAGTGACTTGATATTAGTTACACGTTTAAAGTAGTACTATTTGTTAACTTATTACTTCAATATTTCCTCTTGGTGGGGGACGTGACGGTATTCAGAAATTACCGAACTCGGACCTGCAGCTAAACTACATATATAATACAGTATCTGGACCAGTCCAGTTGAGCCCGAGTCCAAGTAGATTAGACACGAGTAATCTGACACTAGCTGACAAATGTTACCTCTACTTTCTACAAATTGTCTGCTAATAATCGGTGAAGGAGACTGTTATATACAATACAGCAAAGCGTCCAAGTATATTTTCTATTTTTATATGCATATAATTTTCTTAAACCGCGTCCCATGTAAAGAGTATATAACAAGGTACTGAAAACTGTCTGACGCTGTAGAAGAAATCAAAACCATTTGGCGCAGTGGTACAATCAGGAAACAGATTATTGCCCATTCTTCCATTGTTGCTACCGAGAGGTTTTGGGCTAAAACCAATAGTAAATGCCAAATTAGGCATTATAATTGGGGAATGCCTGGAACTCTTTCACACGGTCAAACAAATCAACTTATAGCAGGAAGTTGTACTCCTACGTGTTCCATCAAAGGCATATGCAACGCTGGTTGTATTAAACAAGATTATAATGTATCCAAATGACCAAGTCATATTGAAAATAAGTGACGAATGCGAGAGTTTTAGGCAAAGTAAAGCTGAATGTGAATATTGTTTATTTATGTTGAACCTTCAAACATTCAAAAAGAGAGTTTATTTTATGTTTCTCCCTAACTAAAATGATTTCTTTGAAATCATAATGAAAGACATCACTATTTGCTCAATGTAAAACTGACATGTCAGTTTGGATAGTAAAAAGCCTGCTTTGGTCCCGGGACACTTATTGTTCATTGTTTTATGAAACTGAACACACTTCTCACATATTTCCCCTCTCGGGGCTTCTTTTTGACAGCTGTACCCCCTCGACCTGTCCCCCTCTCGTCAGGCCTGTCAGACTAAAATTTCAATCGGCATTGGAGCACTGACAAATTACCTCGAGTCCTGCTTCTTAGCCATATTTTCGTTAATTCTCAGATTCTTCACGATCAGCTCATTTTTTTATCTTCCATACAGCATTGATAATGCAGAATAAAGCCCGTTTCTAATATGAAACGTATATATAGGCGCTATAGGCCGTGTACGTCTGTTGTGAAAGTGTGGCAGGTATATTTGGTAGGAATATGCTTGAAGCATGGAGGTTTTTACCTCCATGCTTGAAGTAATTACTACCAGGCAGCTCGCGAAACGGTTGCTTCGATGTCGCTGTGAATCTAGGCGAGGCAATACATTTTAGCAAAAGCACTCTTTGACAAATTGCTTTTGAGAACGACTTCAACATACATCGTTTTACAGCTTCTTCTTTCTTGAAAAAAATATTAAAAGTCCAACGTTAAGTAGCTCCGTGGGTACGTTAGCAGATCTAGCAGATTTAGCAGATTGCCATTCCTCAATCTGACATTGACAAGCTTCTCATTGTATGCTGACGGTGGAGTCAATAGGCCTATGTGCCATATTTGCTTCTTGTGTTGATGGTTGTTTTGTAAGCACCATATTTTCTGAAAGAAACCTTGAAATGATACTTTGTAAAAGAACACAATGTGACTGTTCTGCCTGCGCGAACGTCTGACTTTGGAAAACACCAAACGCGAGTGGTTGCATTAAGCGTAGACATTAACGTCATTACTCAAACCCATCCTTGCATAGCCCAATTTGTATTGTATACGGATTTTAGGGATGAAGACCATAGTATTATACAACGATGGATGTGTGAAATGCCTACTCATTTTGACCACTGTGGCAATGAGACGCAATGGAACGCGAGATGGTAATTCGTTAACATTGATTTGATTGGATTTGTACTGTAGCAACAACCACGTAAAATATGTTAACAACTCCCTGCTTTGTAGCAGCGACCACGTAAAATTCGTTAACAACGTCCTGATTTGTAGCAATTAACGATCATGTAGAAATCGTCGACAACGTCCTGATTTGTAGCAGCGGGCAAGCAAAGATCGTTGAAAAATACCTGTATATCAGCAACTAACAAAATAGTGCTGATGCATTGCTTGAAGCAAATTGAGTGTTTCAGCCAATGGCTTGACCTCTGACCTTTACCCTCATGACACCGTAAATAAAAAAAGAACTACTTTACACTAGGACCACGGCGAGCAAGACTCGTGAATACTCACTTCATTAACTGTGTAAGGCAAATGATAATTTGATCCGACTTACTCTCTGATTTATAATTCCACCTCAAATTCCTACAGTAAGGAGTCCACTAGTCAACAGCCATTACTAAATGTGAACGTAGGGAATGATTTTGTGTGTGTTTATTCCAATAATGAACTTTGACCTCGAAATTCTGAACATCCATATCACCAGAACACAAAATGTCAGCAAAGATAATACCTAGATATCAACATTAACCCCCATTTCATATATATCGGTCATTTTTGAACGCACAACAGGACTTAATTTAAATGTATATGTATTATGTTCACCATATTGCATGGTTGTACATCCGTTTCTGCTTACTCTACCCCGCCCCCCCCATACTCCTCCCACCTCCCCAACCCGCACATCATGTGCCATCTCAAAAGTATATATACCTGTCAACATTCTGTCACTTTTCAGCATTCTAAACCACTACTCCCCCGCCCCTCCAATCTCCCCCTCCCTATAGCTACGCAAATACACGTATATATCATGCTGTAAACGATGCGTCTGTATAACAGGGAGCTGCTACTCTAACTGTTAGAGTAGCAGCTCCCTACATATAGTACGTACCTCTTGATCCACGGATCTGACTCGGTCACCAGGCAGTGATATATTCATCCACTGGACGGGCGAATAAAAAACGTCAAACGTGGAATGGTATTTCATAGATTGCGCAATAGTGATGTTGTTACTATAAGATACAAATCTTAGCATATCCTTTATTCCGTATCGACGTAACTCGTTTCGTACGCTTCCTTGAAAAGTCAAGATAATGACCAAAATGATGGCAATTGAGATGAAGTACGCCCTGTGTATGAGTTTATTCATTTTGTTATTGATGAATTGCTTGACTATGTAGATAGGCTACAGTTTTGATAGCACTTCATGTTAATATTTTATGTAAATATGATCCGGCACAATATAAACTCCACAATATTCTTCATTCTTAAACCAAAGGAAAGTTAGGTAAAATGCTTACACTTCATCAACTTGTCTAAAAATTCAGTGGTTCAGCCATGTAATTACACCGAGCACTCTCTCTGTGCACTAAGACTATGCAGGCCTCCAGTTTATCATAGGTCACGTCATTGTCACCGGTATACAAACGTTTACATCCGGAAAATATCATCCTGTTTGACGCTATTCCACATAACCGGTACGCATTACGATTACCCAAACATGTACGCTAATCGACAGAAAGTTTATGTAGCCTATGCGATATTTTGAAAATGGTGGGCTAGTGATAATTATTCCATATCCAATTATCTGTACTCCGTCACACATGAGTAATGATCTAATTGGTGTTACTTCCCGCGTAAAGCTCGGGTTACAGTAAGTCCGGACAAGATATCTATGCAACAAACAGTATTCCAATCCAGTATATATGCGAGCCACTGTTACAACTTTCAACAGTACATACAATTTCAATGAAACAACAGAAAATAATAATCCGGAGGGCTCCTCGACGTACGATATACAACAAACGGAAAACAGGATGTCCTTACTTCAAGTTTAATTAGTCCAAGTTAATTAAAGTGAAGGTTACAATCGAACAACGGTTCTCAAACCTACCGAATAAAATGCCTGAAGGAAATTTTACCGCCGGTAACTTTTAGACATCTGCATGAAGGAATATGTTTAATGCAATTATGGTAAAATTAATGCAATTCCGTTAGCCGAATACAAACAGATTCCCGCTGCTAAACCTTATATTCTCACCCGCCTATCCGGCTTTACTTTGCGGTTAGTTCCTGTAAAGCAGCAAGTCACTGTCCAACTTTGCTGTCACATTTCCCACTCACCGACGCGATGCCAATAAGGACACATGATAACATCGTGCCAAACAGCAAGCCATATAACACTCCATCCAGCTATAGGGACTGTAAATTCAGCAATGTTGTTCTCTGGATACGGTACAACAAACAACACTGTAAAAGAAATTCTTAAGTAGAACGTGGTGGCATTCTAAACAGATTCCTTCCACGGTCAACAAACAACAACTCCAGTATGTCTGGTGTACAATGCACGTTATCGCTGTGAGCTACTTAAAGGAAAACCACACGTTAACCGGGCTATTGAACTACTGAATGCAAGATCTTAGCATCGGTTCATAGTCGTTCCTAAGTCCATCATAGCGATTAGTAGCCTATAAGCCAAATTTGTATAAACTATTTCCAGAGTAGAACTATGCATGTACCAACACCGAATAATTGCACAGGTTTGATCGTCTCCTCATTACCATACATACCTATTCACGAACACAATTTAGGAATACACATGTTCTTTTCGAAAAAGTATTGACAAAGATTAATCAAAGAGGTATTGAAAAATATAACCTGAACTTCGCGACCAGATCAAATAACGTAAAATCCTTAACACAACTTCGCCTCCTTTCGAACGCAGAACTGCAGCTACACTTGATTCAACAAAGTGAAGTGAGCATGGGTGCCAGGTGACCCCCACTCAGCCTTACCGTTCTGAGACGTAGGAAGCTGTCCTAAGCTAGCTGTGGGTTTTCGGTCATAAGATATGTAATAAAATTATAAAAGCATGTATACCTTATAGGAATAAAGGTTATTCACTATACGATGATTGGTTTGAAAACAGATTTTTTTTTTGGTTACAGAGAATAAGGAAAGTCAATAAATGCGACAAGCTGCACATCGAAAAACTTTAAAGCGTACAGTACATTTTATGCTCAGTTGTGTGAACTTCGACCCTTTAGACAAAAGTCATTCCATATTTTTTGGGATAATTGGAAACCCATATTTGTTCAAACAAGGAGTGTTTAGAATCCCTGGTTCAAACTATAAAATCCACGTTGTTGCGACAGCTTGGGTGATCCTTAGCTACCATATTAAACATATAATATCCAATACTGAAAATATGTTTCCTTAAATTCCATGTGATTTGTCACTGCTTCAGTAGGCTAATATAAAATATGAGAAGGTTCGCCCAATGATCATGTCAACGTACAAGCATATATGTTTGGCTTAACGAGCCCAGTTTGAATTTCGCTATAGATTCGCTACAAAGGCATCTCTGCACTGATCCGGAATCGTATCATTAAACAAGGCTCTATGGATGAATAACTTTTTTATCCAGCACATCAGACAATTGAAGTGAAGTTAGGCTGGGTATAGAATCATCCAATGTACTTGACATGAACAAGTTAGGCTGGGTATAGAATCATTCTTTGTACTTTTGACATTCTGAGGTGATTAAGTCATAATAGTCGAGGATGTGCAGTGGCCTCCGTAACGTACTACGTAGGGCCATGGAGGTAAAACAGAGCGACAATATAATTATAATAGTCTGCATAAAGTCACGACACACAATTCCCGGTGATCTGACCCGCAGACGGAAATACATTTCATAGAACCCAGGAAAATGCTATTGACCTTCATTTTGTCGAAATGGAACAGATGTCAATGTACCTTGTTTTGAATGTTCGTTTTATGTAAACACATTTAGGTTTTCAGGAAGTATTTGATTACATATGTCGTCATTATATACCTTTTTCAAGTTGAAGAAGTACGCTGTTTGATCTTTAACATAACACCATCACCTTCTTTTACAAACAGAATCCGACGGAATGTAAGATAACTGGTACTATACTCTATCACCATCTTTGATTATAAACAGATGATACTGCATAGTACTATCATTCTCGCTGACATAGACATACCTAAATAAGTACAAAACTGACAAGGTGAAAAGTTACACAACGTCCACGTTGCTTTCATAGTTTCCTCGAATTATAATATCTTTGTTTCGGCCATCCTGTTCAAGCTAACTGATCTGTGTCAAGGTTGCGTTAAAACACGCATGGGACTGAGTACGGTAAGTTCTCCTTAATTCATACATGCTGGCAAAAATGACGCTCGTTGACGTGTCTGGATGGAGGATGTAAGCGAGATCATAGCCATTACTTTAGTTGACTGCCTGACAGCGACATAAATCCTTAGCAAACTGTCTACTCGGTTGTCAGTGATATATCCAGGGAGTAGAACCCCCTGGTATAGCTGAGTCACTTCCTCACCGGGACTCGATGCATATTGGCCAAGTCTCTTCGATGAAAGACGTTCTTATAATCTAATTGATTCAAACTGCTGCCATGCAGACATTGTACTATATAAAAACCCGTGCGGACCCTGTCGCAAAACAGAACTAAGAAACTTTTATCAACATTTCCTGTCAGAACTAAAGGCCCGACTCTTATGACAATCTCTTGATTCCCAAGATGTTAAATCCTTCGGGAGCTTGTGGAAGATATTTAAACATGCTCATACCAGGGAGCAACTCCCTGCTCATGCTAATGATGCCAAACATGCTCATACCAGGGACTCTCATACTAATGATGCCAAGTCTATTCTATGTCTCAACTAATAATCATACCATCTGCACTTTGTGTATGTCACGTAGAGCGGCTATCAAGACTGCCAAAGGCAATTACATGTATGACCAGGGTCGCACCCCTTCTTGTCAATCATATCATATTTATTCCATTTACAAATTATCCTTATGTACACAAATGATTCGCTGTTCGCCGCGGGATAAAGTACCATATGGCTGTTAAACTATTGTTGACTTTCTTTATGAAATCAATAAAAGGCTTCTTTATTGATATAACAGTTCTCCGTGTGAATATATCTATTCTGATTTTGACCATCACGTATAGAGAGGTCATTGAGTGCAAGATGGCAAAGTATCGTGACTATCCCGTCATCCCCTTCGGGTGAAGCAACTCTTTCTGCATATATAGTACAATTCTTTGTAATAGAACGAAAAGGCTTTGAGACTGGTATGAGGTGTAATTAGCAAGTGTCCCTGCACCACAAGGTGAGAAAGTGTAACACTTTCCATTTAAGTGGTTAGATTGGCATTTTTTAGCATTACAACTTCACTTCCGCTCGTTATCAAAGTAAGAACCCAAATGATTGAAATAAGACAACTTCCTTATTGCTGTATTTTGAGTTCACTGAGTTACTTAGGAGAAAATTACCACAGTTACTAATGTGTGTTTGAATTCATTAATATAAAAGAGACTACGATTTATCAAGTTTGTGGTCTGTATAAATGAAGAACTATATGGTTGTATATGACCCTTCTTCTTCCATGTGACTCACTACTTCATGCAGTGAATTAGGTTTGAATCCTGTAGGCCTACTTGAAATAGCGAATGTGCATTCATGCATAGACGTGATGACAATGATTTTCCAACAAAGAAAATAACAAAAGTGTTAACGTGTCGTTGACCTGTTCGTTATCATAGTTAACAAGAAACACTGAAACAATGGTATATAAGGCTTGCATAATGTCACTGTGGTTATGTTTTGCATGCGATTTTCCTTTCAGAGCACTGAAGGACCCTATAAACCCGGAAATCGAAGCAATGTACGGCTGCAAATGGCAGCTCCTTGTTGGCTGAAAGAGGCGTTTAAATATTGTAGGATTACACAGCTGTAATATACTCTCATTAAATTTCGTTGTAAATAAAGTACTTGTACGGGTACTCGCTCGGTCCTTTTTAATTAAAGTAGTTACTATTTAAACCACAGTGACCGGACCGAGGTCAAGGGAATATTGAAAACCGCATCTTAAGACAATGAAGAGGTCAGAATTACTTCGGGAGCGGGCATAAAAACGATAGCCTGAATCAACTCCATGGTTGTATTATATGGAACGCCGAAAGGGCATTGTATTATGTTGTTTACTGCTATGCTGTCTGTCATCATGATGTTGTCTCTTTTGATGTTGTTGTCTCTTTTGATGTTGGTATCTCCTTCAATGTTGGTATCTCCTTCAATGTTGTTGTCTCTTTTGATGTTGTTGTCTCCTTCAATGTTGTTGTCTCCTTCAACGTTGTTGTCTACTTTGATAATGTTTTCTCCTTTGATGTTGTTGTTTCCTTTGAAGCTGGCGGCGCTGTTCACTTTTATGACGTAAAAATACGTATACAAATTCAAAGAATTTAGTGCTTCAGAACTAGCCAAACTATCCGAGAGACCGACTAGCCCCGTCAGCATCAAAGAAGACAACAACATAAAAGGAGACAACAACATCAACAGAGACAACAACATGATAACAGACAACATAGAAGTAAACAACATAGTGCAACGCCCTTTCGGCGTTCCATAGTATTATTCATTGCGGAATTTCGAAATCGACAAACTTTCCGCTGTCGTGACATGACCAATGCTTGTATCCCTGGGGCCATAGTACGGATCAAATATCTGATCCAGTTAACAACAAAGACAAGTGGTAATTGTGACGCTGTACCGCCGTAACAGACCTGTGAACAGGATTACAGCCTGACATCGGCTGACACCCGGCCTTTGAAATGTACATGACACAATACATCCTGATATACACAAACAAGGTTGCACACAGATGAATTCCAATCCCCGGAGATAATCCCCCGAAGAAAGCGAGAGATGTAATGAAATGGGATTCTCATGTTTGCCTGAAAGAGTCAATGACCGATTCAAAGTATGGAAGTTATAGGTCGACAAGAACACTGGGCTTTATCGTAACAGTAAATATTTAATTTGAACTAGCAAGTAATAACTTCTGTTCAAGGCAAAAGGGGACTTAAAACCCTGCTCATAAGGCGACCTGATCATCAGGCTGTATAATCTATATGGCATGTACATAAAAGTGCAGTGTATTAACGTGCATACCCTTGTTGTATACCAATCAAATCGGCGGAAGAGCACATTTCCTCTCTTCGGATTAACATTAATATCAGACCGCAAAAGGTTGTTATTTGTGCCCAAACGAGTGGAAATTAATGACCTATTTCTGCCACCATTATCGTTCATCCGATTGTTTAAGAAAACTGGTTTAATTTATGTTTATATTGTTTCATCATTTGTTGAAACTTATATAACATATGATGTTGGTTAACACTTCAACATGCTAAAGTTAAACATCTTAGTGACTTAACATTAAGTTAACGATGGTTAACGATGCATCATATTTACTTGACCCTTTCTTAACTCCAGGTATCGTTTGCGTAGAGGGGTTTGTTAGATCAGGGAGCTGCTACTCTAGTTAGAGTAGCAGCTCCCTGGTTAGATCGTAATTGGAAGGTCGTAATTCCACTGTAGGCACTTGTCACCTGTATCGAACAATGCTAGTTCTGATTTGGTGTCAAATTTTTGCCTTTCTCTAAAGATCAAACATGATGCTAACTAACTCAAAAACATTTGTGATTCCTAAAGCCGGATCTCGAAAGAGATACTTTGAACAGACTCTGTTAAATGAAATGGAAATAAACGACAACGGCAAATGAGTCTAATCGAAATTGTAGCGAGTTGTAAAATCCAGAACAGTGCAAAAACTTCCATGTACAGTTATATAAATGTACTACGAGAAAATGAAGTCAACACCTGATACGAAGGGTCAGAAGGTCAACTGTAGGCCTTGTCATGGTTTATTAAAGGGACTCGTATAGATGAATGGATTTGTTGATAAGGTTAAGTGGCAGCAACCTGTCAACAATACTTTGATCTGGTTTTGAAAGTTTTCTCGAATATGTATTTGCAAAATATTCATAATGTTGTGACAATATTTCTGTTCACAAGTCTATAATGGACTCATGTAGGTATTTGTGTAATTTTAGTATCTTCAAGTGTCGTTTCGTTTTTCCGTACATTCTAATCCATTTTATTCACAAAGAGAGAAAGACTGTTAGCAAAGTTGATATATACTATTGTATTTTCCCTTTTGGGATGAAATAAAGTTTTACTTACTTACTTTCTTATACTGCTCTATTCTCATTTGTCCAATTTAAACTGTCTGTGTCTCTCTGTCCATCTGTCTTTTAATGTGTTCGTACTTGGTTGCGTTTCACTTAGCCTCTGAGGCTCTGAAGGAGATATTGCTTGGATCGAAAGTTAAAATTAGCTACAAGGGAACTGAATGTTTTTCAACTTCCGGCGGGCTTGGAATATCTTCCATAGCCTTGACCAATTGTACTTTAAATCGCTCGAGAGAAGAAGAAATATCTTAACTCGTACAACTTCTGGGGGATTCGCCACTGGATCCTCACCAGGGTATTGAAATGCATTTCCATGGATTGCGTTGCTGATCCCCCCCCCCCCCCCCGCACAGCAACTCTGCCTTTGCCGGTAGTCATTGTTGTAGTCTCTCTTCCACATCTTTGAACCGGTATAGCTAGCTACGGTATGTGTTGGATCAGAGAATTGGAGCAATAACTCCTTTGTTTAATGTTCAATGTGTCGCTATCAGGGTGATATAAAAAAACTATAGCCTATAATTTAACCGTCACCATGGTAACGAATGTATGTCAACACCAAAGTTGTTTATGCCCCTGTCCACGTGTACGTGATTTCGTCACACCTGTTTTTTAGTAGTAACAGAGTACAGATGTAAACTCTGAACTTACCTCACTCTTCAGGACATCAAATTGTTCTAGGGTACGTTCGTTGCCGTCACTGTGGTTACCTCTATCAAAGTCGGAGGCGAAGAACTGGAAGACATCTCGTAGAAACAGTGTGAAAATAAACACACAACATAGTGTTACAGAACCTAACATGATACGGCTGGGTCGACAAAACCGTACCATATTGTTATACAGTAACCATAATCTGTTGTATGAACTGCAATGATGTTTCTCTCCGAGCAATGCTTGCCGCACAATGGAATATCAATTCAATATTGGTGAAAATCCTCGCAAGGCGCCATAATATCCATGAAGTCGTTTACTCCTACGACAACTCTACAGTGTGATAAAACATGTCGTACACGTCACATGTGTAGTAGGCCTACTATATACGCATGCGGTGGTGCCCATCAGGTGGTGGTCACATATATAATCACCATATAGACGACACACAGGGATGATTTTGTGGAATAACATGAGCATTTCTTGATAGTGATATCTGGCACCGACCAAATAACCGTGATTGTTCCGGCGGTTAGAGTAATCAGTTCGACGTTACAGAATAATAACAACCTTTCGTGCCACTAGCCCTCACTGGTCAGTCAGTACTCAGAGGTTTTTTCCCGCGTCAGTTGAAAATTAGAACTAGATCATTTCAGGTCACTGCAAATCTCGTTATTATATGTGCAATCAATAAGAAACGTCCTCTTTCGTAATAATAGAATATTCTGCTTTTTAGTTTACTAATGCCCTTCTGAAACCATTCTTTCAAGAAGCTTGTTGTCTGATAATTCCATTTGTGATATCGGCGAAGCTGTGGGATTTGAAATGTTTCCGGTGCAAGGAAACCGTACGCGACTCCTTAACTGCGCTAAAACCATACCTTAGTACATGTGCCATGTGAATTGAGTGTGGGTTTCATTCACTCCCATGATTTGAGTACTGAGCTATGGTGCCATAATTTCGATGCACGGAATGTGGGCTAGATGAAAAAGATCGGTATGGTTTAACTCGACGTAACAGGACAGAATGCACCTTTTGATCGTTGCACTAATATATAGTGTGCACTCATATATGGTGTACACTCATTTATGGTGTGCACTCATATATGGTGTGCACTCATGTATGGTGTGCACTCATATATGGTGTCACTCATATATGGTGTACACTCATTTATGGTGTGCACTCATATATGGTGTGCACTCATATATGGTGTGCACTCATATATGGTGTGTACTCATATATGGTGTGCACTCATGTATGGTGTGCACTAATATATGGTGTGCACTCATTAATGGTGTGCACTTATGTGCACTCATATATCGTGGAGTGTTAGCTCAGTGGTTAACGCCGGTGCCTTCCAATCTTAAGGTCCCCGGTTCGATTCACTCCAAGATTAATGTATGTCGTCCAGTTACAGAGTTGTTGACAATTCATAATAATGGACGTTAAATATGAATGCAAGAGACTGACTTCGGTCAGCTTGCGGCTTTGATAAGCCATAGAGGCTTCTTCGCGAGTTCCTGCTTGCAGGAGGATCTAAAATACATACCGTACATAAATACAAACATACATACACACATACATACATTAGAACTGAGTTTTCTTGACAACGATGAAGCTGCTGTCAAAAGTGTATCGACTTGGTACCCTGCCGCGGCGAAAATGACACACAGAGACGGATTTCACAACGTGCGGAAGAGGACACTGTCTGGGCCCAACGACAAATGGGCCCAACGACAAATGGGCCCAACGACAAATGGGCCCAACGTCAAATGAGCCCAACGACAAATGGGCCCAACGACAAATGGGCCCAACGACAAATGGGCCCAACGTCGAGGTCGGGGCCTATTGACAATTCCAGGCAAGACACTCTAACGTTCTATTTTCGTATTGCAAAACGAGTAAACGATTGAGGGTGATATGTAATGTCTTGGGGTTTATCTGTTACTCTAAACTGAAAAGGCTTGCCACGGAAAGGGATTTCACTGACTCGCTGATCGGGTTTTTCAAGCCTCAAAAACATTCTACATATTCAACGCTAGCCTCACTAATTCATGACTACTCCACAGACGGTCGCAAGAAGAAGTATATGGGACGCATGAACTGGGTATATATCAATACCACTACCATGGAGGCATGAACTGGGTATATGAAAATACCACTACCAGAGGCATGAACTGGGTATATGAAAATACCACTACCAGAGGCATGAACTGGGTATATGAAAATACCACTACCAGAGGCATGAACTGGGTATATGTAAATACCACTACCAGAGGCATGAACTGGGTATATGTAAATACCACTACCAGAGGCATGAACTGGGTATATACCACTGACAGAATCATGCAATGATATATAATGCAGTCCAGATGAGCCTGCGACATATGTATACGTAGGAATATCACTATTATAGGTTTCACCTCAGCATGTTATAACGTTGCTATGACTATAGGCGTTTGTAAGGGTTCTGTGCACCCTTTATGGCTCAGGTCCCGATATTGGTTTATCGTCCCCCACTTTCACGTGCAACTTCCCGCACTTCAGTATTCATAGCCAGACTAATTCAAATCGTGGAGTTCCACCCATCCCACCCCCCCCTCCCCATCACTTACACTGTTAGCTGTGTTATCCGTGTTTGTCTGGTAACATAGACACAATCACGTATACTGGGGGCGGGGGGGGGGGTTGTAAAGAATAAAATCCAGAGTTGTTCATACCCCACCCAAGGTAGGCACACAATATATACTACCAAATAATTCTAGTTTATGGGCCTAAAGTATATAAATCTATAACGTGTATACCATGTAAATTGGTCACGTCATAGCTCTTCAATGCCGTATCAATGATAATGACTTCAAACGGTTCTTTGCAACTAGAAGTAGAGAAGAAATGGTCTCTCTACATTAAATTGATAGAATATGTTGGTTTTTATACCGGAAGTTGAGTCAATGTTATCAGGGAAAGAAAGAATATCCTTGGAGAGAATATCCCTAGAAAAAAATCTAGTACGTTGTTGCTCTCGTAACTTTCTGTAATGCTCAGAACCGCGTTAACGTTCTGTTGTTCTGCGCACGCTCAATGTCGATGTTATACTGTCGGGGATTTTAAAAAGTCTCAAGTTATTAACCGTGGATCATGTATGTGATTTATCTGAGGGGAAGGGATGAGAGGGATCATGTATGTGATTTATCTGAGGGGAAGGGATGAGAGGGGGTTTCTTCCAAACTTCCTACTCCGACTGCCTGCCCAATCACGTGAGGCCCAAATTCAGAATTTATCGACAACTGGTGAAAAAGATTACCTTTTAGTAAGATTTTACCAATTATTTGTAACTATATTTTTTTGTTCCTTCCTTCTCCTAATTGTTGCACCCTGTGTCATTGACTACTAAGCGGGAAGCTAAAGAGACTTTGCCAAGCCAGTGTTTTGAATCAGCGTCACGATATCATTGACCATATTTCACATTAGACTTTTAAATTCTACATACCAAATACGTAGACACTTTCGCGAAATATAACCCTCAGTCCTGACATTAAATTAAGTCAAAACGTAATTACAAAAACAAAAGGAAAATCACAGAATATGTAGGTGGACCGTTACTGTATTACTTTGATTTCGTTTATTTAGCCTCTTCATTTATTTGTTCTAGTTATAAATGGAGGAGGCGAAATAAAATTCCGATAGAGGTTAAATGACCGCAAACAAAAATGATCAAACAAGATATGTGGGTTACAATTGCTCATTAATATTAACATACAGACCTATATCCGGGTAACTAAAGGGCATCAATGTCTCATTACACACATCTCAATACATATTCTCACCGTGTACTTTATATATTTGACAAATTTCTGTTCTCGTTAAGAGAACGTTCAAGGACGAATATCGACACCTGCTGTGCTATTAATCAAAATCTTATTATGGACGCAGTTTCGCTGAACTAGCAACACCATATGTCCAAAGGATTGACAACAATCCACAGCTTTACTATCGTGTTGGGACAATTTAACCTTAGGGTTAAGAGTTCACGGAGAGGAACTAACGGCACACTATTATAATATATGATATATCCTATCATGAAAATAGTTTTGGTTATACCGAACCTTTATAGTTATTAAAACCTTATTCCAAACTACATTATTTTAAGAACCATACGTCTTGAGAAGGCCATTGCGAGATGTCACCAGAAGGAAGTAAAAGCTAGTATAAAGATATTATCTGTGAAATTTGGTAAGGATTTTGCAAAGTAACTTCAACCATTGACGACATGTTGCAGATTAAACGTCAGTGTATTAAGAAATTTGCTAAGATTGTTAAAGATTGCATGCCTTTAAAGCAGTATTGAAGCTGTATTTAAACAAAATTCCATAGTTTAAACTACACACTTTTAGGTGCACACAAACGGTTACATTCTGATGCATGGAAAGATTGATTTTAGGAAATGAATTACTATTTTGCACTAAAATAAAAGGACAATTAAAACTTGGAAATACAACATTTTAACAGAGATGTGTTAGTGAGAAGAAAAGCATATATGAAGAAGATACCCTTTGACGGAAAATGAACTACAAACAATGCCATGTTTGCCTCACTTAGAACATCGGTCTTACAACAGTATCGGTCTCCAATATGCTGGAAAATTGAGTAATACTCTCGAATACTCAGATTTCAACAAATATATAAGTTAACTGTCAGCCATTATTGTGCATCAATGAGCCATATAGGATTCACATAAAGAGTCAGAACATTTAATAGCTTTTACCAATTCTTAGCAAGCTCAAATTTGTGATGACCTTTTAAATGACTTTACAATGCTTTTATGTCATCTGTTAGAATAATGGAGTCTCAGAAGACCTCATTGTGTATGATGATTCTGTCACCAGTTGTTAAAAGGCTCTACTTGAAATTGAAATCGACAATTTTTGACCCGAGGTGACTCTCTCTCTCTCTCTTTATAGTGACTTTTCTGATATAGTTTTATGCAAGCGCCATAACTTGACGTAGCACCTTCAGTATCACACGGGTACAGTCTTCAGGAGGCCTTCATACTAAGCGATTACATTCGCTAATTCCTATGGACAACCATTTTAACTTCAGTTCTTATCTTGTACGATTACTGGGCGTGACCTTGGCGGTGCATGCCAAGTAATCAAGACCTTGCTATTTGGCCATATTTAGTTCCAAGTATGAAGAGAAGCAGTCATGATAGAGGAGGAAAAACAAACATCACGAAAAGCTGAACTTGCAGAGCAAAAGTTTGAAATCGAAAAAGATTATCCAGTCCATTATTGATAGCTTTAAAATGGTTGGATATCCATCTCATTACCACATTCTTCAGTTCGCTGTCTACAGTATTTCGCTGCAAATCAGTGACGTGTGGAGGATTTCAAAGGTGGGAACCAGATTCAAAATTTGCCCCGACTGATTGTGGTATGGGGCTGACCTTTTGTGGTAGGGTCAGAGGCGAATAAAGGACTTCATACAGCGGGGGGGGGGGGGCTGCACTGGGGTATAGCCGACACCTTTAAGTAGGGGGGGGGCTGGGCCAAGACAATAAATTAAAGTTTTAAACGTCAAACAGGGAATTCTGAGACATAAATTTAGGTCTATATAAGTAGCTCTAATAGCAAAGAAAATAGACTGAAAATTCCCAGACTGATTAAGGTAGAGACCTGCATCTTTATGGGAGGACCAGTTGTTGAATTAAGCACTTAACAAAGGCGGGGTGTGACCGTCGAATGAATAAAGCCAATTTTCTTGTGTGGGCAGAAAATATACGAATCGAGAAGTCAAATGGTGCATTCTGAGGAATTTAGGTTTTTTAAGTAGCTCTTAAGGACAGTTGTGCTAATAAATAATAAATTCAAAATTTCTCCGAATGGCAAATTTAGGAACCTGGATTTTTATGGGAGGGCCAGAGGCGAATGAAGGAATTTATCGTGGAGGGGTATTGCACTGAAGCCGTCCTACTTTGGAGGTTGGAAGGTTCTCCCGCGAAAAAAAATGTGATTTAAAATGGTGCATCTGAGACATATTTAGACTTTAGGTTAAGTCTATGTAAGTAGCCCTATAGAGGCAAGGTTTTGCTAATAAATGCAAATAAATGTTTAATTGTTCACTTCATTCCATCTGAGCAATTGAACAATTCACCCCCCCCCCCCCCCCGGCTACGGCCCTGTAGTTGGCTTCAGTTAACCTTATCACAAAAAATATATTTTGTGAACGTATGTACATAACTATACTAAACTAGATCTTGAGGTATAATGGGTAACATGGCTATAACAACAACATGACTATAGCAGCTTAGCACCCAGGCTTAGCACGTGTAGGCTATCTGTCTCAAAACTCTTATGGAAAATATAATGATCTCAAAACACTTAAAAACTATCATGAGTGGCATTGCTAACCAAACAGAACAATATAATTTACACATAGTGTTATATTGCTTGTATGTGAAATTAAACATACTAAAAATATTGAGAACAAAAGTAATAAACTGGAAAGGAGAATAGCCAATGCTGCGCGTTTTCATTATCTGCTGGCTTGGCAGAAAGCCTCAGCGGTGTATGGGCGTGGCTCTTCATTCATTTTACGCTATAAATGAAATCTGTAATTCTTATTTAACCCAGTTAAAAACGTTTTATCTTTCATCGGCGGGTTGAGCAGATGAGAATAAACATTATAACTACTAATCTCATAGCACAGTGTTTGAGCTCCCTTTATGAGATACATGAGTCATTATGAATCTGATGGGCCTAGTGCCTACACGAGTCAGTCACCAAACATGGGGGGGGGGGCAATTGATAGATAATTCAGAAACCGGGGGCGTGTCCCCTTGTCCCCCCATAATTGACGCCCCTGCCCAATTGTCCGGGACCCTGCTTCGATAGGATAAACTTGATTTCGGACGATAGTCATGGGTCATTATTAGATTATAGTTGGCTGCCCTAGATATAAATTAATTATATCCGATGAATTCCAAGTTCATATTGCCTAATCAAACATGAAACACGTATCATACACCTCCAGCGTTACAGGCACGGCATGGAAGGGGGTAGTGGCTGAAAATCCAACTGGATGGGTTTTTACGGCAGACAATTCCGACTGCTGCCTTTGTATTCCCCCCTCCCCCCCCCCCCCCCCGCGCTACTCGTTAACGATACGGTCAGTGTCAGTCAGACATCCCATCTTTCGCGACTGCACTTTTGTTCCGAACTTATTTCGATACATTTGTACCCACTGGCACTCACTTCACAAACTTATTACCCCACCCCACCCCCCACCAAATATTTTTTGTGAAAATTCTGGCAATATGCTGAAAACTTTTCGGGCACCTACTGAATGAAAGATAATTTGCAATGTGTTTTTCAATGGTTAAACTTATATTATTATTACCATAAATATTGTAACGACTTCCCCAATAATTATAACCAATACAGAAGGGCAATAACACGGAAAATGAGTGTACGTTACAAGGATGCGATGGAAAAACCGATTCATGCCTATATGATATGCACATTAACATGTGGAACGCGCGCAGAAAAGTTTGGTGATATTTTTCGGGGGAGTCGTAACAGCCCCCCAAATCAAATTGGGCTTCTACGCCTATGACGGTAGTTCTATTAGGCATTTTTTGGAGTATTCAAAATCATACGAAGTTTTGTATTGCAGAGTATAAGAACCGCGAGATACAAGTGGCATGGAAAACGTGTTAAAATATGACTGATTAAAGGTCAATTTTGACCGAAATATTTCAATTTTTAGGTCATTCACGATCACAGGAATATATGAATATTATTATTATTATATATTATTAAATTTATATCAATTCATGAAATATGTTGGCAAATGTTTATATATAAATATATATATATATATATATATATACATATACATATATATATAATTATATATATATATATATATATATATATATATATATATATATATATATATATATATATATATATATATATATATATATATATATATATATATATATATATATATAATTAACTGGAAACGATTAATATGAAGAGCTACTGATTTGTTTAACCTAAAACTGACATTTGAACGTTCGGCTCTTTGGTATGGAGAGGAATACGTAAACAGTGCAATTATCGAAACAGCAGGGTCAACCCCGAACATGCCGAATGACATGTATGCAGTTCCAAGCCTTTTCCATGTTGGAGGAGTGGGACGGGGAGGGGTGATGTTGAAAAAGAAAAAGAATGTAGGGTTAAGCATGGTTTACAGTAATGTCCTATTTTGATTCACGAAGGTATGTTTTGTGACCTAATGCAAGAAAACAGAAACATTACAGACTGACCATCAGAAATGTTACTTTACTCCAATGCACCACTTTTCGTCGAGTTTATCGTTTAATCTATGTAACACGGACATATTACGAGTTATACACGAAACTGCACGATCATTCTTCTAAACACAGTTCTACTGCTAAATTACTTGGGAGTTTGATTATAGGTAGCTGCTGATGAAACTTGTTTCCCGAGCTTGTATACATGTGATCAAGCTGGACCACGATTTTTGTATATTTCTATTTACTTATTGGCGAATACGACTGTTTCATAGTGTCCCCATCTCACTTGTGTGTTTGGGATGGTGGGGAGGGGGTAGGAGGTTGTGAAGGAGATCATGCAACCACCCCCCCCCCGATGGTTACGCCCGTATTGGTGCATCTACTAACCCTGCGTTATCTATAACACCAGAGGACCAAATTTAGTCGTTGAAGGGTGAATCGAATATGTTGATATGTCCTTCTTCAGATGTGCCCGAAGAGAGGTTTCCTCATTCTGAGTATATGAACATCGGAAACAAAACTATTCCCTACTTCCGCTCTCCATAATTTCAGAGATTTTTTTTTAAGACCACACATAACAGTTTATAACATGATCCAGGCAGGAACCATATATCCTGTAAGTGAATGGATTCCAATGCCATTAGGAAGTTATTAATGAGAAAACGTCATACTTTCTTTGAATCATGTGTTCGCCATCATGAACTATTCAATAAACCATTACATTAAAGCCTGCAAGTTGCTATTACTTTATCTCACACTGTACACACAGACTAAGGCTATGCTGCTATTTTGTAGTATCGAATTCATCATAGTTCATTACAGGTTCGAGAATATTCGTTATTGTCAAAGCAAACATCACGGATTGCATTTATGTCAGATGTAGGCTACTGAGCGACAATCGCAAACTGTTATGGTACATGTGTATTAATTATAATTTACCAGATTTATACTTTTATCGAATATTTTGGGGTCGGTTTAGCCAGCCAAACACCAAAATCTGTCCCCAAATCACACCACAAACACAGAACCTCTCAATACATGTTGCTATGAAAGCCAACGTATCACCAAGTAAACAACCCTGATTCAAACAACTGAGTTATCAATTTATCCCTCTAATTATTAAATGGCTTCCAATTCAGCTAGAGGAGAGAACACGTTGATGTGGTGTATCAAACGTCTTATCACTCTCATCAGAAACAAAACCAAACAGACAGTAATCTGACTTTCTCTTGTTGTAAGGAATAATTTCTAGCTATTTCGGAATTTGTAGTCACCAATCACTTGGACTGATTGCCAACTGCAAAACACCAAGTACAGAAATCATAACCAGAGCATAAGATTAATACAACATCAATATGTTTTATTAGGGTGGGAGAGTGAGATACAGAGGTGGGGGGGGGGGGGGTTGTTGACATCAAATCCCTATTTCTATTTGTGAGAATGTTTTGAATGATAGTACTGGACGAATGAAGGTTATTTTGGATGTCACCATGTAAGTCAGTTTCATAATTCTAATTGAAAGAGAGTGGACTGGGAATGATTACATAAGAGGGAATGATTACATAAGAGGGAATGATTATATAAGAGTTCACTAGACAGGCCTAGATATTCTAAGGATTCTTTGCCAATTTGAGAAAGCATTCACTTTTTTCTGTGGCATTGCCACGATAATTTGTTTGTTTCAGATATTCATGGTTTTTAATTTCTCAATACATTGTTGTTCAAATGTGAAGCCAAGTTCTGGAATGAAGAGTAAAATAATCATAACATCTTCGGTGAGTTTTGTAATGTTAACACATTTCTCTTGAGTATAACAGAAGTTTTGCAGAACTGAAAAATAGGTGATTCATCAAAGCTGGATAGCCCAAAAATTTACATTGCAACCCATTTCACTCAAATTGTTACCTTTCATTTCCTCTCTCCCTCGTCCCTAACTCAAATGACAAATGCAAGATATTAAGTCTAAAGCTAAATGTACAAGTTGAGACATTCAAGGTCTGTCCAATCAATGTTGTTATGAACATATCAGTGTTTAATGTTATACAGACCTGGTCCATTAACCACATTCACTTATGCAAGTAGTACATTGTCCCTGGAAAACATCTAGTCTATGTGATTTACCTTCAACAGAGAGAGAGCTGAACAAGAATCTGATAACTAAACGAATTCCTTGACAGTAGCAAACAAGTTTAGCCATGATCGTGTTAAATGCCATGATCGTGTTAAATGCCATGATCGTGTTAAATGCCTCATGTTGCAAAGATCTATCAGATAAAATAAGTTCACTTTCTTGAAATTAATAATTTGTTGTGACATTAATAAATTCTCTCAGATTTTAGTAATGTAGTAAGCATGGCACTGCAAACACAACTGATTGTTAGAAGAGATAATCCATGTATTGATTATAATCCCTTGCCATGCTAATTCCACACAGTCCACATCGATACTAAGGATCTGTATCTGTCTCCTTCTCAGATAAGTCTGCTTGCCTGTCTCTCTCTGTCTCTGTGATTCACAGGATCCCCAACATGACTCTAACATATATACAATATGAAACATACAATCAATGAGCTCCTTGATCATGCTTCATGTGAAGTTTTGTAAGGATTGATTGATTTATTGATCCTCTCCATGAATTGAGATCAATCTGTAACTTCTTTTCAGCAGTTATGTAATATAATATACAGATATCATCAACACTGACAATAATACTGATGAAGACTGAATGATCAATATATCCAATCAGGAGGAGGAGTGTCTGTCTCTTAATCCTGCAGTAGGTTGTCGACTTCTCTCTCATTTGCAGTATCGATCAGCTTTCATCTTCTCCCTCCTGAAGAAATGGAAACAATCTTTTTGCAATATTGAACAATCATAACATTTTGAATATAACGTGCTGTGATTTTGTCGTCACACCAACCTTCTATTTTGTCACACCAACACATTAACCATCTATTCCACGGATTAGTTACAATAAACCGAGAATATATTTGCAAAATACTGATAACAATTTCAACTATGAGAGTTAATTATTCCACTATACAGCAGTACTACATGAACAGCGGGTATGGAGGAAATACCTGGTAAACCTGGTATGTCGGTATACCGACGCAACCTAAACAGCAAACTATTCACTCTTTATGTAGCCATACTACAGTAGTATGAAATACAGGAGGCCAAATCTATGAAAGGAGAAGTTATTATGGATTTCTATAATCACCTGTCTAGTAAAGCCTCATGAAGATTTCCATCTGTTCTGGCCTTCTTTAAGATTTCACTGTTATTTTGGTTCACCCTTACTCTTCTGTCCTGCCAGCTTTGGTTCTGTCTCCTACATGAAAAACAAGGATGAACACAAGATAATAAATGAATCTCTCAAGACTTGTGATTATTCGTTCCTATTGTGTAGTTTGGTTGTGTTTCATTTGTGAGATACCGTGTTTGACTTGCCACCAGATTTACTCAAGTAACTAACGATACACTGCACTAATCTATCCTCACAATGTGCACAGGATGATAGAATAGCTACACTTCTTATCAACAATTACACCTCCCTCACACCCACCATCAGCAGAGATAGTTACATGTTGCTAAGATGGTGTTACAGACTTAGGCTTCATAGTAACCAATGACACACTGCACTAATCTATCCTCACAATGTGCCCAGGATGATAGAATAGCTACACTTCTTATCAACAATTACACCTCCCTCACACCCACCATCAGCAGAGATAGTTACATGTTGCTATGATGGTATCATAGACTAAGGCTTCATAGTAACCAATGACACACTGCACTAATCTATCCTCACAATGTGCCCAGGATGATAGAATAGCTACACTTCTTATCAACAATTACACCTCCCTCACACCCACCATCAGCAGAGATAGTTACATGTTGCTAAGATGGTGTTACAGACTTAGGCTTCATAGTAACCAATGACACACTGCACTAATCTATCCTCACAATGTGCCCAGGATGATAGAATAGCTACACTTCTTATCAACAATTACACCTCCCTCACACCCACCATCAGCAGAGATAGTTACATGTTGCTAAGATGGTGTTACAGACTTAGGCTTCATAGTAACCAATGACACACTGCACTAATCTATCCTCACAATGTGCCCAGGATGATAGAATAGCTACACTTCTTATCAACAATTACACCTCCCTCACACCCACCATCAGCAGAGATAGTTACATGTTGCTATGATGGTATCATAGACTAAGGCTTCATAGTAACCAATGACACATTGCACTAATCTATCCTCACATCACAATGTGCACAGTATGATTGTATAGCTATAGTTCTCATCAACATTACAACTTCCTCCCTCCCACCATCAGCAGGGATAGTTCATGCTATGATGGTGTTATAGACTTAGGCTTAGCCTTCATAGAAACCAAAGACACTCTGCACTAATATATCCATACTTCTCATCAACAATTACACCTCCCTCACACCCAACATTAGCAGGGATAGTTACATGTTGCTATGATGGTGTTATAGACTTATGCTTAGCCTTCATAGTAGCTTTTGAACAGAACAATTCTGACAGTTTGTCACTGTTGCAACAAACATGAAACAGTGACCAGTTTATCCAGAGAATCACAATGACAAAAGAAGTTTGCAATAATGCAAATTTATGATGCAAAATGCATCATGTAAAATAAAAATCAGGTGCTTTGCATTAAAATGTAAAATGCATAGAAAGGTTGAGCTTAAAGGTTTGTTCTAGATACTGGAATGATCTCATAAGTGATAGGTATTACACTATCCATTTACTTCATAAATTGTTTCTAATGTTATCTAGAGGATCTGGATTAACTAAACACATTATTGAAGATGCAAACCATTAGACCAAATTATGCAACATGTGCTTGAAAGATAATCATCTTACAGGTAAAACTAACACAAGGCTGTTTCACATTAATCTACGTCTCCATTCCTATTCTCAGTATATCATCTTACAGGTATTACTCACACATAGCTGTATCACATTCATCAACATCATCTTACAGGTATTACTCACACATAGCTGTATCACATTCATCAACATCATCTTACAGGTATTATCCACACATAGCTGTATTCACATTCATCGACGTCACCTTTACACCTATTACTCACACATAGCTGAATTCACATTCATCGACGTCTCCATTCCTACTGTATTCTCTGTACATCATCTTACAGGTATTACTCACACATAGCTGTATTCACATTCATCAACATCATCTTACAGGTATTAATCACACATAGCTGTATTCACATTCATCTACATCATCTTACAGGTATTATCCACACATAGCTGTATTCACATTCATCAACATCATCTTACAGGTATTACTCACACATAGCTGCATTCACATTCATCAACATCATCTTACAGGTATTACTCACATAGCTGAATTCACATTCATCTACATCTCCATTCCTATTCTCTGTACATCATCTTACAGGTATTACTCACACATAGCTGTATTCACACTCATCAACATCATCTTACAGGTACTACTCACACATAGCTGTATTCACATTCATCTACATCATCTTACAGCTATTATCCACACATAGCTGTATTCACATTCATCAACATCATCTTAAAGGTATTACTCACACATAGCTGAATTCACATTCATCTACATCTCCATTCCTATTCTCTGTACATCATCTTACAGGTATTTCTCACACATAGCTGTATTCACATTTATGAGCAACATCTTACAGGTATTACTCACACATAGCTGTATTCACATTCATCTACATCATCTTACAGGTATTACTCACACATAGCTGAATTCACATTCATCTACATCTCCATTCCTATTCTCTGTACATCATCTTACAGGTATTTCTCACACATAGCTGTATTCACATTCATCTACATCACCTTACAGGTATTACTCACACATAGCTGTATTCACATTCATCTACATCACCTTTACACCTATTACTCACACATAGCTCAATTCACATTCATCGACGTCTCCCTTCTCAATAGTTGGTGTATCATCTTTCACCTTCTTCACCAAAGGAGCGTTGCAACGAATCTGCAAGAGCAAAAGGCAGCAGTAGTTAGAGGAAAGTTAGGCTGACGAATAAACTCTGTTGATACAAGGCAGCTACAGGCAGATTAACTGTATGTCCATGGATGACTTGAGGAGAAGAGAGGGAGGGCATAGAAGACTTGAAGGAAGGAAACTATTTGGGGCATGAAGAAAAACTATGGTGACCCAAATCAACTAGCCCCATCTGCCTGACTGCTCTGTAGAAGAGAATAAATATTATTATTCTGGGATACTTACATTAATGTATTCTTCACTGCCTGCTGTTTTACTAGTTGCCACTATGTCACCACTCTCATTATAGGGTAAGAGAATAAACATTATTATTCTGGGATACTTACATTAATGTATTCTTCACTGCCTGCTGTTTTACTAGTTGCCACAATGTCACCACTCTCATTATAGGATAAGAAACAATTGTTGCAGGCCATTAAGGCTGTTTTACCCTGTAGTAGAAAACAAAGACAATGTATAGCAGACTCAAAACTACCCTTTAAAGCAGACACAGTGTAACCAATTCAGTAAAGGTGAGTTTAGCAATGATTGAATTCATCTTTGGGGTAAACAGAACTCAAATTAGATTGATAGCAATACCTAAAAGACAGAAGAAGAATATATGCAAGCTAGAGACTAAATAATGGACCAGACCCAAATGTGTGAAATTCTCCTAAAGACTTGTATCTTACCAGTGTTGCCTTGTGTTCCATTTAACCCCTCTCTCCTCCCCCTTAAATCAATCAATAAACAAAAATTATATTGTTCCTAATATCCAAAGTCAAGCAATGTTTAGTGGCGCTTAGAGTCTAAAAAATGCTCTTGAGGAGAGATAGTTGTTAATTTTTCTTATAATAGTGTTGACATTAGAAGCTGCTTTTATGTCAGTGGGAAGTATGTTTCAAAGTTAGAGGTCTAGAAAATGCTCTTGAGGAAAGAAAGGTGTTAATTTTTCTTATAATAGTGTTGACATTAGAAGCTGCTTTTATGTCAGTGGGAAGTATGTTTCAAAGTTAGAGGTCTAGAAAATGCTCTTGAGGAAAGAAAGGTGTTAAGTTTTCTTCTAATAGTGTTGACATTAGTAGCTGCTTTTATGTCAGTGGGAAGTATGTTTCAAAGTTCAGGAGCTGCACCTACAGAGAATGATTGTTGGGCAGATGAAGAAATCTTCCATTTTGGTTTGTTGTTTCATTGTAGATGAACGCTGGTGAGCAGGAAGAACTATATGACTCAATACTTAAAAGTCAAATTGTTGGAGCAAGTCAATAAGTTGGAGCAAGACCATTGAAAACTTTTAAGTTAATTAGCAGAAGTTTAAAGTCAACACACGGTATGAGATAGAAACCAATGAAGCTGTTGTAAAACTAGAGTGATGTGGTGGATCTGTTTTGTGCAAGTGACAATCCCTGCTGTGTTCTGAGCATACAGCAGAAGTTGCAATTAAAATGGGACAGACCAAACAGTAGGGAGTTACACACCTTCCAACACATAAAACTTTCAATCAATCCATTTCCGCCAACCACCTCCCAAAATGGACGTTAATGTATTGCAGCACAGATACTTCATCCCAGCATATCATACTTCAACAGAACTTAGACATTTTGAAATTACAGAGCGCTGAGCAACAAGCTGTGTGCATACTCGGAATTTTGTACCAAATTTATTCAATAAAACAGCGAACAACACTTCAATACACAGTGAAAATACAAAATGTTTTCAGACAGCTTGTTGCACTATTAAAAAATCAGATTATAGGAAAATGTGGATTGACTACTAACTTGGGAACTAATCTCTGTTAAATGCTTGTAGTTAGCTATGTATGTAGCCCTGTGAAAATTCTGTGAGGGCTTCCCCATTGTTCTGCTCCTATTAGCTACTAGTGCTGAATTACTTTTTTATGGAAAACTCTTTCCTTCATGGGATCATTCAAGAATACAGATTAACATTCTTAGTCAAGTTTGTTTAGTGTGAATTTACAAAAAACAACTTTCCATGGGACAACCTGGAAGGAGAAATCTGGTTGTCCAAAAGTAACAATTGTTCATCTGTAAGGATTGTTAAAGGATGGCAATGATATGGTTAATGAAAATCGGACTGTTTAAGGTCGTGTTTCAATGAAGTGATGGTATGAATGTGCACCTTGATACTGGTATTTTCACTATTTGACATCAACTGTCTATTGGTGGTGTGCTTTAGATTATCCAATGGGAGTCAGTGTTAATAAGCTGCCCGGAATTGGGCGACAGTCATTTTACCATAATACTGTAGCCACATATTCATGTTGGGAAAGTCCAATGATTAATTTGCTGGCATTTACATGGTTTTACCTCATTTTTAAGTTGCTTTCGTACCGAATACCTTAATAACCTCCTGACCCCATTGGTAATTTTTGCAGTCCACTTTGCTTTCTAGATGATGCTTAGTTTGCACATGCTATAAAAATCTTGATTGGAAAAATTAATTACATGAAACTTCATTACTAAAATCACACACGAGTTACAAGACTGATTTGTCCTGCATTGTGATATGGTCATTCATCATTTAGGCTTTGTTTTCAATCAAACAATATTAACTCACATCTTGAAAAACAGGTTCAAACTGCTCCCTCGGACCCATTGCTTCAGCTCTGCCAATAAGTTTACTTGCAGCATCAACACCAAGATATTTACCATAACCGGATTTCAGACAAAACTTTCTGTCGGACACGGGTATAACCCAATACTGTTCTGGTGGTGCAGGACCTTCTGCAGCTGAGGAAGAATTTATAAAACAGAGAAGTCAACGAACATTAACCATCATTTGGGTGTGCCCTCCCCAATCCCCCTTGCCACCCATGAGCCATTTTGCAAGCCAGAGTGATATTTGAAAGAAGAATATTCAGAAAATCCAGCATGTTTCTGATTTCAGAGTGAATAACTTACATTCTTTGTGCGGTCCACCAAGGGTGAATAATCCAGTGTCAAGGGAATACACATAGGTACCCTTTCCCATCTCAATCGCAATACTGCCCTCTATTTCTGAAAATGTAGACACACACCACCAACCACCTAAAAATTGGGGAAACAGGATAAAAGTGATGTTAGAAACTGCACACTATACAGTAAGCTATTCCATTCATAGCATTTCAACAAATACAAATTTACACCAACAACTGAAAACCAGTTAAAGTGTTCAAAAGATGCCTACATTTATGTTAAGTGACCAGCTGGAAGAGTCACTCCGACAACATGAAAAGATCAAAGTACATAATGATAACAGTTGTGCTGTACATGCTCATAAATTGTGTAATGCCAAATTGTAATAACACATGTGTGACTTGTTCATAAAATGGCACCATGTTAGGAATGATTAGTGAAACTATTTAAGGAGTGGGGAGTGCAATGGTCAAATGGGAAGGCTATGGTATAGCGGGTTCAAGTCTTAAGCAGATCATTACATTGTGTCTTTTAGCAAGGCTAAATGGTCATTGCCTCTCTTCACCCAGGTGCATAACTGGAATGTGTGATACAACTTATACATTTATAGTTGCATTGCCTGGTTTGTAGCTGCGCATAAATATAAATATAATATATGTTTGGAGGAAAAATCAATTAAGAGACACAAGAAAGTTTACATGGTAGCTTAAAATAACCTGAACTTTTATGATAAAATTTAATCCTAGAGCAACAAGTTATTTGTCTTCTTTGGAACCAGCTGCCTGTGGATATATACGAGTGGCGGTTTATGTCTCGGTCTACAAAGGTCTCATGAAAACGGAGTAATGTTTGTATTTTTGCTTGTGCTTAGGCTTGGTGTTTGTTATTATTGTGTAGTTTATAATTGTTTTTGTAAAGCGCTGTCATCTTTTGTAGAGGGCGCTATCAAATACCTAAAATAATAATTACTTTGCAAAAGCTGAAAAGCAGAAATAAACATAACTTCCAAAAGAATTTAATGAGATACAATTTAATTAAAAGATATTGCTTAATAATCAGGCCTACTAAAGTTGTACTTTACCATTCTGTTCTGCATCGATCTGCCTTGCATCTTTTTCTTCATGTTCTCTGTCAAGCTTACGCTTCTTCTTTTTCTTCTTCAGCTTCTTAGAAACGCTGCCACTGTAGGATAAGATAAAGTCTCATTAAGTGGGAAACGTTAATACAAAAGGATACTAACTTTCACCAATGTCCATCACTTATGTGTTTCAATTGTGAGCAAATTTTCTTTAGAGCTGCATAAATTTTAGAAATATGCCGTCAACAGCTTATTCAAGTTTTGAAACTGGTGGTAAGTATACTTTGTAAAAATACATAAATGTTTTAATTCATTTATGATGCACTTCTACAATTCATGACCGTCACATGATGAAGGAATGTTGTCTTACATGCTGCATTCCAAAATTCAATGTCCAATAGCAGTGTTTTTGCTTAGATGCAAACTGCAGTATCACTAAATATGGGTTTCAATTGTTCTCCGCACACGGTACTTTCCGCACATTACTTTCCGCTGAAAAAATTCTTGTGCAGAAAACAACTTTTTATTCCACTTACCTGTACACTATATTTTTCTTCAATTTTAGGATACCAAATTCAGGTTGATGAAAATAACATGAGAAAGTATCAAAGAACGTCGATAAGGATGGTTAGACTGAGTTCATGTCAGAAAAGTTAAGCTGCTTATAATTTACAGGAGGCTTGGGGTGTATGTAATTAGGGATCACTTAAAGAAGTATGCTTACAAATTTGTGTGCGGAAAACAATGTTTTGTTTCAGCGGAAAGTAAAGTGTGCGGAGCATAACTGTATATGAGGGTGCTGGAATGGTATTTATATTTTTCCTTTATTACAATATATATACAATTAAAATCTCAATTTTTTAACAAAATATATGGCATACAGTTTGGACAAGGTTCTAGCAAATAACATTGTCATGCCTTAGTCTATCCTCTAATAATTATATCTATAGGCTAGTCCTACCTAAGGCAAACCCACACCATCAATTTTGAATTTCTCAAGTTTGAAAATGCCTGTTGACTTGTGTTTTAGCCTTAAGTTACAGTAGGTGTAGTCTGATTCTTTCAAAATCTTGTTTTTCTTAGAAAATTTATCACTAGCCATGACTGACTTGGCCTACAGAAATCAGTAGGTCATAGCTAGGCTAGGCCTTGGTCCTAACACAGTAACATCTAGATTTGACACTAATGACAATTAGGTCTAGGCCTAGTATAAGTAAGTACACATACTGCCCTATGCTAGAAATATTATTAGTATGGACAGGAGTACCGTAATAATATCACATATTATTAAATGTGTTGATACTAAACTGGAGTACTTGAAAGTTATTACAGAGTTAGAGTGGAACTACCCTGTACACTGTGTTAACGTTACTGTTAGACTAACCTCTTTCGTGGAACTAAGCCTAGCCTAGCTAACACTAACAGAGTCCTAAAACATATTTGTATTGTCTGGGCGTTGAAACGTGTCATTTATTCAGAGACGATTTAAACATAATCAGGCAGTTGGAATTCCAAATCAACGACTCAATCATGACATCATTGTACCTCGAGCTTGATGATCCTTTGAGGTTTAACTTTCCTTTTCTGACAAAGTCGTAGGCTGACATTGTATAGGCTCGTCAGATTTCAATATAAATCACAACACGGAGTGAGTCTGACAACTTGTTGAAAGTGGATTGGTCTATGGAACGCCATTTGGTATTAACAGTAGTAAATTCGTGGTGGGGGACCCACTCCCTATATAAAGATATTCAGTTTTCACAATACTATAAACAGTAAGAAACAAAAAGTTGTGTACTGACTCCCAGACCGAGTATGAACATAAACGTATAAACATTAAAGTATTAACCAAGACTTGATGTAGAGTGCTTTGCCCTATATTCATGGCTTTGGAATGGAAATGCACAAGGTACCTGTGCACCTTACATATGCCATTTGCTTCTTCACAATGAACCCTCCTATTTGTGGTAACCAAGGCGTACATTAGTATATTTTGCTGGTCGTTTGGCCAACTTAGACTCCCCGGTAGATGATAAAGTTTACCATGAAATGAAGAGAAAAAGAACTAAGTAGTTAAAAGGGAGTACTCTTTTTAAACTGAAAATGTTTACACCCATTCATCTATTCAGCAGTAATGTAAATGCAAATAATGTGTATCTCTATCTAATGTACATGCTATGTCCTACTATAAATGTATACACTATGTACCTTTAAGTAATTTATATATACTATGTACATATATGTTATATGCATAATATGTACACCTATGTGTCAATTATCAAGGAACCCACGCTCAAGCGCGAGGATTACAAGAACTACCGACCGGTCAGCAATCATACTTACGTGTCTAAGCTAGTTGAGAAAGTGGTTGTGGGGCAACTACATGAACATATGGAGCGGAATGACTTGTATGAACAAAATCAGTCAGCATACAGGAAGTATCACAGTACTGAGACTGCACTTGTTAACAGTGGCGGAGCGTCCATACAGTCAGAGGGGCGGATGCCCCCCCCCCCCCCACGGACTCAAATGGACTGCTGGTGCCCTTTTCAGCTTTTTACCACTTTTTACTTATTCGCGATTATTGACTTTTTTATTTCGCTCTCTAATACCTATTGACATTTGTCACATTTTGTTGGTGTAATTTTCTGACAAAATGGCGATGCAAGGGCGGCGGAAGCACTTTTAATCTAGGGGGTGGGCACCGACATCAAAGGGCACTTTGCAGTAATTCGATTGGACTGATGCAGCCTTATATTTAATATACCCTTTATAACTCTTATTTGCGTATACACATCACTCCATCAACGCCCCCCCCCCCCCCCCTCAAGGAAAAATGCATATAGCACTGCAATATCCAATGTGCAAATTGGGAAACAAGGAACAAGTTTTCTTTTGAGACAAAATGAGGTTGCTAAAATAGTTGCTAATGTAGGAATCTTCCGAATTAGAGTTTATTTCTTGTTAATATCTTAACATTATTTTTCCATTCGAAATAGCTTTGAGTTTGACCCACAGGCGTAGCCAGGATTTGCAAAGTTGTATGCACGACTATCTGAGCGGAGCGCCACCATCAGTTGGCGCGGAGCGTACAAGAAAATTTTTGGTTTTACAAACCCCTCAGATGGCCGGAAATGGCCCTTCCCGAGTGTTCATTCTGGTTCCCTGGCCTCTTGCTAACTTGAGACACCTCAATTTTTATGTAGCAAAAGGGCACATTTTTAACCTGAGGAAAAGTGAGGGGCACGTGCCCCCTGTGCCCCCCGGTTCCGCCGCCCTTGTGGCGATGACACCTATTTATTCTTCGTTTATCTGCAAATTAGCAAGGCCCGGAAAGGGTCATTTCCGGTGATCTAGGGAGTATCTTTACTCAAACAATTTCTGTACGCTCCGCGCCAACCTGTGGTGGCGCTCCGCTTAGATAGTGTCTAGAGACTACTATAGGGTCTCTAATAGTGTCGCAAGCGCCCCTACAGACCATTCTCCCCCCCCCCTGACCAATACCCCTAGCTCCGCCACTGTTTGTTAAAATAACCAATGACTTACAATGCGCCTTGGACAGAAATCATTGCGTGTTCTTAGTGATGCTTGATCAAAGTGCAGCGTTTGACACTATACGATCAAGATCTTTTACTACACCGTCTTACTGAATCGTTTGCAGTCACAGGTACCGCACATTCATGGCGTGTGTCTTATTTGAAACAACGTACCCAGTCAGTTATGATAAATACAAAGTCTTCATCTTGTAAGGACTTACTGACAGGCTTATATATATATATATATATATATATATATATATATATATATATATATATATATATATATATATATATATATATATATATATATATATATATATATATATATATATATATATATATATATATATATATATATATAAAAATTGTAAAAGAAGTACAAAGAAGTTTCTGTCACACATCACAGAAATTACGATAGGAACTACAAAGATTGCTGCAAGTGTATCAGCCCGTAACATAGGAGCCGTTTTAGACTCAGAATTAGGCATGATCCCCCATATTAACAGTATTGTTAGGACGTGCTACTCGCATCTCCGGCAGATATCACATATCCGCCCATTCCTGACTCGTGATGCCACTGCTACATTGGTCAACGTTATCATCACGTCTCGTCTGGATTATGTAAATAGCCTGCTGTATGAACTCCCCAACTCTACAACTCGCAAGCTGGAATTGGTTCAAGAAAATGCTGCTCGTATAGTTTGTAAGAAAAGCAAAAGAGACCATGTCACACCACTACTGGAATCACTGCATTGGCTTCCAATAGATTTTCGAGTGAAGTTTTAAATTAACCTACTCACCTACAAAGCTCTGCACGGTCTCGCCCCTACTACCTGTCTTGTCTCCTTACAACGTACAAACCCAGCAGAACCATACGGTCATCATCGAAGGAATTGCTCAAAGAGAAAGGAACAAGATGCAAGACCGGCGACAGAGCCTTCTCAGTCAGCGCTCCCAGATTATGGAACGCCTTACCGAACTCTGTGCCTGTATGCAGTTCTCTTACCACTTTTAAATCTGCTTTAAAAACATATTATTTTAGACTCACTTTTACTGGGTAATTGACTGTGTTTTAACTTTTATTATGCATAGATAGTACGTTTGGAACTACTTACTTAATTCTTAACATTTTTTACTTTTAAATGTATTTTTTATTTATTTACTACGTTTAGGGTTCTATTTTTATCGTTTAGTATTGGGTGTTTATTACTATCTGTTTTAGGCTTTTACAATAATTGTCTTACTGTACTATAGTTTCTCATACTTATTTATACTTAAACATTGACTCTATTTTACTATTTGCATACTTCTGAAATTGTTTTGGACTATTGCGTTTTAGTTTTTAGTATCTTGTAGTATACGGATGTGTTTTTTATATTGTTGCTTTTGGCTGTTACATTTTTTTGCCTTATTGGTTCTCATAAGCGTACGGGACCATTTCAGTTTGGGGGGCAGAAAATTTTGTGCCCGAAAGTACCCGTGACACTATCTAAGCGAAGCGCCACCATCGGTTGGCGCGTAGCGTACAAAAAATGTTTTGGCAAAAACTGCCACTCAGATTGCGGGAAACGGCACTTCTGAGGTCTTGCAAGTTGCATCTAAACATTCTTTATTTTATAATCTCACGTTTTAGAAATTTACACTTCCCCAAAAATTTGGTAAAGTAGAAGAAGAAAAAATGGTAACATCACTTTGAAGGGGAAAAATGGGACAGTATATTTTTTAAGCTCCTATTTAGTTACCTTATTTATTATTTTAACACGGTACTCAGCTACCTCCAGAAAAAACATACATTGTTTAACGACACGTAGGCGGGATAATGTCGCTGTGTCGGGTGAGACTGCAATTTGTCTCACAAAAAAGTATAAAATATAACAAAGAATATGATAAACCTGTACTTCTAGGCTTGTAGGCACCCCCCCCACCCCACCATCCATGAGAAAGAAAATGTTCCTTATATACACTCATGTCGGGGATGTCCAGGTCAAGGGCGGCGGAAGCACTTTTAATCTGGGGGGGGGGGCACCGACATCAAAGGGCACTTTGCAGAAATTCGATTGGACTGATGCAGCCTTATATTTAGTACCCTTTATAACTCTTATTGTATTATCTTATTTGTGTATACACATCACTCCATCAACGCCCCCCACCCCCTAAAGGAAAATATGCATACTAGCACTGCATTATCCAATTCGCAAATTGGTAAACAAGGAACAAGTTTTCTTTTGAGACAAAATGAGGTGAAATCATGCTAGTTGCTAATGTAGGAATCTTCCGAATTAGAGTTTTCTTTTCTTCTTAATATCTTAACAAATTTTTTCCATTCGAAATAGCTTTGAGTTTGACCCACAGATATTCATTAAAAGTCACGGGCTTAGCCAGGATTTTCAAAGTTGTATGCACGACTATCTGAGCGGAGCGCCACCATCAGTTGGCGCGGAGCGTACTAGAAAAAGTTTGGTTTTACAAACCCCTCAGATGGCCGGAAACGGCCCTCCCCGAGCGCCATTCTGGTTTCCTGGCCTCTTGCTAACTTGAGGCACCTCAATTTTTATGTAGAAAAAAGGCACATTTTTAACCTGAGGAAAAGTGGGGGGCACGTGCCCCCTGTGCCCCCGGTTCCACCGCCCTTGGTCCAGGTATACAATTGACTAGTTAGAAAAAAAAAATTGATCGTGCAAAAAGCTTGGTAGCCCAGATGAACTGCGCTTACGGTGGTGTTACACGGAAATATTCGGGCATCATGATGCTAAATAAAGAAAATCATGGAATTGTCGGGCAAAAATTTGAAAAAGATTCGGGTAAGCTACTGCATATTAATATATATATAGCCTATATATATACATATATATTTCCAGAGGACAAGAAATTCGGGCAAAAGTCCTGAAAAATTCGGGCAGCCTAAGAAGAGAAAAAAATATATATATTTCTCCTCTTAGGCTGCCCGAATTTTTCAGGACTTTGCCCGAATTTCTTGTCCTCTGAAGTTGGGGGGGGGGCAGTCTGCCCCCCGCCTCGTACGCCTATGATTCTACGTCGCGGCCCACAATACCCGTCAGCGCCACTTTTGAAGGTTTTAAGCCCATTATTTGTTGAGAATTTGAAAATTCACATTTCTCGTGAATAAACTCACTTCAAAACATACCCATAATGTTGCAAAAAATGTCATCTATGGACAACCAATAAAGAAAAACCTCCTTGAACCCCTAACAGACCGGTCAATAATTGCACGAGTAGAGGGAAGTATGATGAAGAATGTTGGTGAAGGAATTTTCGAAAATTCAGACACAGTTAATTTATTGGTGTAGAAATATTAAAACTTCCTATAACGGCTATTATAAAACTTGGTTTCGGAAATGAAAATATAGCAGATATTTCCGAAACCGAACACTATACACATAGGTGTAGGAGGCGGGGGGGGGGGGGGGGCTGCAGCCCCTAATTCGCCATGTCTAATGTAAAAGAGAGTTTTGACATGATTGGACTTCCATGCTTTTTCTCCATCTGCATAAGACATGTCGTTGTTTACATTAGCATCCCGCGGTATACTGCGCAACTTTCACGAACCGTGCGGTGCACGATGGCATGCGGTGTAATAACCGATGCTTACTTATGTGGCATTGACATGTTGAACGCGCGAAAATTTTTGGTTATTTTTTTCGGGCAAGTCGGGCAGTTTTGAGGCTGTTCATCCTGGAACGCCATTTTCATGCTCACTGATACGATGTGCTGTGTGCTTTAGAAATTCGAACAGGCGCGCGTAGCGAATAATTTGCCAAGGGAGGAGCGAAGCCTGTAGGCAAATTATCTAAGCGTAGCTCCACCATGAGTTGGGGCGAAGCGTACAAGAAAATTTTGCCCGAAAATGCCTCCAAGATCGCTGGAAATGGCACTACCCAGGACCATTTGTTGGCGCGAAGCGTACAAGCAAATGTTTGCCGAAATGCCTCCCAGATCGCTGGAAATGACACTTCCCAGGCCTTGTAAGTTGCATCTAAGCATTTTCTATTTTGAAATTACTAGCGATATCATAAAGAAACATGCTGAAGGGGGGGGGGGCGGCCGCCCCCTTCCCGAAATGCGTCATTTACCCGACGAGACGGTCGAGTTCGAGAGCAGCCACAGTTGGTTTCATAGACAATTCTTTAATTGTTTAAGGCGTATATACACATACACGCGTTATGATAGACCATATATAGTATATATATAGATCATTAGTGAGAGAGGGAAAATGGAAACGTCAAAAATGGAGGGGTAGGGTGAGGCACACGCTCCTTCCGAAATCCTTGATCCGTCACTGGCTACCCTGTGTATATAATAGGGATCAGCGCTGTAATGATGTCACTGTTCCTCTTTCTCTTCCCGTTGTCTTGGCGTTTTCTTCTTCTCCCTCCTTTTCTCCTTTTTCTCTTTCTTCTTTTCTTTTCCCTTCCTTCCTCTCCTCTTTTTGTCACCCTCTTTTTTCCTTTTTCTTCTTTTTTTCTCTCCTCTTTTTCTTACCCGAGGGGCGCGCGCCCCCAACGCCCCCCTGGATACGCGCCTGATATATATATATATATATATATATATATATATATATATATATATATATATATATATATATATATATATATATATATATATATATATATATATATATATATATATATATATATATATATACGTAGATGTGCCTCTTTTTCTCAAGCTATGTGAATTCAACTTAATTGTAATGTTTCTTGTTTTACACTTAAGAAATTAGTTTTACAGCATTACATAATGCAACGATGGGCGTAGCGTTAGCTAATTGGGATATTCTGATCTCCAGTTGTTCATCTTATTATGATTAAATTTTTAGATTCCACTCATATGCATAATGTTAACGTCTTGCGGGGTTTTTTCCTTATTTATTATCATTATTATTATGATTATTTTTTACTTGTAAGTTAGCTATAAATCATACATACCGACCTGCAGCTGAATGTCCGTAAAATAGACACTACAAACGATTATTCTTAATCATAGTAAACCGTCGTATCATTATTTAATATCACCATTTTCGATGTTTATAATACGTACGGCGGGTACTTGGATTCGTATACCGCTAGCTGCTCGTCCGTGAAATTGACGATCGGTTGAAGTAAGTTTGTTGGAATACCAGGGTGATTCTCCACCAATGGACCTCTGCCACCCGGTAAGTTCATCATAGTATTTCTAAGCTGGTTCACTCTGTCTGTGTCAATGTTCGCAATCTGTTCGGCGGTCAAGGGAGGAGCTCCACACTGGGTAAATCTTGTCCCATCCGTGCACACATTTCCTGCGTCAAGGCTGATCGGAGAAACCAGCGTTATTGCGAAAAAGATGATATTTCCGAAGGAATACATGGTAGTCGGCTGAGAAAAAGGAGCGTAAAAATGCAAAATACGAAAATCGATAAAAAGACTTAGAGTGAGAGCGGAGAGAGCTCTCCCGAGAAATAAATGTGTTCTTTCCCGAAAATAAAAAATAAATCAAGTTCAGAAGCCAAATGAGGAAGAATTGCGTCAAACTTTCAACATTTTCGTATTTTGTGACGAGTTTAAATTGACAGCATAACCACAAAAACAGAAGAAAAATAAAACATATCGATATCTTAGCTATTGCAAGGAGCCTGCAGTGTAGGAATATTGTCAAAGTTTTAGAAAGCATCGCGGAAATCAAGTTCGATCCTTAAGCAGGAACTTCGAGGAGGACTAATTTACGGGAAATGTTTTTAATTTGACAGAGGGAACAGAGAAATAAATTGATTCATAGAATGAAATAAATTAATGTGAAGAATATTACTCAAATATAAAACAAAAACTGACCCTGGGGAAAACTTGAAGACTTACGGGAGAAGAAAGAGTATTAGTCGTTCACAAGGGTATATCAATACTGTTGAACGCCGTTTGTGGCAGTACTGACTTTTCTGTCCCACAACAATATATGTTCGTCCTGACGAAAATCTCACATTCCCTAGCAACGTCAGAACTTTTCTCGAACAATCGAAATAAATTGTCACACTGAATTATTAGCCCTATTGTCGAAATTTCGAGATAAATGTCGTTAATGTTAGATAAAAATAAAATTCCCAGACGAAATGTTTTTTTTTATATAAAACTCCGGAATATCGACATATAAAAACGCCCATAATTTGAGATGAAAGCTCGAAATTTAGATATTAAATGTGGAAATTTTAAGAGAATTCGCAAGAAAAGATGAAATTCCGTGATGAAGACAGTAGAGATTATGACTTGACAATACATTTTATACTGTTTCCAATGTCTCCGCTGGGCCACTCCTTCACTCACTCATCACCCACTTACACACATACGAACGCACGTACCCACACACACACATTAACTTCCTCACATTTCCCTATAGGCCTATATTACATGTAGGGATATGAGGTAAAATATAGATTCCTTTAGATTTAGAATCTTCGTACGCTACTATCTAATTTTTATGGTTACATCAAAACGGATCAAATGAGCATAGGCGTCAATCCTGGGGGAAGGGACGGGGGGGACACTCCCCACATTTCGATGGGTGGAGGACACACTATCCCCCCCCCCCCACACACACACACACATTTGGGAAAGAGTAGTGTCGTGGCTCTATTTGTTTAGGGCTTACACATCTCAGGATTCATATCATCAAATATTAGAAGTTCAGTTCTATGAAAAGTGACCGAGATTGTTAGTTTTCATGGGTTCGAACAAATGAGGGGTATTCTATCCTGAAACAGGGCAAAATGGGGCTGGGGTTTCTAGTTCGCCGCATCATTTGTCAACTTGCACTGGGTTCTAATGTTCATGTCAATTAGAATCACTAATAAAAGAAATAATCCACCAAAATTTAAGGCCGCATGAACATTATTGCAGATTTCATGAGTGACGAATTTGCAATTTTCTCCCGAAATCACGCAACTAGATGGCTGGTATCCAGCCTGGCAAGTGCCATCTCCAACGATCTGGCATGTATTGAAATCTGACATTTTTCTTGGTACGCTGCGCGCTAACCGATGATGGCACTCCGCTTAGATAGTACTTACGGCCGGAATACTCCAATCGATTACGACCCCCCCCCCACGTTTCAAATCGGATTGACGCCCCTGCTAATGAGGGTATATCAATTAATCAGAACAGCGCTAATGTCCAATTGTTTGAATGCAAACTTTGTCTACGACCCAACACAACCAGTGCCAAAGATTGAATTTTGTGGATCTTGTAAGATGTTAGTCGCAAATAATTTCAATTTAATCGATTGAATAGTCAAATCTAATCTATTTAAATCAAATCAAATTAAATGTTGGCTTAATAGCTGAAGATGGTTAAAAAAAATATATATATAAAAAAATAGACGTACTCACCAGTAATTTCAATGAATGTTTTATATTGCAGGTTCTGTGAAGTGCTAAATACAACTGACCACAGCAAAGCTTATAGTCACCCCCGTAATTTAACAGCACTTGCAATGCTTAGTGATCCGTATAACGTTCGTCATCGCCATAACGACCATGCATGAAGTAATCCGTGCAACATATATACTGCCATAACCTGCATAACTAGCTTGGTATGGCTGCTTAGCCAGTCCTGAGAGGACAAAGTCATTTGTTTTGTCCCTATTTTAAGAGTCAGATCGGTTGAATTGATATGCATGCATGCATAAGGGCTGTATCCTTTATAGCAGCATTTTGCGTCCTTTTCTATGGTTTTTCACAACCTCACTGATTCCACGATGCCATAACGACATACATAACTAGCTTATCTATGCAAATCTTACTTCAAATGGTGGCATAAAAGTCGAAAAATTAACAACTTTCAACTTTGTTTTTCTCGAAGATATTTTCCGATGGGATCCAAATAAACCTCGCCCACAATATGAATATTTAAAAGTTTACGAACGTCAATGGCCAATACGTAATACAACACGCTTTCTAGTCACTTCGCCCAACAACCATTTCGCCCAACTGCCATTTCGCTCGACCAGCCTGGTCATTTCGCCCAACCAGCCTGGTCATTTCGCCCAACCTTGATTAAATAAGATACTTCAAAAGGAAACGTTCGGGAATTGTTAACGTTACAGGATACGAACCGAGGATGGATCAGTGTGTTAGGGGTTAGGTTTGATAGTAAACGTTCGAATATTAAGGAATATTAAGGAAACTGAAGTCCTTTACTTTGTATTACTTTAGTAGGGAAACGTTCGGGAATTGTTAACGTTACAGGATACGAACCGAATATTAAGGAATCTTGAGGATGGATCAGTGTTTTAGGGGTTAGTTTGATAGGTTTGATAGTAAACGTTCGAGAATTGTTAACGTTACGGGATACGAACCGAGTACAGGGGCGGATCCAGGGGGGGCCCGGGGGGCCCGGCCCCCCCCCTTTTTAAAAATCCTGATTTTTTTTTTTTTACCGCGTTCGAGGGAAAGGGCCCCATGCATGATCAGTGGCGTAGCTACGGGGGGCCTGGGGGCCGAGGCCCCCATGAAATAGGCTGGCCCCCCACTGGGAATGGGGTAAAAAAAAATGTTGTAAAAAAATAAAAATAAGTGCGATTCACTTATATTTTTTGTTCAATAATTTGGGAAATGGAGTTACACAATTATCTCGTCTGCATCTGGCAGAATAAGAAAATACAATATCTGTAGTAATCATGAGAATGGTCACACAGCATGGCATGGCAATGGTCGATGCGACGATTGCGACCATATACCACGAACCTTGTTGTGCTGCGCGATATCGATATCTGCTGAAAATATGTTCAGTGCTTCCACCTAGCGCAACAATCTATCAAAAGATTGGCTCCGTTTGTACTGAGCCGAGGTATCAGGTTTTGATATATTGCCTCGAGTCAAATGAATATATGCAGGCGCGGATCCAGGGGGGTCCAGGGGGTCCGGACCCCCCTGCTCTTGGGCAAAAAAAAAAGAGAGAAAAAAAAGAGAGAGAAAAAATAATTAAATTAAACGCCAAGTTTAAACATGTACGTCAGAAAAGCGGTTATCCTCACAAGTCAGCCAGGTGTGTCTTTTCCGTCAAATGAACTAGAGTGTGCACGCGTGCTACAGGTGCCAAAAATGCCTAACGATCTCAATTTTCAGACCGAAAAGTTTCAAAATTGAGGTGGTGTTCGAATTTTTTGGGCGGTGAGGTTACAGAGCGGTAGGCTGCTAGGATGCGCTAACGAATTTTTCATGAGCAAACCCCTCATCCTTCCAGAATCCTGGATCCGGCCCTGCATCAAACAGTGGTGACGGAACGGGAGGGGATTGGGGGCTAAAGGCATTATGATGTTTGTATCATCTCAACTCATCTGATATGTAATACCATATTTCATAGATTGTTTTTTTCTCATCAATTGAGAAATTGCAGACATGAGATCCATATTTTCAGGCTAGGTACATGCTGCTTAGAATACTCGGGAAGTGCCGTTTCCGGCCATCTGGGGGGTTTGTAAAGCCAAAAATTTTCTTGTACGCTCCACGCCAACCGATGATGGCGCTCCGCTTAGATAGTCTTACATTCAGGCGCGGCTGGACCAGTCAGACCCCCCCCCCTGTCACAAATCCTGCATCCGCCCCTGATATTTCATTGAATATTCCACAAAACAACTTTTTTATGCCCACGAAACTGTCGAAACATGATTTTCACTACTGGTAGAGATACAAAATATTGGGAATTCTGAAATTCCTGCAAACATGCGGCTGTGCCTGTTCAATACTCACTACTGTATCGCCTTAAAAAATTATGAGTGGAAATAGTTTCTCCAGGACCGTATCGTATCGTGGGTATCGAGTGCGTCTGATATACGAACCGTACGTAGTACGTACGTACGTCTATGATGATATGCACTGTACTGTACTGATAAAAACATAGGTGAATTTCACTCCATGGGAGTGATCACTGAGCACATTCCGGTATAAGAGTGAATTTCCACTCCATTGGAGTAAATCTTAACTCCTAATAGAGCTATATTCACTCATATTAGGAGTGAGGGTTAACTCCAATAGAGTTAAATTTCACTCTTAATTTGAAGTGCGCCGAGTGATCACTCCAATGGAATGAAATCCACTCGTTTGTTTTTAGAGTGTTGCTATTTATATGAAGAAGAAATTTACATAACAATACATGTTATCGGTCATCGATTGGCACAAAAAGCCAGATTCTGATGACAGCTGCCTCAAGAAACCCAATTAATGGCCTAATTAGCACCGAGCCACCAATGTGGACCATTACCGAAACATCGATGCGTGTTAGTCTTCCATCCCCTTCCTCTATAATGCTATTTAAGTCCACATGTGGGCATATCCTGCAAATCTACCGGTAGCCCACAGGGGTTTGAGTTGGAAGAAAGGCCTTGACAGCTTGAAACGACAAATGATGCCAACTTCCCTCAAGGTCAAAGTCTGGCTGAGTTGGCAAGGCCAGTCAGCATGGTTGCTATTTTGCCTCACAGGTGCCATCTCCTGTGATCTGGGGGTGCTGAAATCTCAAATTTTCTCTGTACGCTCCGCGCCAACCAAGGTGGCGCTCCGCTTAGATAGTAACCTCCGGCCCCCCACAAGAAAGAACAGCCCCCCATGGCCCCCCACTCAAAAAATTCCTAGCTACGCCACTGTGCGTGTATTTTTTTGTAAAATAAATTTGCGAAAAGAGTACACCATCATTCTGATAAAAAGTGAAGGTGAGAGGGGCACTCTGACTGCATCAATAGTCTCCATCTGGAAGGGGGCATCCAAGATGAAATGGACTGGAGTAGCCTGGTAAAAAGTAGTTTGCATCACCACCTACTCCCCAAAGACGTAAATCCCAGCTCATTGCAAATATATGCTCGGCAAACCATGAATACATGATTTATTGGAAATAAATTATAACTTCCAATAATATAACCCAAAATAAATCATATTGCACTAGTGGAATAGAATATTAGTAAAAATAAGGTTGGGCGAAATGACCAGGCTGGTTGGGCGAAATGACCATGCTGGTTGGGCGAAATGACCAGGCCGGTTGGGCGAAATGACCAGGCTGGTTGGGCGAAATGACCAGGCTGGTTGGGCGAAATGGTAAGGTTGGGTGATATGGCAGTTGGGCGAAATGGTTGTTGGGCGAAGTGACCTGCTTCCATACAACACCATGCGTGATTTGTGTAGATTGTCTATGGCAGTTGTACCAGGGAGCAGTTAGAGTTCAGCTTGCTGGCTGGTTGTACCATGGAGGTTACCTCCATGGTTGTACCAAGTTACCAACTCGACGTTTTTGATCACCTCGATAGAAAATATAGACAACACAGCTTAGAGAGATACAGCCAACTGTGGATGCAGGATTTCATTTTAAGGAGAGGGGTGTGGCCTTGAGGTCGTTGAAGCCGACTATTCATTCAGGGGGTCTGGGGGGGGGGGTATTCTCTAGGAACTTAATTATTTAAATTTGAGACATGAAATGGTGCATTGTGGGGCATATTAAGGCTATTAGTTAGGTCTTTGTAAACAGATCTACACGAACGGTTGTGACAATAGCTACTTTTTGTGCGGTTGAAACTAAGGGATAAGGAGTGGGTTTTCCACCCCCTCCTATCAGTGGGAATGTACACTCCACACTCCCTGGATCAAGTGCATGCAATTTGCATTGTTCAGATGGTGGGAGAGATGGGGAGTGGGGGGGGGGGCGTTACAGCGGCTAAGGAATATCATTTTAATATTAGAGTGATAATGCATGGTGTTTCACTGAGCTGTAATGCTGGTCGTCTTCAAAATACTCGTCATATTATATATTTATAGGCTTAAACCTGAACAAAATACCTCTTACAAGTTGCAAAACTATCTACTATTTGTTTATATACATATCGTCCATAAAATAAGCCAATTTTTAATATTATGTACGGGATGGGGCTCCCGATCGCGTCGGGTGAATGCGAATAGGTACAGTCCATAGAGTTGATTAAATGTTAGGCTACGAAACTTAAAAGTTATCGCCTTGATCATTCCGAGAAAAAAAAAACGAAATACAAATTTCGAGTTGATTTTGCATCGGTTTATTTGTCTTTTTCTTCTTCGCTTAGTTAATAAATCTGGAATTAAATCGATGAAAATAGTTAAATCACATGCAGAAATAAACATGCAGGTAACGAAAACAAGGATTAAGTACACCGAACCATACAAGTGATAATTTAGACTTTACAAGAGTCTCCTGTGATCGCGAAACTCACTCACTGCAAAACTCGAGAGGATATATTGTAAGTTACATAGTGGTTATTGATGGGATTAATCACACCTTTAAATTAATTAATTAATTAATTATTACTAGTATAGTAAGCCTAATTAGCAAGTAGCTGCAAAGAACCAATTACAAGAGACGAATGAGAAAACAACAGACCATCTATCGCATCTGAAATCGAAGTTGATTTTAGATCATTTCAACAATACAATTGATTTACTTCTTTTCTTAATTAATTTATTAAAACCAGTATAAGTAGCAAATATTTATAAAAAGGCGATCAAAGATCTATCAAATATCAAAAAGAAAGCAGAATGTGATAAAACACTTCAGATATATATGTATAAATAGTAAGTAAGATTATTTAAACAAGTTCTTTACAATGGAGTGTGCGAACCGTTGTAGTTATATAGCTAGGAGCTATATATTTCATATTATAACAGAACACTGTATCTCATTACAATGATTACATATATTTCTATGCTTTCATCCAGGTACCAACTATAACTACAAGCTATTCGTCACAAAGTGTGCATCTCTTGAGGATAATTTCGAAAGTTCCCGCTACGTAGGGAGGACTGACACTGTAGCCGAAGAGTGGTAGACATATTTCTTCTTGGCAGCAGAGACTAGCACCGGTACAACCAAGGGAAAAATACAAATCAACCTGAAGATATGAAGTAAAAAAAAAGGCAAACATTGTCATGCTGGACGAGTCCTTAATGGTCTGGCTTAATGTCCCTTAAAGATGCCCATTGTGGGTCGAATTTTATCATGATCTCAGGGAAAGATCAGGTCTTAGAAGAACTCTCTGTAATTATTATTTACCAACTGATAGTTGAAGAAGAGAAAACCATGTATAACATTATTTAACAAAATTGAAGTTTGCGGGTGACGATGTGGCACTGCAACACATGAGTGTCTTATTATCAGCAGCTATGTAAGTAAATGCATCGTTGTCTGTCGATCATTTGTGTGCCCAGGATTCCAGAGGTGGTGGTGAGGGAGGGGAAGAAAATTTACCCCCCCCCCGACTGATTTAGGTATGGGCAGAGGCAGAACCTGTATAGAAGGAGCACAGGAAAGACTATTCAAAGAAGTGTGGGTCCTCTGGTCTTTAGAGTAGATTCCCCATGCAGTGGGTCTGGGGATCTCCCCCAGAATGAAGTAAGTGTGAGACGTCTAACGGGGGCATTCTGAGGCATATTAAGACAATGTAGATCTACCTAGGCAGCTGTGAATACAAGGTTGTGCTGATAGGTATTGTGTGTGATGTTGGGGAAGGGGTACACCCGTAAGTATGCAGCCTAATTCCCCCAGGCTTAATGTAAATAAAACCTTCCGGCAGGACCATTTGCCCCTGACTGAAGATGTGAGTTGGGAGTAGTGCCCCGGAGTTAACATAACATGCAGTAGTCAGTCGTGCGTGCTTCTTCTTCATCAATGGCTGTAACTAATTTGGGGGCGGATCGTAGCCGCTAAGAAGAAGAAAAAATATCAAGCAATTGTTAGCGAACTTTAATTTTAAGCGTTTCTATAACTTTTTCTATACTTACTGAGTTAAATTGCAAAACGCCACCAGATGTTGTTAAAGCGAATAACACCGTTTGAAATCCATTTCCGTTGCATATCGCGGATCCAGTGCTTCGTTTTTTTCGAGCTAGGCATGTGCGACCTTCACAGTTTCTGCTGTAATGATCAATTGCAAAATGTAACTGTTGAAGAACAGTCTACAGTGCTTCCAGTGAAGAATATATTTTGACCAATAAATCAAGAACAGTGAAAAACTTTCAGCCTCCACCGGGATTCGAACCACGGGCCTTCCGCTCTGTACGCGGACACCCTAACCAATAGGCCATGGACGCTGATTGTATGTCCAGAGGTTCGAAACCGGTAAGGAAAGTCGTAATTCCACTTTAGGCGTTTGTCACCTGTATCGAACAATACTAGTTCTGTTTTGGTGACATATTTTGCCTTACTCTAAGGATCAAACATGATGCTAACCAACTCGAAAATCATTTGTGATTCCTAAAGCCGGATCTCGAAAGAGATACTTTGAACAGACTTTATGTTAATGCAATATATATATATATATATATATATATATATATATATATATATATATATATATACACGCAGATGTTCCTCTTTTCTCAGGCTATGTGTAGTCAACTTGTAATGTTTCTTGTTTTACACTTGCAAAATGAGTTTTACAGCATTACATAATGCAACGAACGGCGTAGCGTTAGTTTATTTGGATATTCCGATCTCCAGTTGTTCATCTTATTATGATTAATTTTTTTTAATTCCACTCATATGCATAATGTTAACAACTTGCGGGTATTTTCCTTATTTATTATCATTATTATTATGATTATTGTTTACTTGTAAGTTAGCTATAAATCATACATACCGACCTGCAGCTGAATGTCCGTAAAATAGACACTACAAACGATTATTCTTAATCATAGTAAACCGTCGTATCATTATTTAATATCACCATTTTCGATGTTTATAATACGTACGGCGGGTACTTGGATTCGTATACCGCTAGCTGCTCGTCCGTGAAATTGACGATCGGTTGAAGTAAGTTTGTTGGAATACCAGGGTGATTCTCCACCAATGGACCTCTGCCACCCGGTAAGTTCATCATAGTATTTCTAAGCTGGTTCACTCTGTCTGTGTCAATGTTCGCAATCTGTTCGGCGGTCAAGGGAGGAGCTCCACACTGGGTAAATCTTGTCCCATCCGTGCACACATTTCCTGCGTCAAGGCTGATCGGAGAAACCAGCGTTATTGCGAAAAAGATGATATTGCCGAAGGAATACATGGTAGTCGGCTGAGAAAAAGGAGCGTAAAAATGCAAAATACGAAAATCGATAAAAAGACTTAGAGTGAGAGCGGAGAGAGCTCTACCGAGAAATAAATGTGTTCTTTCCCGAAAATAAAAAATAAATCAAGTTCAGAAGCCAAATGAGGAAGAATTGGGTCAAACTTTCAACATTTTCGTATTTTGTGACGAGTTTATATTGACAGCTTAACCACAAAAACAGAAGAAAAATAAAACTTATCGATATCTTAGCTATTGCAAGGAGCCTGCAGTGTAGGAATATTGTCAAAGTTTTAGAAAGCATCGCGGAAATCAAGTTCGATCCTTAAGCAGGAACTTCGAGGAGGACTAACTTACGGGAAATGTTTTTAATTTGACAGAGGGATCAGAGAAATAAATTGATTCATAGAATGAAATAAATTAATGTGAAGAATATTACTCAAATATAAAACAAAAACTGACCCTGGGGAAAACTTGAAGACTTACGGGAGAAGAAAGAGTATTAGTCGTTCACAAGGGTATATCAATACTGTTGAACGCCGTTTGTGGCAGTACTGACTTTTCTGTCCCACAACAATATATGTTCGTCCTGACGAAAATCTCACATTCCCTAGCAACGTCAGGACTTTTCTCGAACAATCGAAATAAATTGTCACACTGAATTATTAGCCGTATTGTCGAAATTTCGAGATAAATGTCGTTAATGTTAGATAAAAATAAAATTCCCAGACGAAATGTTTTTTTTTTTTATATAAAACTCCGGAATATCGACATATAAAAACGCCCATAATTTGAGATGAAAACTCGAAATTTAGATATTTAATGTGGAAATTTTAAGAGAATTCGCAAGAAAAGATGAAATTCCGTGATGAAGACAGTAGAGATTATGACATGACAATACATTTTATAGTATTTCCAATGTCTCCGCTGGGCCACTCCTTCACTCACTCATCACCCACTTACACACATACGAACGCACGTACCCACACACACACATTAACTTCCTCACATTTCCCTATAGGCCTATATTACATGTAGGGATATGAGGTAAAATATAGATTCCTTTAGATTTAGAATCTTCGTACGCTACTATCTAATTTTTATGGTTACATCAAAACGGATCAAATGAGCATAGGCGTCAATCCTGGGGGAAGGGACGGGGGGACACTCCCCCACATTTCGATGGGCGGAGGACACACTATCCCCCCCCCCCACACACACACACATTTGGGAAAGAGTAGTGTCGTGGCTCTATTTCTTTAGGGCTTACACATCTCAGGATTAATATCATCAAATATTAGAAGTTCAGTTCTATGAAAAGTGACCGAGATTGTTAGTTTTCATGGGTTCGAACAAATGAGGGGTATTCTATCCTGAAACATAGGGCAAAATGGGGCTGGGGTTTCTAGTTCGCCGCATCATTTGTCAACTTGCACTGGGTTCTAATGTTCATGTCAATTAGAATCACTAATAAAAGAAATAATCCACCAAAATTTAAGGCCGCATGAACATTATTGCAGATTTCATGAGTGACGAATTTGCAATTTTCTCCCGAAATCACGCAACTAGATGGCTGGTATCCAGCCTGGCAAGTGCCATCTCCAACGATCTGGCATGTATTGAAATCTGACATTTTTCTTGGTACGCTGCGCGCTAACCGATGATGGCACTCCGCTTAGATAGTACTTACGGCCGGAATACTCCAATCGATTACGACCCCCCCCCCCCCACGTTTCAAATCCGATTGACGCCCCTGCTAATGAGGGTATATCAATTAATCAGAACAGCGCTAATGTCCAATTGTTTGAATGCAAACTTTGTCTACGACCCAACACAACCAGTGCCAAAGATTGAATTTTGTGGATCTTGTAAGATGTTAGTCGCAAATAATTTCAATTTAATCGATTGAATAGTCAAATCTAATCTATTTAAATCAAATCAAATTAAATGTTGGCTTAATAGCTGAAGATGGTTAAAAAAATATATATATAAAAAAATAGACGTACTCACCAGTAATTTCAATGAATGTTTTATATTGCAGGTTCTGTGTAGTGCTAAATACAACTGACGACAGCAAAGCTTATAGTCACCCCCGTAATTTAACAGCACTTGCAATGCTTAATGATCCGTATAACGTTCGTCATCGCCATAACGACCATGCATGAAGTAATCCGTGCAACTGTAGCCATTAATCTATATATATACAGCCATAACCTGCATAACTAGCTTGGTATGGCTGCTTAGCCAGTCCTGGGAGGACAAAGTCATTTGTTTTGTCCCTATAAGAGTCAGGAAGTTTAAGTTTAATGAATGGTTGTATTGATATGCATGCATGCATAAGGGCTGTATCCTTTATAACAGCATTTTGCGTCCTTTTCTATGGTTTTTCACAACCTCACTGATTCCACGATGCCATAACGACATACATAACTAGCTTATCTATGCAAATCTTACTTCAAATGGTGGCATAAAAGTCGAAAAATTAACAACTTTCAACTTTGTTTTTCTCGAAGATATTTTCCGATGGGATCCAAATAAACCTCGCCCACAATATGAATATTTAAAAGTTTACGAACGTCAATGGCCAATCGTAATACAACACGCTTTCTAGTCACTTCGCCCAACAACCATTTCGCCCAACTGCCATTTCGCTCGACCAGCCTGGTCATTTCGCCCAACCAGCCTGGTCATTTCGCACAACCAGCCTGGTCATTTCGCCCAACCTTGATTAAATAAGATACTTCAAAAGGAAACGTTCGGGAATTGTTAACGTTACAGGATACGAACCGAGGATGGATCAGTGTGTTAGGGGTTAGGTTTGATAGTAAACGTTCGAATATTAAGGAATATTAAGGAAACTGAAGTCCTTTACTTTGTATTACTTTAGTAGGGAAACGTTCGGGAATTGTTAACGTTACAGGATACGAACCGAATATTAAGGAATCTTGAGGATGGATCAGTGTTTTAGGGGTTAGTTTGATAGGTTTGATAGTAAACGTTCGAGAATTGTTAACGTTACGGGATACGAACCGAGTATTAAGGAAACTTGAAGTCGTGGTTAAAAAAATTGAACTAGTGAAATAGAAACGGTTATATTATTCCACACCGATTCCACTTTGCTTGTATAATAATTAACTTCCATATGATAATAATATAACTTCCAATAATATAACCCAAAATAAATCATATTGCACTAGTGGAATAGAATATTAGTAAAAATAAGGTTGGGCGAAATGACCAACACGGTTGGGCGAAATGACCATGCTGGTTGGGCGAAATGACCAGGCCGGTTGGGCGAAATGACCAGGCTGGTTGGGCGAAATGACCAGGCTGGTTGGGCGAAATGGTAAGGTTGGGTGAAATGGCAGTTGGGCGAAATGGTTGTTGGGCGAAGTGAACTGCTTCCATACAACACCATGCGTGATTTGTGTAGATTGTCTATGGCAGTTGTACCAGGGAGCAGTTAGAGTTCAGCTTGCTGGCTGGTTGTACCATGGAGGTTACCTCCATGGTTGTACCAAGTTACCAACTCGACGTTTTGGATCACCTCGATAGAAAATATAGACAACACAGCTTAGAGAGATACAGCCAACTGTGGGTGCAGGATTTCATTTTTAGGAGAGGAGTGTGGCTTTGAGGTCGTTGAAGCCGACTATTCATTCAGGGGGTCTGGGGGGGGGGGGTATTCTCTAGGAACTTAATTATTTAAATTTGAGACATGAAATGGTGCATTGTGGGGCATATTAAGGCTATTAGTTAGGTCTTTGTAAACAGATCTACACGAACGGTTGTGACAATAGCTACTTTTTGTGCGGTTGAAACTAAGTGATAAGGAGTGGGTTTTCCACCCCCTCCTATCAGTGGGAATGTACACTCCACACTCCCTGGATCAAGTGCATGCAATTCGCATTGTTCAGATTGTGGGAGAGATGGGGAGTGGGGGGGGGGGCGTTACAGCGGCTATAAGGAATATCATTTTAATATTAGAGTGATAATGCATGGTGTTTCACTGAGCTGTAATGCTGGTCGTCTTCAAAATACTCATGTCATATATATTTATAGGCTTAAACCTGAACAAAATACCTCTTACAAGTTGCAAAACTATCTACTATTTGTTTATATACATATCGTCCATAAAATAAGCCAATTTTTAATATTATGTACGGGATGGGGCTCCCGATCGCGTCGGGTGAATGCGAATAGGTACAGTCCATAGAGTTGATTAAATGTTAGGCTACGAAACTTAAAAGTTATCGCCTTGATCATTCCGAGAAAAAAAAACGAAATACAAATTTCGAGTTGATTTTGCATCGGTTTATTTGTCTTTTTCTTCTTCGCTTAGTTAATTAATCTGGAATTAAATCGATGAAAATAGTTAAATCACATGCAGAAATAAACATGCAGGTAACGAAAACAAGGATTACGTACACCGAACCATACAAGTGATAATTTAGACTTTACAAGAGTCTCCTGTGATCGCGAAACTCACTCACTGCAAAACTCGAGTGGATATATTGTAAGTTACATAGTGGTTATTGATGGGATTAATCACACCTTTAAATTAATTAATTAATTAATTATTACTAGTATAGTAAGCCCAATTAGCAAGTAGCTGCAAAGAACCAATTACAAGAGACAAATGAGAAAACAACAGACCATCTATCGCATCTGAAATCGAAGTTGATTTTAGATCATTTCAACAATACAATTGATTTACTTCTTCTTTTATTTAATTTATTAAAACCAGTATAAGTAGCAAATATTTATAAAAAGGCGATCAAAGATCTATCAAATATCAAAAAGAAAGCAGAATGTGATAAAACACTTCAGATATATATGTAGAAATAGTAAGTAAGATTATTTAAACAAGTTCTTTACAATGGAGTGTGCGAACCGTTGTAGTTATATAGCTAGGAGATATTTATTTCATATTATAACAGAACACTGTATCTCACTACAATGATTACTTATATTTCTATGCTTTCATCCAGGTACCAGCTATAACTACAGGCTAATTGGTAGGCCTACAAAGTGTGCATCTCCTTAGGATAATTTCGAAAGTTCTCGCTACGTAGGGAGGACTGACACTGTAGCCGAAGAGTGGTAGACATATTTCTTCTTGGCAGCAGAGACTAGCACCGGTACAACCAAGGGAAAAATACAAATCAACCTGAAGATATGAAGTAAAAAGAAAGGCAAACATTGTCATGCTGGACGAGTCCTTAATGGTCTGGCTTAATGTCCCTTAAAGATGCCCATTGTGGGTCGATTTTTATCATGATCTCAGGGAAAGATCAGGTCTTAGAAGAACTCTCTGTAATTATTATTTACCAACTGATAGTTGAAGAAGAGAAAACCATGTATAACATTATTTAACAAAATTGAAGTTTGCGGGTGACGATGTGGCACTGCAACACATGAGTGTCTTATTATCAGCAGCTATGTAAGTAAATGCATCGTTGTCTGTCGATCATTTGTGTGCCCAGGATTCCAGAGGTGGTGGTGAGGGAGGGGAAGAAAATTTACCCCCCCCCGACTGATTTAGGTATGGGCAGAGGCAGAACCTGTATAGAAGGAGCACAGGAAAGACTTTTCAAAGAAGTGTGGGTCCTCTGGTCTTTAGAGTAGATTCCCCATGCTGTGGGTCTGGGGATCTCCCCCAGAATGAAGTAAGTGTGAGACGTCTAACGGGGGCATTCTGAGGCATATTAAGACAATGTAGATCTACCTAGGCAGCTGTGAATGCAAGGTTGTGCTGATAGGTATTGTGTGTGATGTTGGGGAAGGGGTACACCCGTAAGTATGCAGCCTAATTCCCCCAGGCTTAATGTAAATAAAACCTTCCGGCAGGACCATTTGCCCCTGACTGAAGATGTGAGTTGGGAGTAGTGCCCCGGAGTTAACATAACATGCAGTAGTCAGTCGTGCGTGCTTCTTCTTCATCAATGGCTGTAACTAATTTGGGGGCGGATCGTAGCCGCTAAGAAGAAGAAAATATATCAAGCAATTGTTAGCGAACTTTAATTTTAAGCGTTTCTATAACTTTTTCTATACTTACTGAGATAAATTGCAAAACGCCACCAGATGTTGTTAAAGCGAATAACACCGTTTGATATCCATTTCCGTTGCATATCGCGGATCCAGTGCTTCGTTTTTTTCGAGCTAGGCATGTGCGACCTTCACAGTTTCTGCTGTAATGATCAATTGCAAAATGGAACTGTTGAAGAACAGTCTACAGTGCTTCCAGTGAAGAATATATTTTGACCAACAGGGGTATATATATATATATATATATATATATATATATATATATATATATATATATATATATATATATATATATATATATATATAAATCATGAACAGTGAAAAACTTTCAGCCTCCACCGGGATTCGAACCACGGGCCTTCCGCTCTGTACGCGGACACCCTAACCACTAGGCCATGGACGCTGATTGTATGTCCAGAGGTTCGAAACCGGTAAGGAAAGTCGTAATTCCACTTTAGGCGTTTGTCACCTGTATCGAACAATACTAGTTCTGTTTTGGTGACATATTTTGCCTTACTCTAAGGATCAAACATGATGCTAACCAACTCGAAAATCATTTGTGATTCCTAAAGCCGGATCTCGAAAGAGGTTAATGCAATATATATATATATATATATATATATATATATATATATATATATATATATATATATATATATATATATATATATATACACGTAGATGTTCCTCTTTTCTCAGGCTATGTGTAGTCAACTTGTAATGTTTCTTGTTTTACACTTGCAAAATGAGTTTTACAGCATTACATAATGCAACGATCGGCGTAGCGTTACTTTATTGGGATATTCTGATCTCCAGTTGTTCATCTTATTATGATTATTTTTTTTTAATTCCACTCATATGCATAATGTTAACGTCTTGCGGGGTTTTTTCCTTATTTATTATCATTATTATTATGATTATTTTTTACTTGTAAGTTAGCTATAAATCATACATACCGACCTGCAGCTGAATGTCCGTAAAATAGACACTACAAACGATTATTCTTAATCATAGTAAACCGTCGTATCATTATTTAATATCACCATTTTCGATGTTTATAATACGTACGGCGGGTACTTGGATTCGTATACCGCTAGCTGCTCGTCCGTGAAATTGACGATCGGTTGAAGTAAGTTTGTTGGAATACCAGGGTGATTCTCCACCAATGGACCTCTGCCACCCGGTAAGTTCATCATAGTATTTCTAAGCTGGTTCACTCTGTCTGTGTCAATGTTCGCAATCTGTTCGGCCGTCAATTGAAGAGCTCCACACTGGGTAAATCTTGTCCCATCCGTGCACACATTTCCTGCGTCAAGGTTGATCGGAGAAACCAGCGTTATTGCAAAAAAGATGATATTTCCGAAGGAATACATGGCAGTCGGCTGAGAAAAAGGAGCGTAAAAATGCAAAATATGAACATCCATAAATTTTTTTTTAGAGTGAGTGAGAGAGAGAGCTCTCCCGAGAAATAAATCAGTGTGTTCTTTCCGGAAAATAAAAAATAAATCAAGTTCGGAAGCCAAATGAGGAAAAATTGGGTCAAACTTTCAACATTTTCGTATTTTGTGACGAGTTTAAATAAACAGCATAGCCACAAAACATGAGCCGTATTGTCGAGTTTTTGAGATCAATGTCGTAAATGTTAGATAAAACTGAAATTCCCAGACGAAATGTTCAACATTTCTAAATAAAACGTCGAAATTTTGATATAAAACTCCGGAATATCGACATATTAAAACGTCCATAATTTGAGATGAAAACTCGACATTTAGATGTTAAATGTGGAAATTTCAAGAGAATTCGCAAGAAAAGATGAAATTCAGTGATGAAGACAGTAGAGATTATGACATGACAATACACTTTATAGTATTTCCAATGTCTCCGCTGGGCCACTCCTTCACTCACTCATCACCCACTTACACACATACGCACGCACCCACACATGAACTTCCTCACATTTCCCTTTAGGCCTATATTACATGTAGGGATATGAGGTAATAGAACCCTTTAGATTTAGAATCTTTGTACGCTTCTATATAATTTTTATGGCTACATCAAAACGGATCTTATGAGCATGGGCGTCCATCCTAGGGTTAGGGGACGGGGGACACGCCCCCACATTTCGATGGCTGGAGGACACACTATGAACGCTACCCCCCCCCCCCCGACACACACAAACACATTTGGGGAAAGAGTAGTGTCGTGGCTCTATTTTTTTAGGGCTTACACATCTCAGGATTCATATCATCGAATATTAGAAGTTCAGTTCTATGAAAAGTGACCGAGATTTTATTCAAAGATTGTTAGTTGTCATGGGTTCGAACAAATGAGGGGTATTCTATCCTGAAACATAGGGCAAAATGGGGCTGGGGTTTCTAGTTCGCCGCATTATTCGTCAACTTGCACTTCATATGCTCATGTCAATATGATTCACTAAAAAAAGAAATAATCCACCAAAAATTAAGGCCGCATGAACTTTATTGCAGATTTCCTGAGTGACGAATTTGTCATTTTCTCCCGGAATCACGCAACTAGATGGCTGCTATCCAGCTTGGCAAGTGCCACCTCGAGCGATCTGGCAGGTATTGAAATCTGAAAATTTTCTTGGTACGCTGCGCGCTGATCGATGATGGCGGTCCGCTTAGATAGTACTTACGGCCGGAAAACTCCAATCGATTACGCCCCCCCCCCACGTTTCAAATCAGTTTGACGCCCCTGCTAATGAGGGTATATCAATCAATCAGAACAGTGCTAATGTACAATTGTTTGAATGTAAACTTTGTCTACGACCCAACACGGGCAATGGCACAGGTTGAATTTTGTGGATCTTGTAAGATGTTAGTCGCAAATAACTTCAATTTAATCGATTGAATAGTCAAATCTAATCTATTTTAATCAAGTCAAATTAAAATTTGGCTTAAAAGCTGAAGATGGTTATAAAAAAGCAAAAGACAAAACTAGACGTACTCACCAGTAATTTCAATGAATGCTTTATATTGCAGGTTTTGTGTAGTGCTAAATACAACTGACGACAGCAAAGCTTATAGTCACCCCCGTAATATAACACCACTGCAATGCTTTACTGATCCGTGCATACGTTCGTCATCGCTATAAAGACCATGAATGAAGTAATCCGTGCAACCTATATACAGCCATAACCTGCATAACTAGCTTGGTATGGCTGCGTAGCCATTCATGGGAGGACAAAGTCATTTTGCTTTGTTCCTATTTTAAGAATCAGGAAGTTTAAGTTTAATGAATGGTTGTATTGATATGCATGCATGCATAAGGGCTGTATCCTTATAACAGCATTTTGCGTCCTTTTCTATGGTTTTTCACAACCTCACTGATTCCACGATACTATAACGACATACATAACTAGCTTATCTATGCAAATCTTACTTCTAATGGTGGCATAAAAGTCGAAAAATTGACAACTTTCAACTTTGTTTTTCTCGTAGATATTTTTCCGATGGGATCCAAATTAACCGCGCCCATAATATGAATATTTAAAAGTGTACGAACGTCAATGGCCAATGCGTAATACAACACCATGCTTGATTTGTGTAGATTGTCTATGGCAGTTGAACTAGGGAGTTGACCTTCACAACAGGGGTATATATATATATATATATACACGCGTTATGATAGACCATATATAGTATATATATAGATAATTAGTGAGAGAGGGGAAATGGAAACGTCAAAAATGGAGGGGTAGGGTGAGGCACACGCCCCTTCCGAAATCCTTCATCCGTCATTGGCTACCCTGTGTATGTAGGGATCAACGCTGTAATGATGTCACTGTTCCTCTTTCTCTTCCCGGTGTCTTGGCGTTTTCTTCTTCTCCCTCCTTTTCTCCTTTTTCTCTTTCTTCTTTTCTTTTCCCTTCCTTCCTCTCCTCTTTTTTCCCCCTCTTTTTTCCTTTTCCTTCTTTTTTTCTCTCCTCTTTTTCTAACCCGGGGGGGGGAGCGCGCTCCCCAACGCCCCCCTGGATACGCGCCTGATAAATGTATAACTATGTTTGAATTTTTCCTGCTTGGGAAACTCAGCAACTTAACCAGAATTCCGCTGTTTGTTTAAAAGAAAATCAAAGGTTATTATCAAATGTATATCCCCGTTTTGAATTCTATTGTCTGTTAATTCAGCAGGGAATTGACTTATTGTTCTTTTCTTTTTAATAATCTAAATGAAATGCACCATCACCATGGATATAATGTGAAGGTCTGTGCAAAGGCGGCGGAACCGGGTGGGCACAGGAGGCGCGTGCCCCCCCCCACTTTTCCTCAGGTTAAAATTGTGCCCTTTTTCTACATAAAAATTGAGGTGTCTCAAGTTAGCAATTAGAGGCCAGGGAACCAGAATGAACACTCGGGAAGGGCCGTTTCCGGCCATCTGAGGGGTTTGTAAAACCAAAAATTTTATTGTACGCTCCGCGCCAACTAATGGTGGCGCTCCGCTCAGATAGTCGTGCATACACATTTGCAAACCCTGGCTACGCCCCTGACTTTTAATGAATTTCTGTGGGTCAAACTCAAAGCTATTTCGAATGGAAAAAATTGTTAAGACATTAACAAGAAATAAACTCTGTTTTGGAAGATTCCTGCATTAGCAACTAGCTTGATTTCACCTCATTTTGTCTCAAAACAAAACTTGTTCCTTGTTTCCCTATTTGCACATTGGATATTGCAGTGCTATATGCATATTTCCTTGCGGTCGGGGGGGGGGCGTTGATGGCGTGATGTGTATACGCAAATAAGATAATACAATAAGAGTTATAAAGGGTACTAAATATAAGGCTGCATCAGTCCAATCGAATTTCTGCAAAGTGCCCTTTGATGTCGGTGCCCCCCCCCCAGATTAAAAGTGCTTCCGCCGCCCTTGGGTCTGTGTAGTGATTCGAGTGTCACCCTCACTATCTATATAGTTTCCCTGTTCTCAACCTCACCAGGAACCAGATTCCGTTGACCTAAAGTATTCAGATCGTGGATACATGGAAACAAATTATACATATTTAGTAGTTAGAGTGCACCAGATTCAAATGCTGCATGTTCAACAATCGTGCAAATCGAAATATTCTCTACGCAAGAAAAACAAGAAAAGCAAAACAAAAAGTTGACGGGGAATCGAACCCGGGACATCGCGCACACAAAACGGGGATCATGCCAATACATTACAATCATTGTAATAACAGGTCCCGGGTATCGACGTTCTATCACATTAATTTTATTCCTCTTTTCTAGATATTTTGGGCCAAGACCTCCTCGATGATTTTACGACATTTTCAAAATAGGCAGTATGTCCACGTCTCAACGTACTAGTATTGTTACACTTCTCGTTACACTGCTAAACAGTTACTACAAGCTGATTTCGAAGATTTTAAAATCAGAATGTATTAATTTTTTTATCAGCAGACACTCCTAGGCTAAGTGCTGGTAACTAATATTGTAATTTATCCTCTTTTTGGTTCCGTTGATAATTGCAGTCACGCATGCGGATAAGGGTGTATGTGCGCGCGTGTGTGTGAGTGTGCGTGTGTGTGTGTGTATGTGTGTGACGCCTTGCTTGTAAACACGATATCTCAAGAAAGGAAGCTTGAAACTGAATCTCATAGTTCGTGTGTAGGAGTAACACGTTGAGTAGAAGAAGCCTATTGAAGCATTAATGTTATTTGGGATCACCAGGGGTCAAATTGTGTACACCTTGTAAACACGATATCTCAAGAAGGGAAATTTGGACTAATCTCATATTTAATATGTAGTTGTAGAACGTTGAGTTCATGATCCCTATTGTTTTTGGTGGAAGTCAAAGGTTTTGGGGTCACAGTAGGGGTCAAATTGTGTTTTAGGTACCTGTTGCACAAATTGCACAGGACCTCTCCTGTGTTTATATTTGTTTATTAAAGATAATGGTCAGTTCCTAGTTGCTTTTAGCCAGTTGTTATATAGTTAATGATGTGCTCTTCATTACTGACAAATCTTCTTTGCGCATAATATTGTTTTCTGTTATATTTTTTTCTCTTGAGAAGCATAATTAGTTAGTTATGATTCCTTGCACTCTGTGCATTTATAAGCTAACTAATAAAATAAACCTTTTCTTTGCATAATGATGGTAGCGTTGTATCATTACACCTGTTGTTCTATTGTTAATCTCTGTAGGCTTTGTCAGGTGTTAAATGGTTAGCTCAAGGATACTGAGTTACAATAGTATTGATGAACACAACCGACCATCTGTTATTGTAGCTGTTTCTAACGAAGCTCAAGAACAGTACATTAAAACATGCCGATGTGAATAATATCTTTGAATTGTATGTGGGTGTGATGTGAGCTAGTTTAGCCTTGTTACAATGAGGCTTCCCACATAGTGCCTATTTAGAATATTGTTAATTAAAATTGATCTGGAGATTAGTCGAGGGATTTGCACCAAATGTTTGCTAATGCAACGTTAAGCATTCAAAGTTTCATGATATACAAATATATTAGCTGTACTAGAGGTCATTGTCTTAAACTCCAAAAGTCGCATAGTTGGATTAATATTCGGCATAACTTTTTTTCTAATAGGGTTGTGCATGGGTGGAATGGTTTGCCTGAGAAAGTTGTACTTGCAAGTAGTGTCAATGGGTTTAAGAATGCTTTGGACAAGCACTTTAAGCATTGTAATCGGGTCTGAGTGTTTCTGTCTTCAGTTTTTTTTTTCCTCTCTGTAAAGGGTCCTTGATGGGGACTTAAGTGTCCCTCCTGATCCTTTTTTCTACTAAACTAAACTATATACACACGTACGAAAACACATACACAGAACATGGCAAAGTAACCTCGTTTATATACACAAGACTATAGTTCTAACAGAACAAAAAGGTAAATAGCCAAAACCGTTTTTGCAATCCACATAACTGAAATGATCTTCTCTGAGACTCTAACAGTGAACTTGATATATCCTTTAATCAATGTTAACAAAATAGATGACTTGAAAAAGAAGTACGCAAACCCCACGATTGAGATGGAATGTTTCATTAAACAGTCGATAGCTTGTCAAAGTACTTCCTCGATTTTTGGTATTTATACATGTGTTACTGAATCACTGTAGTTAGGTAGGCGGCGATGCTTCCTAGAACACTTCCTTAGTTTCTGAACTATGTGATATATTAATGTAGTCAATAATGTGAAATAGTTCATCTGACTGCGGAAAATAAATCAATGAAATGGAGTTGTGTGTTTCCCTGTTTTTCAAGAGAAATTCAACATTGTGGGATATTATTAAAATGGCTAAATTACCTGAGATCTTAAACGATAGTTTCCTTGCTCTAAAATAATGGGTAGGCGGGACGCGAATTTTTTTTTCCCAAACAGGTTCTCAATTGTGTATAAATAGTCGCTCATGATTGGTCGGAAAAGTTACGTCATAACAATAAAACCCTTCACTTCGAGGTTATCAATATGTCTGCATCCATTCGTTGCAACGAAGATATACCCGTTCAAAATTACCCGCAGCTTTTCGTAAATATATGTAGATGTGTTTGGAATTGGTTTAGACATAGTGAGCACACTAGTATTGTATGATCTACTTTGATCGAAGATTTCTGTGAAGGCATTTATCGATAACATCGCACAGTGAAAGTTTCGTACAGGGGTACATAACACATGCGATATAGGCCTATATGTATTATAACTGTGTACACAGTGCAGTGACGGAAATACATCATACTGTAGCATGGTGGGCTCATAATTGACGCACTTAAGGATTTGATCAACGATTTCTATCAAGGAAAAATCAAAATCACTCAACTGTATGTGTTTTTCATATGTGTGGTTCCTCAGAAATGTAATGATCTCAATATATTTATTGTTCTGTGCATATGCAACGTACAATTGAGCAGAACTTGACCACAAAATGTCTGCCGTGTCAAGTTCTTCCATACCGGCCTAAATTGACACATTCGTCGATAAGCTAACAGTAGTGAAGGCTTTAGTATACATCCATTGACTTTAGATGCTGTTGGCTATACTTTGAGCCTCTAAGTTTAGACAGATCAGGTCCCAGAGAGTAGTGTTGTCCATGATATTGAGGAAATGTTGGTTATTTGTAGGGTGCAAGATTTCCAAATGCCCAAAAACTGAACGTACAAAACCGGGGGAAGGGTGTTAAAAGCTTAAAAATTCCACAATTTAGTCATCAAATAGCTGAAATGGATTCAAACTCATGAAATATGTAATTCTGCTTGACTGCAAAAAGTTTAGGTGGCCTGCTCTATCGTTGCTAGTAATAATTGAAGGTGCGTCAATTACGGGGGTGCGTCAATTATGAACCCTTGACTATACACTAAACTGTTTTGTGTATATTCATTCAAGGCTGAACTCGCGTCGTGAAGTTGATTTTGGTGTAGGCCTACCCATTCCACGAAACGAATTCCGATTTCAATAGAACGGCTGACGAATCTTGGATGGCGTAAACACGAAACCGATAGAATGTAGCGTATGTTTCATAAGTAAGGTCAACATGTTATCCAAGCATTAAAAGTAAAAGTTAGGGCGTTTGCAGGGAAACCGCGTAACAAGACTTTATTAAGTGTCAGTGTGTAACTCAGTGTATGTCTTCGAACTATCAAGCGTTTGATGCTGACGTCCCGAGCAATCTGATTGGCTGAAAACTCCGTAATTGAGAACCTGTTTGGGCAAAAAAATTCGCAGGCGGGACACAGAATATAATCTAAATATTACGAGCAGCAACCGGTATTCTCGTGAAATTGCCTGCAAAATGTTCTGTTGGACGTACAATTGAGCAGCCCATCATTACAGCGGGGACATGGGATACCATTACATATTCATTGCGCTATTATGAAATATGTGTCGGAAAATATCAGAGTGAGTGAAATCGTCATTGGCAATAGAGATCAAGACGTACTTGTTTAATCTAGTATGTACAAACCATGTATTCAGAGTGTAAAATAACATTCTTAAGATTTGATGGAATATAGAGTGAAAACATTATGATATATTTAAAGTTTCGGAGCTTGTCACAATCTGAGCCTCAGGTTAACAAAGCATAGTAAAGGGCTTAGAAGAACATGCATGCATCATGAGCAAATAGCAGATCACATAGCCTACTGTGATTCATTTCATGGAGAAAACGTCACCTGCGAAAAAACCATACATAGATCTTAGATATTAATGTGTAATATCAAGGGCGTAGGAACCGGGGGGGCTGGGGGGGCGCCAGCCCCCCCAGTGAAAAATGTGGAGGGGCGGAAGTATCATTCCGCCCCCCCGCTCCGCAAGTCAGAAAACCCCTGTTTCATTTCCAAATGAGAAAAAAATCTCATTTGGAGCACCAAATTGCATCTAAGGCCAGGTGAAAATACAAAATTAAGTTAACAAAATGGAGTGGGTGTTGAAGTGTGCTATATTGCACCAAATTGCATCTGAGGCCACCTGGAAATGCAAAAAATTCCAAAGGGGAGGGGGAACCCCCTCCCCTTAGACCCCTCCCCCAGGCCGGCCATCAGTCTTCAGCCCCCCCACTCAAAAGTACCTTCCTACGCCACTGTGTAATATTTCATATTCTTTCCAACAACTAATTTGCACGTTGCAGTAAATGTGTCAAGGTTTGTTGTCTACATGGCTTGTGCAATTATCGGTTGTTTGCTTTGTTTAGTCAGTTTGTATTGTCAGTTTGTATTGTCAGTTTGTATGGTCTTCTGGAAATTCCAAATTTGGCAATGTTCATTAAACCGTAACAGAGCAACGACTAGCTCAAATACGTCTTGCAGATATTGCGGATGGGCATTGTAAAATCTGAAAGGCAAAGCTAAAAAAGAAGATAAAAGAACATTTACAGTGCACCATTATGTACTAATTAACAACTGGGACTACTGTAAATTGATTACAATGGTGTTCCTTTAAAAAACACTGTACTGTGCCAGGGTCCGTGTTATTCCGCCATCGGTACTTTCCGCCATAGAAATTGTGCACTTTGCGCCATGTTGTACACGTGTGTAGTTAGTTCCATAATAACATGTTTGATTTTGAATGGCAAAGAAAAAAAGTTAAAGAAATCATGGTTGAGCGCCTGGGGAACTGCCCCCCGAGGCCCTGCCCATGCCCTCTTTTCGTCCCGTAGGACCTGGCGAGGAGTTAGTTCCATTTATACCTTCTAAATAGGTTACACATCGGGTTTCCAAACAGTTTGAAAACAGCCCTCAGCAGTCTGTCCGTTTGGTCTTGTTCCGGTCTCGTACCCATCCCAGCACCTAGACAGTCTAGCCTGTATATGGATTGTCAACCTTCATTTGCAGTTGGAAACTTGATTGCAACGCAACATTGAATACACACCTACATATCTCATTCATAATTAACAATTTATTCTTGCACAAAAGCGGTTTTAATTGATCAATCAGATCAACCAGACGCTTAGACAATCAGATCAAGCCGACGCGAAGACAACCAGAGCAACCAGACGCGAAAACAGCCAGGTCAACCAAACACGCAGACAATCAGACACGTAGATCAATCAGACGCGCAGATCAATCAGATGCGCAGACAATCAGATACGCAGACAATCAGGCACGCAGACAATCAGACACACAGACAATCAGACACAGAGACGCGAAAAATCAGACACTCGGACAAACAGACAAACAGACAATCAGACAATCAGACACGCAAACAATCAGACACGCAGACAATCAGACACGCAGACAATCAGACACACAGACAATCAGACACGCACAATCAGACACGCAGACAATCAGACACGCAGACAATCAGACACGCAGACAATCAGACTGTCAGACAATCAGAAACACAGATACTCAGGCAGGCAGAGACACGGACAAACAGACAATCAGACAATCACACACGCAGACACGCAGACAATCAGACAAACAGACAATCAGACACGCAAGCCATCAGACAATCATCCACGCAGACAATTAAACAATCAGACAAACAGACACGCATATAAGCAGAACACGCAAGAGCATCAGAAACGCAGACACGCAAGACAATCAGACACGCGGACAATCAGACACGCGGACAATCAGACACGTGGACAAAAAGACACGCACACAATCAGACACGCGGACAAATAGACACGCACAGACTCAGACAATCAGAAAATCGGACACACAGACAATCAAACAATCTGACAATCAGACATGAAGACAATCATACACGTAGGCAATCAGATAATCAGATACGCAGACAATCAGACACGCAGACAATCAGATACGCAGACAATCAAACACGCAGACAATAACACACGCAAGACAATCAGACACGCAGAGACTCAGACAATCAGACAATCGGACACACAGACGATCAGACAATCAGAGATGCAGACACGCAGACAATTAGACACTTAGACACGTAGACACGCAGACAATCAGACACGCAGACACGCAAGACAATCAGACATGCAGACAATCAGACACGCAGAAAATCAGACACGCAGACAATCACACACGCGGTCAATCAGACACGCAGACAATCAGACATGCAGACAATCAGACACGCACACAATCAGACACGCAGACAATCAGACATGCAAACACGCAGACAATTAGACACGCAGACAATCAGACACGCTGAAACGCGGACAATCAGACCCGCAGACAAACACACACGCAAACATACAGACAAACACAAAAACAGACAATCACACAATCATACACGTGGGCAGTCAGACAATAAGACAAAGAGCAAGCAGACAATCAGACATGCAGACAATCAGACTATCATCCACGCAGACAATAAAACAATCAGACACACAGATACGCAGACACGCAAGACAATAAGACAGGCAAGACACACCAGACAATCAGACACTCAGACACGCAGACAATCAGACAATCAGACACGCAGACAATCAGACAAACAGAAAATCAGACCATCACACACGCACCCACGCGGACACGCAGACACGCAGACAATCATACAATCTGATACGCATTCAATCAAAACCTAGCTAATCATGCACGCAGACAATCAAACATGCAGACAATCATACACGCAGACAATCAGACACGTAGACGCGCACACAATCAGACACGCAGAAAATAAGATAAGCAGAAAATCAGATACAAAAACAATCAGACACGCAGACAATCAGACCCGCGGACAATCAGACACACGTAGACAATCAGACACGCGGTCAATCAGACACGCAAACAATCAGATACACAGACAATCAGACACGCAGACAATCAGACCCGTGGACAATCAGACACACGTAGACAATCAGACACGCGGTCAATCAGACACGCAGACAATCAGATACGCAGACAATGAGACAGGCAGACAGGCAGACACGCAAGACCATCAGACACGCAGACATGCAGACACGCAGACAATCAGGCACGCAAATACTCAGACACACAACACTCAGACAATCAGACACGCAGAGACGCGTACAATCAGACACGCAAACAAACAGACAAACAGACAATCACACAATCAGGCAATCATACAATCACACACGTTAACACGTGGACACGCAGACAATCAGACAAAGAGCAAGCAGACAATCAGACATGCAGACAATCAGACAATCATCCACACAGACAATAAAACAATCAGACACTCAAACACGGAAGACCATTAGACACGCAGACACGCAAGACAATCAGACACGCAGACAATCAGGCACGCATACAATCAGATAGGCAGACAATAAAACACGCAAGACACACAAGACAATCAGACACGCAGAAAAGCAAATATGCAGACAGGCAGACACGCAAGACCATCAGACACGCAGACACTCAGGACAATCAAACACTCAGGACAATCAGACACGCAGATCAATCAGACACGCATACAGTCAGACACGCATACAGTCAGACACGCAGACAATCAGACACGCAGACAGGCAGAGACGCAAGACCATCAGACACGCAGACAGGCAGAGACGCAAGACCATCAGACACGCAGACACCCAGGACAATCAGACACGCAGACACCCAGGACAATCAGACACGCAAGACAATCAGACATGCATACACAATCACACACGTAAACACGCATACACGCAGACAATCAGACTAAGAGCAGGCAGACAATCAGACATGCAAGATAATCAGACAATCATCCACGCAGACAATAAAACAATCAAACAATCAGACACTCAAACACGCAAGACCATCAGACACGCAGACACGGAAAAGAAGACAATCAGACACGCATACAATAAGACATGCAGACAATCAGCCTCGCGGACAATCAGACACACGGACAGGCAGACACACAAGACCATCAGACACGCAGACACCCACGACAATCAGACACGCATGCAGTCAGACACGCAAGAACATCAGTGACGCAGACACCCAGGACATTCAGACACGCAAGACAATCAGACACTCATACAGTCAGACACGCAGACAATCAGACACGTGGATAATCAGATAATAGAATATGCAGACAATTAGACAAGCAGACATGCAGACAATCAGACAATCAGACACGGAGACAATCAGACACGTAGACAATCAGACATGGAGACAATCAGATATGCAGACACGCAGAAAAGCAGGTACGCAGACACACCTACAATCAGACAACGGAGACATCAGATACGCCGACATGTACCATCAGACACGCAGACAATCAGACACGCAAACACGTAGACAATCAGACACACAGACATGCAGACACTCAGACACGCAACACTCAGACAATCAGACACGCAGAGACGCGGAAAATCAGACGCGTAGACAAACAGACAAACACACAAACAGAAAAACACAAAAACAGACAATCACACACGTGGACAATCAGACAAAGAGCAAGCAGACAATCAGACATGCAGACAATCATACAATCAGACAATCATCCACGCAGACAATAAAATAATCAAACAATCAGACTCAGATACGCAGACACGCAAGACCATTAGACACGCACGCAACGCAAGACAATCAGACACGCAGACAATCAGACACACAGACAATCAGAAAATCAGACACACCGACAATCAGACAATCAGACCTGCAGACAATCAGATACACAGACACGCAGACAACCAGACACGCAGACAACCAGACACGCAGACAACCAGACACGCAGACAACCAGAGAAGCAGACAACCAGACACGCAGAGACATGGACAATCAGACACGGTGACAAACAGACAAACAGACCATCAGACCATCACAGACGCAGACACGCGGACACGTGGACATGCTGACAATCAGACAGTCAAACACCAAAACACGCAGACACTCAGACAAACAGACATGTAGACAATCAGACACGCAGACAATCAGTCAATCAGACAATCATCCACGCAGAAAATAAAACAATCAGACACGCAGATACGCAGACATGCAGACAATCACACTCGCAGACAATCTGGGACTCAGATAATCAGACACGCAGGCAATCAAACACATAGACATTCAGCCTCGAAAACACGCAGAAAATCAGACAAACAGACACGACAATCCGAAACGCAGACAAGCAGACACGCAGACAATCATACAATCTGATACGCATACATTCAAAACCTATTAAATCTGACACACAGACAATCAAACATGCAGACACGCAGAAAAGCAGGTACGCAGACACACATACAATCAGACAACGCAGACATCAAATACGCCGACATGCACCATCAGACACGCAGACACGCAAGACAATTAGATACGCAGACAATCAGACATGCAGACAATCAGACACGCAGACACGCAGACAATCACACGCAGACAATCAGACATGCAAACACGCAGACAATCAGACAATCAGACACGCGGATAATCAGACACGCAGACAGTCAGACAACCAGACACGCAGACACGCGGACAGTCAGACATGCAAGACAACCAGACACACAGACATGCAAGACAATCAGACATGCAGAAACGCAGACAATCAGACACGTGGACAATCAGATACGCAGACAATCAGATACGCAGACAAGCAGACAATCATGCACGCAGACAATCATACCTGCAGACAATCATACACGCAGACAATCTGATACGCAGAAAATCAGACAGGCAGACAATCAGACACGCAGACAATCAGACACTTAGAGACAGAGTCATGCTAGACTTGAAAGCATACATGAGCGGAAGCCTATGTACTATGTTATTACTACTTTGGAATAATTAACAAGGACATTCAATTGAAATGTTCATTCAATTCCTCAGAACCAGTTTTTTTTTTCTCGAGATAACAACTTGTAATGCTAACACTTTTGGCAGTAGAAGTGAACTTGAAGCAAACAGACAATTAACCACCTTAGACAATTAACCACATCCCTAACTAATCCTAATGCAAAATAAACAAAGCATTATTTTGTTAGTGTGCAGACTAATCTAGGAATATGTGTAGTTTACACAAATTACGTGAAACAGATTTATCAATGAATATATGTGGATTACAAAACTAACATAGTTCACTTATCTATGAATATATGTGGCTAACACCACTTTACATTATGGATTTATCTAGCAGTATCTGTGACTTAGAATACATACGAATCATATTTATCTATATATATCTATGACCTAAATAATAGATTAATCAATGAATATCTGTGGATTACACCACTTTACATTATGGATCTATCTATGAATATCTGTGACTTGAACAAATTTACTTTTGTTAATCTAATAATTTCTATGGCTTAGAATACATATGAATCATATTTATATATGGGTATGTAAGACCTGCATGGCAGAGTAATCTACCAACATATGTGGCTTAGAATACTAAAGAATAGGATTAATCTATAAACATATGTGGCTACATCGTTTACAAAATGGTGTATCTATTAATATTTGTGACTTAAAATATTAACACAGTTAACCTATTCATGAATATATGTGGCTTACAATAGTTACATAGCTCATTTCCTTATGAATATCTGTGGTTTCGAATACTTACAAATAGGATTAAACTATGAATATCCGTGGCTTAGAATACTAACGAATAGGCTTAATCGTTGAATATATGTGGCTTAGAATACTTACAAATAGGATTAAGCTATGATTACTGTGGCTTAGAATCCTTCCATTAGGACTAATCTATGAATATATGTGGCTTAGAATACTTACTTATAGGCTGAAACTATCAATTTATGTGGATTAGAAAAAGTAAAAATAGGCATAAACTATGAAAATCTGTGGCTTAAGGCCCGGTCACACTACAGCGATATTTTATCGGAGTACGGTCCGATTTTTCCGATTTTAGGCCGAAGAGTGAGGTTTGTAGTAGTGAATGTAATGAATGCAGTGGAATATTCGAATACCTACTCCAAATCTGAGGGGTTCTGGAACGGACTACATTCTAAAGTGACGTCACATCGAAAAACGATAAAAATCGGAAGAGAAATCGGATAGCTATCCGATAAAAGGAAACGGAGTCAATATCAAAAGTTAGGAGAGGGCTATTCCACATCTGAATGGCTCAACAGATAGCAAATCAGGTCCTATATCACTGTGGCTAGAAGACCCGAACGAAAAACTGGCTGTTTCGATTCCTCCGGGAAAATTGGATAGTATTCCGATAAAAAATCGGTATAGTGTGACCGGGCCTTAAGAATACTTACAAACAGAACTAAAACATGAATATCTGTTCCTTAAAATACTTAAGATAGGATTGAACTATGAATATATGTGGCTTAGAAAAGTTACGAATAGGTTTAAGCTATGAATATATGTGGATTAGAATACTTACGAATATGCATAAACTATGAATATCTGTTGCTTCGAATACTTATGAATACCTTTAGGCTATGAACATATGTGGCTTAGAATACTTACAAATAGACGTAAGCTATGAATATCTGTGGCTGAGATAATTTACAAATAGGCTATAGCTATGAATAAATGGGGCTTAGAATACTTACGAATATGATTATACTATGAATATCTGTGGCTTAGAACACTTACGAAAAGGCTTAATCTTTGAATAACTGTAGCTAACAATACTTACGAATAGGATTAAATTACGAATATCTCTGGCTTGGACCTTACAAATAGGATTGATCTATGAATATCTGTAGCTAACAATACATCTTATATGTTAAAGCTTTCAATATCTGTAGCTTACATTACTTACAAATAGGTTTAAACTATGAATATCTGTGGCTGAGAATACTTAAGAATAGGAATAAGCTATGAATATATGTGGCTCAGAAAACTTACGAATAGGTTTAAATTATGAATATCTGTGGCTTAAATTACTTACGAATAGGTTTAAACTATGAATATATGTGGATTAGAAAAGTTACAAACAGGATTAAGCTATGATTACTGTGGCTTAGAATCCTTCCATTAGGACTAATCTATGAATATATATGGCTAAGAATACTTTATAATAGGCTGAAACTATCAATATATGTGGATTAGACAAGTTACAAATAGGCATAAACTATGAATATCTGTGGCTTTGAATACTTTCGAATTGGCTTATTGTTTGAATGTATGTGGCTTAGAATACTTACGAATATGCATAAACGATGAATATCTGTTGCTTCGAATACTTACGAATAGGTTTAAGCTATGAACATATGTGGCTTAGAATACTTATGAATATGCGTAGCTATAAATATCTGTGGCTGATATAATTTACAAATAGGCTATAGCTATGAATATCTGTGGCTTAGAATACTTACGAATAGGCTTAATCTTTGAATAACTGTAGCTTACAATACTTACGAACAGGATTAAACTACGCATATCTGTGGCTTCGAAAACTTACGAATCTGTGGTTTACGAATAGGATTGATCAATGAATATCTAGAGCTAACAATCATACGTATATGTTTAAGCTTTGAATATCTGTAGCTTACATTACTTAAGAATAGGTTAAAGCTATGAATATCTGTGGCTGAGAATACTTAAGAATAAGATTAAACTATGAATATCTGTGGCTTAGAATACTTACGAAGGAATTAACTATGAATATATGTGGCTTAGAATACATTCGATTAAGATTAAACTATGAATATCTGGGGCTAAGTAATTACGAATAGAATTAATCTATGAAAATCTGTGGCTTTCAATACTTACGAATGGAACTAAAACATGAATATCTGTTTCTTAAAATACTTACGATAGGATTGAACTATAAATAAATTTGGCTTAGAAAATTTACAAATGGGCATAAACTATGAATATGTGTGGCTTAGAATACTTTTGAATAGGTTTAAACTATGAATATCTGTGGCTTAGAATACTTACTTATGGGATTGAACTATGAATATTTGTAACTTAGAATACTTACAAATATGATTAAGCTATGAATATATGTGGCTTAGAATACTTACGAATAGGCTTAATCTTTGAATATCTGTGACTTAGAATACTTAAGAATATGCTTAATCTATGGATACCTGTGGCTTAGAATACTTACGAATGAGGCATAAACTATGAATATCTGTTGCTTAGAATACTTACAAATAGGTTTAAGCTATAAACATATGTGGCTTAGAAAAGTTACAAATAGGCATAACTATGAATATATGTTACTTAGAATACTAACGAATAGGTTTAAACTATGAATATATGTGGCTTAGAAAAGTTACAAATAGGATTAAGCTATGATAACTGTGGCTTAGAATCCTTCTATAAGGATTAATCTATGGATATATGTGGCTTAAAATACTCACTAATAGTATGAAACTATTAATATATGTTGCTTAGAATACTTACGATTAAGCTTCAACTATGGATATCGGTGGCTATGAATACTTACGAATATGCTTAAACTATCAATATATGTGGCTTAGAAAAGTTACAAATAGGCATAAACTATGAATATTTGTGCTTAGAATACTTTCGGAGAATTTAAACTATGAATATCTGTGACTTAGAATACTTAGAATACTTACGTATAGGATTACTTAGAATACTAACGAATAGGCTTAATCTTTGAATATCTGTGGCTTAGAATACTAAAGAATCGGCTTTATTTATGGATACCTGTGGCTTAGAATTCTTACGAATAGGCTTAAGCTTTGAATATCTGTGGCTGAGAATACTTACAAATAGGATATAGCTATGAATATATGGGGCTTACGAATAGGATTATATTATGAATATCTGTGGCTTAGAAAACTTACGAATAGGCTTAATCTTTGAATAACAATAGCTTACATTACTAACGAATAGGTTAAAGCTATGAATATCTGTGGCTGAGAATACTTAAGAATATAATTAAACTATGAGTATCTGTGGCATAGAAAACTTAAAAATAGCCATAAACTATGAATATTTGTGGCTTCGAATACTTACGATAGGAGTGAACTCTTAAATAAACGTGGCTTAGAATACTTACAAATAGGCTTAATCTATCAATATTTGTGGCTTAAGTTCTTACGAATAGGCTTAATATATGAATATCGGTGGCTTAGAGTACTTGCGAATAAGCTTAAACTATGAATATCTGTGACAGTGAAAACTTACGAATAGGTTTAAACTATGAATATTTGTGGCTTAGAATACCTACGGATAGGATTAAACTATGATTAAACTAACATAACAGCTGTATCTATGAATTTATGTTGCCTACAACACTAATATAACAGCTGTATCTATGGATATATGTGGCCTTAAACACTAATATAACAGCTGTATCTATGAATATATGTGGCCTGCAACTCTAACATAACAGCTGTATCTATGAATATATATTGCCTACAACACTAATATAACAGCTGTATCTATGAATATATGTGGCCTGCAACTCTAACATAACAGCTGTATCTATGAATATATGTAGCCTACATTACTAACATAACAGCTGTATCTATGAATATATGTGGCCTTAAACACTATCATAACAGCTGTATCTATGAATATATGTGGCCTAAAATACTAACATATAATTGATGTAGGTCCCTATCTATGAATATATGTGGCCTGCAAATTAACATCACATATGTATCTATGAATATCTGTGGTCTACAACACTAATATAATAGCTGTATATATGAATCAATGTGGCCTTCAATTCTAACATAATAGATGTAACCATGAATATATGCGGCCTCCAACACTACCATAACATATGTATCTATGAAACATGTGGCCTACAACACTAACAAAGCAGCTGTATCTATGAATATATGTGGCCTACAATACTAACATATAATTGATGTAGGTCCCTATCTATGAATATATGTGCCCTACAAAATTAACATAACAGCTGTATCTATGAATATCTGTGGCCTACAACACTAACATAACAGCTGTATCTATGAATAAATGTGGCCTGCAACTCTAACATAATAGATGTAACTATGAATATATGTGGCCGCCAACGTTAACATAACATATGTATCTATGAAACATGTGGCCTACAACACTAACAAAACAGCTGTATCTATGAATATGTGTGGCCTACAACACTAACAAAGCAGCTGTATCTATGAATATATGTGGCTTACAACACTAACAAAACAGAACAAAACAAACTTTATGAATATATACACTTCAACAATAGAGCATTAATATGCCCACATTTTTTACATAAATACAAACAACTTGTGACAGCGTAAAACAACGTTGTGATAATTAAATAAATTACAGTAGGACCTCACCGAAAAATGCACCAATCACGGTTTTATTTTCAGGATTGGTTGCAGCTGGTGTAACCGGTTCCAGAATGCCTCGCTTTGGCCTCTCTTTTGGCGATACCGTCAATACCGCATCGAGAATTGAATCGACATCGGCAGGTACGGAACTGCCGTTCGGTATAGTGCGTTTGTACATAACCTTTCGTGGTCTTCCGTTCGCGACACTTTGTACAAGTGCATAAGTTAAATCTAAGTCGTACCTTTTCGGGAAGGGAAGATAAGGTGTGGGCGAGTGCCAAAGTATTGTATGTGGTTGGAAAAGTAAAACCAAACGAGCTAATATCTAGAACATTGAGATATTTCCTAGCGAGGCACGGTGTGAATAATTGGGTGAAATGCTTGTACTCAAGCGACATACTTTCATGAAAGCAAAATTATGTACTCTTTCGCTGAATAGTAGGTGTTCTAAATGAATAAGATATTTAAAACAAAATGTATTACTCAACTTTAAATGCAAGTGTTATGTCATTGTAACGCCTTCAGCTGCATAATAATGTTCCCCCAAAATAATTCTTTACAAACGTCCGCTCGCTGTAAATCAAAATTGAAAAGTGGTGTACAGCAAAATACTAAATCTGTTCTTTTCGCCATCATCGATGAAGATACAAGTGAGCTACGAGGAAAAAGAAAGAATGGATACTTTCGTGGTCTTCAAATTTGAAGAACGTGGAGAGAACGTAGAGGCATTCGCTAAATATTGTTCTCTCTTAAAGGAGAATGAAATGTCAGATTTCTTTTAATCGCTGTTTGTAGTTGATCCACTTATCGGCGAGATAAGTTATATAGATTTGTGATGAGAATTAAGTTAAATTATTGAGCACGTTTTGTATCGATTAAAATTTGTTTAATTTCCCATTTGTAATTAGATTTTTAAAAATTATTTAAATAAGTCCGAGTTTTGAGTACACGTTTTTCATCGATAAAATAAATGGCTTATATTGACTATGCGTAGTTAGTTTAGAATTACAAATAATTATTTATAATTACGTTGGGATTTGTAATTCATTACGGTTTGTTTGGTACCTGTTAAATAAATGGTTTAAATGAGTCTCAAATGGGGTCTCAATGCACGTCAATAAAATTGTTTGAGTGCAACTTCTTCCAGTGTTAGTAAGACGATCCAGAACATTTAGTATAGAAAAAGTGTACTCACTGTTTTTCTTCTTCATCTGTTCCCTTCCTTCCCTTGGTCCCCTTACTGTCCCCTTGATACTTACCACGGACCGACAAAGTAAAAGATCAGTCGATCACCACTATTGACAAATTGAATCCGACACAACTTAGATTGGAAATAAAGATATCTCTTGCATGTATCCAGGGCAAGGGAATTCAAAATGACGCCGTTTGATTGTTTGTGTTCGGTACGGCGTATAAGCAGAGAGCCTCCTTATCCGGGGCAGAGGTTTGACAAAAGCAGTTCATTGATCTACGCAGGTTAGTTTTTAATCCAATCACTCCGAGAATGCACGGAAATCCTGTGTTTCGTTCCAAAAATCCTGCAAATACACACGAATAACAATTATCTATGAAAATCTATGGCTTACATCCCTTCAATAATAGATGAGTCTATGAATATCTGTGGTGTAAAGTACATACGAAACACGTTTAGCCTATTATATCTGTGGATAAGACAACTGACATAGCTAATCTATTTATGAATATGTGTGTGTATTACATCAATTACATAGTATTTTTACGTAGATGAATATGTGTAGCTAAGAAAACTTTTATGTTTGTTTATATGTATGTATTTATGTACATATGTATGTATTTTTATATCCTCCTGCAAGCAGGAACTCGCGAAGAAGCCATCATTGGCTTATCAAAGCCGCAAGCTGACCGAAGTCAGTTACTTAGATTCATATTAAACGTCCATGATTATGAGTTGTCAATTGTCAACAACTCTGTAACTGGACGACATACGTCCATCTTGGAGTGACTCGAACTCGGGACCTTATGATTGAAAGGGTTAACTTATCATGAATATATGTGGCTTACATCACTTACAAAGTTGATGTATCATTGAATATTATGTATACATATACGAAACAGGCCTAATCTAACTTGTAAAAAAATCTACTTACAAAATGAGCAGAGAGCCTCACACTCTGGACAAAGGGTCTCCATAAGCAGCTCTTTGATCTACGCAAGTTTCGTTATAAATTCAATCACTCTGAGAACGCAAGAAAATCACGTAACTAGTTCCAAAATCCTGAATTTAGTTACGAAAATGTTGAATTTCGTTCCAAAAATGTTGTATTCAGTTCCAAAAATCTTTGTTAGTTCCAAAAATCCTGTTTTTAATTCCTTTCGAATCCAATTAGCCTCCGAGAACGCAAGAAATCCTGCATTTACTTCCGAATTACGGTAAAGTGGGTATCAAAAATATATATAGATTCGTTTTTCAGTTCGAGACCAATTGTTATGCTGCAATGAAAGTAACATTACGAGAATATTGTTGTCAACATTTTTGGTGTATGAAACCATAATATTGCCGAAATCTCCGGTATGTCCAAATTTTGGTATCATGCGCTCCATATTGTTACACGAGTTTGAATTGTTCGCATTGACTTATACCAGACTAATTCTCCAACAGCTTGTTCATGTGGAATAAACGCGAGTTTTTCCGGTTATATTATCTGTCAAGGATAATATATGTAATATTGTTCCATTGAAAACCGCGATAAGGTACATGTGTCCGTAAATATTATTGGTAGTAACATGAAGATAATTCAGTACCAAAACTGTGGAGAAGATAATCCATCCCGAAGTTTGCAAATGAAGTTACTATTTAAGAAAGGTCACCCAAAATACAGCCTGTGTAACAAACAACTTGTTCCACACTCAACCCCAGTCTCATTGAAGGTATAGTGGTGAAGTTAACGTCTGCTTATAAAGGCTATATACTGAAAGCCCACGTACAGGTGTACACAGACAGGCCTGCACGTGCATCGATAGATCAGATAAAGCAGTCTTTTATCTTTTCCGTATTGGAGTATAGCTATGAATTTAAATAACAATATAGCAGTTAAATTCCTGCATACTTTGATGAATAGCTGATGGTCACGACATTCGTGATTATCTGGATGAAGGTATACTTACCCTGATGCGCTTAATCTGACCACTGATAACAGAAACACAAAGAGTAAAGCCTTTTACAACAGTTTGGATGGAAGCATCATGCAACAGACTGCATGAATACCCATGTTCCGTCGCCAAGGAAAAGAGGGGGAAAAAAGATGATTTAGCTTTATATTGGCTATATTGTATTTACACTAATTAATTGTGAGCGCTTAACAAACTTACATTCCCGTAACATTAGAAATATCCCGGTACACTTTATTCATCTCGTATCAAAACGATCAAGTCATATCTAATGAAATTCTTGCACAGATTTGAATAGATTAGTCTTACATTACATACATTTGTTCAGAATTCTTTAGTTGGATTTGCATCTGACGTCACGGCAGATAACGACGAGTTTGGAAAGATATGACTGTAAGACCGACAATGCCTGTATGGTGACGTAACACAGCCTTCATGTGTTGACTTTGAATTTATTGGGAGCCAATCAAATATATTTATTAAATGTATTGAGATCGGTTAATACTTAATGAAAATTAAATTGAAACTTACGGATGCGGTTAAACTAGAATAGATTAATTCCAGTACATATCTTTTTTGTTTCTCCTTTCAGGGAAAATGATTTCAGAAGACATTTTGCTGGCTACTATAGGTCATGTTTGGAGAGCAGACAACAAACTGCAACTGATTATAATGATGAATATGTATACACGGAACACAACAAATTATATTAGTTTACTTCTGATCTCTCTCCTTTGGAAGATGAAGAAAATTCGGATTTCGCCACAATGACGTCATTAGTTAAAACGGGTGCACCGTATGGACTTTCTTACACTCAAGAGACGCTTTAGTCATTTACGTATTTATGTGAATCGTGTATAGTCTCATAATTCATACCTTGCGCTATATTGGCTTATGTTTTTATATGTGGATTTTTCCATTTAAAAAGAGATCTGTTGAGATTTATCATTTGAATAAATCTGAAGTAGCCTTCCTCATATCAAATTGCTTTTACGTTGTCATTCATGCAAATGTTTTACCAGACTGTGTTTACTATAGTTTGTACCATAAATGAAATAACATATCAATATGACTGTTTCTTGGTCCCAAAGGGTTGCGATTATCCGACAGTTTTAATCAGTTATTGATGATTAATCATAATATTTTTTACAATTCGTGGTCATCCCTATACGTGTGTGTGTCTGCCGTGAAGGTATTACAGCTACCAGTGCCGGATTACCCGATAAGAAGATGATGCGAGAACCAAACCGAATATTTTTCTTTTCGATATATATAGTTTTCTTATAATCTAAAATCATTAACTAAACCTTATAAGCTAATGTGTATGAGTGATATGTATTCAGTCCCCCCCCCCCGCCCCCATTTGGTAAGAAAGAGAGGTCAAGTTTTTCCAATAAGACATCTATTTTCTTGTGGGGGGCAATTTCCCCACCCCCGTGGACGTCCATTTTCTGTTTCAGATACAAATAAATACAGATGTTTACTGGAGATGGAGCATTAGGCTAAGAAGATAATCGATCCAGCGAAGCAATCCAAACTAAAGTTATCCCAGAGGTAAAGTTATTACCACGAGGTAAAATCTAAACTAAAATGTTTGTGTGATCATTAATCTGTTGATCTAAAAGTTCGTCGGGTGGGTGGGGGGGGGGTTAAACATTGGCTATTTCATAGATGAGTCACTTCTCCTTGGTATACTGTATATACTGAGTATATTCAGCTTTAAGCATAATTTTTGTCTTGATGTGTTTTGTCCAAAAAAAAATGCAATATTTCCAAGCTATTCCGGGTTTTTAGATATCCACCTTTAAAATATGCTAAATCTATGGAATGGTCCTTTAAGGCTAAAGTGATGATGACGTCGACTACTCGATACAGGCTTTAATGTTAGATGTTCATCCATTATGTTATATAACTCAACCAAATATATGTTATTTTAATTTCATGTAAACAATATATAGCATCGTTGGATGATATCCAACAGCATTTGTTGTTGAGATATTTGTAACAAATTATAAACATGTCATTTGAGGTCATCAGAGTCATATGCTTTCCCACTGGGTTTTGTGTTGCATCTGAGTTGCTGACCTAATGCTCTGTGCGTTAGACTACACAGGCCAGTCACTTGAACTGATGAACCTCATCTGAAGTTAAAGGGATAATTTCTCAAGAACTAAACCTGTTATATATGTTAGAACCTGGACTGGTAGAAGTGGCTTTTAGTGGTCTACTTCATATCAAAATGAAATAATCTTCGTTTTACCACATTTTAGTCCTTGCAAATAATTGACTATTGACAATTGTAACATCGCTAGGCTTATTACAAAGCTTGCAGCTGTCGACTGAACTGTAAGTCTTGTTAAATAATAATGTAGATATTGCTTACTCCCAATTGTTTCAAATTTTCCGTCAAAGCTTCAACAGTTGCTGTCCGATCACCAAAGTTAAACTAAGAATAAACAATCAAAAATCACCATGGATTACACTTGCAATCATTGTTTCTATTAAATATAAAAATAAACTCTATAAAAAATATTAGCAAATACATTCATGTGATCACAAAGGTTATCTCCAATTATAAAATAAGCTTACATATGTTATCAGATAGGAAAAGAAAATGTACTAAAGCAACCTCATTGACTTTAACAAGAACGATAGTGCTATAGTGTGGAAAGTATCAACAGTATTGTCAACAAAAAAAGTGAAACTGATTGTAGTAAAGCCTTTATTTGTAATGATGTTCTCGTACAATTGCTAATAATTTTATGATGTAATTTTCTACAGTTACCAAGTCTTTGGCAGTCAGACTAACCAATGGGAACTAAAAATACTTTAAGCTACATCGACGCAAAAATACAAAACTCTTTTGTTTTGTTTCCTATTATACGCATTATGAAGTCCTTCATGTTATTTCTAAGCTAAAAAATGGTAAACGTCATGGTTTCGATAAAATCCTGAATGCCATTCTTTAGAAAGTTGGACATTCTTTCACAGTTCGGCTAACACATATTACTAATCTACCTTTTGCGAAAGGTATTTCCCATCTGAACTTAAGATCGCAAAAATTATTCCTATTTTTAAATCTGGTAATGAACAACTGATGTTTGACTATAGACCAATATCTGTTTACCTTCAATATTTATAATTATTGAACGACTTTTTCACAACTGATTATACAACTTGATACTTAAACACGACTTATTGTATCCAAATCAATAGAGTTTCCGTTAAAAGCACTCAACAAGTATGGCGGCACTCAAATCTCTGAAGGATTGGGTAAGAAGATATGTACAGCTGCACTCTTCCTTAGTCTTTCAAAAACTGTTGATAACATTGACCACCACATTATTCTACAAACACTTATTGTTATGGGGTACGTGTAGGTTGGTTACTTTAAATTTGTTCCAGTGTTCGTTATCACTTTGTGTCGTATAATGGTATAAGCATCACGTATTTCTTGCAATATTGGCGTTCCACAAGGTTCCATTTTAGGACCACTACTTTTTATCATGTATATAAATGATATTTATATAAATGATAAGGTTTCCTTTATTACGTTTGCTGATGACAGTACTGTTTTTTATCCAACACAAACATGAGGAGAATGCTCTACAAAATATTAGTAACGAATTTCTCAAAATTTTGATTGGCTAAAATCAAATAGATTGTCGCTTAAAGTATCAATGTGTGTTTGCCAAATTTAAAGTTCGCTCTTTCCAGCTAACTGCCCTAAAAGCTCAGTGAAAAAGACACCGTTATATGAATTTACATTTTAATTTTCATTATTTTTATTCAGTTTATCTGTTTTAAAAATTTTGAGCTGAATCAAATTTGCCAGATTTATTAACGAGTTCGTAGATTCTACAATCTTCAATCAAAATTTGCAAGCCCCGCCCAACAGATCATGTGCAAATCAAATCCTTGTTTTGTTTTGGAACCGTTAGGAATATGATTACTTTCACTTTCGTGGCTAGCCTGTGGTCGGTTTCTTCTTATGAATAGTATCTTTGTTTGGTCTTACCGATGTAGCTTGCAAAATTGTGTCATTTCCTTCCATTGCAATAAATGAAGGCTGTTCCCAGACGTTTTCTCAGTGGAATCGGGTAAGAAAAGTGGACGGTACGAGTAAATATATATATAGGTTACATTTGTGTAGTGAACATGTTGATATGGGCGGTCGCAGTGATTTTACGGTAAATCGTTCGCGCTATAAGGGCAGCAGAAAATAAATTTCTTTCTTTCGATTTCGACAGCTTTTCTAAATTCAACCTATATATATTTACTATAACTAAGTATTAATAAATGTACTTCATTGTGATTTAATGACAGAAAATAAACGAAACAAATCAAATCGCCCACAAACGATCTGTGGTGTTTTCTTGAATTACATCATATATTTGTATAGTTCCTTTAAAACTGCACGGATAGATATATCCACGCATATCATATACACGGCATGGACAAAAGTTAATATTGACTTGTTCTTTGTAATGATATCCGTAAAAACTACAGCTTTATTATGGCTATCAGTAACACAAACTGAACCATTACACAACAAATTTAACGAAATGACTCATGGAACAATATTCCGTGTACAACAGTAACGTGTTTGGGTTAATTCGGATATAGTCTAAATCCTATACAATTTACCTTATGTAGCGATACCAACTTACCGGTATTTTCTTGCGTCGATGCCATCCTTGATATTGGCCTCTCGTCAAATTCAAAAGATGAAAAACATGAATTGTTCAATAAAACTAAAAACACTAAAACAATTCAAAACTCAAAATTGTACACATAACACATATTTATTCATACGTGCAATGTATCTCACCGTATATTACATTTACTGCTTCTTTTCTGATACTTGTTTACCAATAACTAACAATGAAGATGGAATCAGTATAGGCCAATACACCTTACTTGTATATCATGTAAACGTCCATGCCAACCACCCCAACACTCCGAAACACACCCCTACAACCGTCCAAACCTTCCCCTCTCTCATCGCATACCATTCCCCTTCCAAACCTTTTCCTCTTTCTTGATGTTTTATTCCTGAATATATTTGAAGGTAAGTTTAGATGATGGAAGGTATCTTGGCACAACTCAAACCTGCTCTCTTAAATGTATTCAAGTACTGAAGGAATATTTAGAAATATACAGGTCATAAGAAAAAGCATCTTTTTGTTCCAATGTCCGTTAGTCACCTCCATATTAACTCAACGTCGATGAATCATTATGTTTCTTTCAATTCAAGAACATAATCGCTTGTTTGTAAACTTGCCAGGTATACACAACAGGGCTAGGAGTACTTAACAGTATGTTCTTGTACTAATATCTCTCACCTCTGGTTGCTGATGGTGAAATATAACAATTTGCTTGGTTTGTTGAAGGAGCAAACAATTCCTGGGCAAAAACAGGGTTAACATGCCATCTCAGGTAAGCAGTTCCAGTCAAACATTACTTTGCTACAAAAGATTCAATTTCCACCCTCAGCTTGTCCTTGCTTGTAATATAAAACACCAATGAAGGAAAATAAAAAAGAGATCAGAGACTACATCAAAGAAGGAGTACGCAACCATGCAGATTAATCGTGATACAGGGCTCTTGACAGATATATTACGGAAACTATTACCAGTAAACCTTGGAATGATCAATCCAGTTTGATTTTAATATACTCATTTCATGCCAATGAATATAGTTAAACTGTATGCTTGCAGCTCAATTTTGAATACATTATGCATGTGAGGTTTCAGTATAATATGTTGGTGTTTCTGTCTTTCTTTCTTTGTGCTTACAGAGAATTGTTGCCATGGCTAAAGTGAAATCTCTTGAAGACATCAACAATTTAGGCTACAATGAGTTTGGTGACTATCTGGCAAATGTTGTTGCTAAGACTCCCATGATACCGTTAGCAGCCTGGTCTGATAGACCATTCTGTAGCGTAAGGGATTTACACGCAACTCTCTGTAAGTTTCTGGATCAACTTCTTTTTCAGGGTGAGTCTCCATTTAGCATACTACTACTTATTGTCAAGGACACAACTGAGAACGAGAAAAAATAGAAGAGTTTGATCAAGTACGGTGTTCTTAGATCTATGACACCTGCACAGGAACAGGAATGGATACCAGGCATGGGAGGGGAGGGAGTGGGGGGAATGGGGTTGAAGGATGTAAGTCTCTTGAGGTTGAAGGATGTAAGACGTGTAAATCTCTCGGATTGTACACGGGTACTTTAATCTAGTACTAATATGCACAAAAGTTCTTGAAGTAATCTGTTTAGCAGCATACCAGTTTGTGAAATGACCATACCTGTAGATGGAATATTCCTTTGTAAACCCATGCTTGAAAATCAGCTATGCTTAGATTTTTTGTTAGAAAGTTGAGGAATACTGTTGCTAAGTGTAGTCTGACATTCTATTTAATACTCTTTATATACCTTTAAGTTCCTAGCTCTATTATATGTATTCAGAAAGAAGGCCGTTTGTGGAAAAGTTAAGTGTCTTTTTTTACAGCTCTGCTTCAGACTATATAGGTTAATCAAGTTGTATTGTTAGTTTGTTACCTTAAAGTAATCTTGTTTCTGTATATATGTACTGTACAGTTTATCCTCAGTCTCTGTTATACTCTTGTAGAGAGAACAATTTGTTTGAAGCAACAGGCTGTAAATAACTCAGCTTTCTGATGCGTATTCTCTAGCTATCTCTGACAAATAGATATCAACATGAATAATATTATATGTTACATACTTAATGACAACTGCAGCATACAAAACTGTACAATTTGTTGATAATGTTGAGGCTGTTGGCGAACAACCACAGGCTGAGTTTAATACCTGACCACCATTTACATAAGAGTAAAATATTCCTTTTAATTGCTAAGTTAATGTATAGATATCTATTTCAACGTTTATTGCCCGCTATATGGTTCCTTCCTCGAGTTGAAACCAGCGGGTTACTTCAGCGCAGCCTCTGCACCACAGCCTCCTAGCCTCCTATTATTGAAATTATTGAAATATTAAAATCAATAATAAGGCAACATATATGATCCATACTGTAACTGTCAAAACCATAGAAGTGATAGCGAATTTTTTCCTTGTGTCTTCCGCCGCGGATCTGTTTAAAGCCTGAAGGAGAGATTTAGGAGAAACGTTATGAGTAACTGAAAGTATAGCATTTCGACTGGCTGCGAAACGTTACAATTTTCAGATTATTTATCAGATTAAAATATAAACTTATATATGTGATAGGGATGCGTAGTAATGAATTATGAACCACATGCAACTAAGAATAATTTGATTCCTTTTGGGAGATAAAATGACGAAACTTTCCTTCCCACTAGGCTATAGGTTGTAGACTTGAACAAGGCTAAGTATGATATCTCATCGCTAACTGTTCTCCGCTGTGTTTGTCAGCTGAACACATGAAGAAGTCTCTACTTTTATTATTATAGAAAGAACAGACTCACAACCAGGCTCCGAGTAGTTTCTTACCATAAAACATTCAAGCATTCGAGTTATGAATTGAGTAGCTAAGAATACACATGATTACCCGAAGAAGGAGAGGTATACAAGGATTCCTGTAATTCTATGGGAAACAGCGAATTTGTGAAGTCGTATGATCAATCTATCATTCATGTGCCGACTTTTCCAAGTTCAGATTCTTGGACCACGTGAAGTCTTTATATATCGTGTTTACACGGTATAGGGCTATACACGCGCACAACACAGACATACATAGCCTCGAAAATACATAGAGACGCCTAGCTTGATTGGCCTGGATGAATTGCCTGTCAAAGGCAGTAAACTTAACTTTAGAATATCAGCGATGCTACAAATCAATTGAGATTTGCAAAATGACATCTTGGGGCAAAACACCTTGAACGACAATCATGTCATATTGTCTGTGTGAGCCATTTACATAGATTAACACATTATAACTCACCAGTGAACCAAGAACTATTGCTGGTATGGTAAAAAGGCATCCAAGAACACACACTGTTGCAATCGCTGACAGCACTATGGAGGTTATAGCCATTCCTTGTATTAAGTTACTTTGACCTGCATCCGATGTATTTATTACCGTGACAGGTTGGAATGGCTGAGAATATAAAGCAAGAACAAAATTATCAGCATATATCTAACACTACCTCACTCGTGTGCACAAATGTTACAAACGGGTTATTATATTAATAACATACCATACTATATGTTCACTTTAATGGCATTGTATCCCATATTATTACAGTTGACGCGTTGGTCATCACGGTATCTTAAATTTTCCATCATTAGCATGTAGAATATTTCGACCAGCCTCTAAGTTTTTCGTCGCTTGTTATCAAGTAACCTTTACTAACCGGTAAAACCAAGTCCTAAGTTGCCTCAGTTGAAGGTTGGCAACACATGTAATTCCATTCGTACAAGCCACAAAATAGAAAAACCCAAAATGTTATTTAATAGCATATATCCAAAAATGTTCTCTTGTTGCTTTTTGACACTTTCCCGGAACAGGAGAACAGATTGACGGATTGGTATCAAATTTATCTGGAATCCGCCACTTCGTATTTAATAAATTACGAGAATGGTGTCTGTGCACGTTATGTAAAGGTAACCTTCAGAATACCAAATGGAAATTTTACGATCTTTCAGGTGTGTACCATGATATTATTTATTAATGTTCTTCTTCTTCTTCTTCTCCTTGGGGACTAAGGCAGATTTTTGAGTTGATTTTGATATTGACATTTCCGATAGTTGTAGATATTGAACATATCATTAAGAAAATATATTGCAGATAAACCTTACTGGAGAATTTTTTTTTAAAGGAAATAAAGTAAAAAGACAAATATTAATTTGCTTTTAACACTAATTTTGACAAATTGCCCGTGTGCATGACGACATGGTGAGATCCAAAGATAACTGTTCATTTCACCATCACTAATCGTTTCAAGTGCTGAACAAATGTAGGAGATTGTTCTTTCTTTGATCAACATGGCTCTGAGAGAACAAGCAAAGCCTGACAATATCTGAAAATGCTGCAGCTTAAGGGAGAACCAGAGATCTGTCCCTGGACCCCGACAAAGTCGATTACGAATAAATATACACCTCCAGTCGACAACCAACCCGAACTACCCTCCTATACGCCTCGCAGTAGACAGTAATTAATGTTAGACAAAAACCGGTTTCGATGGCCCAACTTACTCTACCTGTCACTTTATTCGATCTCAAAAGAGCTAGCCGATCCCCAATTCGATTTACACCATTTGAAAAACAATGAAGTATGGACGAACCTATGAACATATCAACGTGTACAATGTGATATTCCATTGATTATGTATGCATACTATGAGGAGGGCGATGACGAGTTGAAACAACCATCCATAAAACCGAGTATATGAATGTCATGAACCAGCCGTTCATTGAAAATAATAAAGACTATCTCGCAATATTATCTTTGATATATTTCCCTTATCCTCCTCGTTTCAGAATTATGGTGATTGTATAAGTGGGATTCTATTTCACGCATACATATTTCTTATACAATAGAAATGAAACCAATTCCCAAGCCATGTAACGTCAACACCTCTCAACATGGATAACATTATATGTTACATTCTTAATAACAACTGCAACACACAAAACTGCATACCATTTGCTGAAACTGTTGAGGCTGCTGAATAACTACCCCCTGACCTTGTTGTGACATATTGTACGGCATTGCGTGAATCGGTTGCGGCTGAATAGTCTGTATCTCTTGTGGCTGGTAGGGAGGAGGAGGTAAAGATCCTTTTTGGTCGTATTGTTGATATGGCGGAGGAGCGGGATATGTGACAGGGTTTTGCTGGGGTTGATTGTCGGCTGTTTGTTGTTGGTGAGGAGGCATCTGGGGTTGAAGGTACGGCTGCTGAGGTTGTGGTTGTGGTGGAAGCTGCTGTGGCTGGGACGTAGACTGGTAATTCGGGTTAACCGGTGGTTGCGATCCTTGAAGTTGTTGATTCGCAATGTTAGGTGTTAACATCACATTTCCTGCAGGTGGTGCAGATGCCACTGTCGTGTTTGATGGCGGTGGAATTACCCTCATATATTCTGCATCTCCAGTGACTTCTATGTACTCCGGGATCTGGTCCCGATTTTCAGCAATTTCGTAGTAAACATTTGACTCTGCAAAATCAGTAATAACACATAAAACATATAAGTGGTGTACTTTATGATTAATGTAACGTTAATATATTAAAACTGATAACAAAAAACTCAGTTTACCACCAAACTTGACAATTCGATTAAACAGCACAGTTGTTGTGATGATTCCGAATGGAAACTAAAACCAATGATTGCCAAAGAACAGAATATGATATGATGCGATTCTAGAGTTTCAAAAATCTCACGATCTTCGGGTAATCTCAATTTTAATAGATATTTGGCACCACAGTTTGCTTAGAAATTGTAATTTTCATTCAAGGTTGATGTATGCCTCTTTTGGTCTGTGCACTAAATATAGCTCTACTTTTAAAGTAAATTAACACATCATAGATATGAAGATAAATTACAACCATGGATAAACTGATCACAGTTGGAATACTTCTAGGATGAATTTCAAACTGTATTTGATAACAGACGGTCCCATCCAATTCCAACTTGACAAATTTTAGCAATATCAAACTACGTCGTAGTCAACTTTGCCCTATAGCTCAAGCCGATAAAGTAAACCATTAATAGTTTAAATACAATTGCATTTGCATATCTTAGTTAGCATTATAATACATTACTCGGCAACTCTGTACGGGATTGGACACAGTTTTCTACATCGTCACCACCCTCCCCTTCACCCTCTCTCACCACATTTTAACTTCAGGATATTACCTTTTTGGTATATTTTGTATATTTTGTCGCTTCCAGCCATTATATCTCTGTTAAATTGATACTACTCATGTTCTAGGAACATGGCGGCCATATTTTATCAGATCACGGGAAATCTAAAACTATATGTTTTCGGCATTTTCATAATCATAATAATATAAGAATTTGTAAAGCGCTTTTATCCAGTTAAAAAAAACTGCTCAGAAGCGCTGCAGGAGCAAAGTACCCAAAATGGATACAACAGTTATCAAACAAATGGATACGTATTGATGAATAAGAGCGTCTTGAGTTCTTTCTGGAATGTTGACACATGCTGGATTGTTTTCAGATGTTAGGGGAGACTGTTCTAGAGCTGTGGAGCTGATCTAGCAAAGCAACTTTCCCCATCGGTGGAAGTGCGAACAGTAGGAACAGATGCAATTTTCATTCACTAACGATCACTTTGAGTCGACATCTGATAGTTTCTAATATATTATACTAGTTTAAATCGATTCATGCAATCTAAATCGATCGATGTCAGTTTAAACTTATTGACTTATAACATTGATTTAAATTGGTATATGACGATTTCAATTGCAATGGTATATGTTGATTTACATATCGATTGATTGATGTCGATTGAAAGTGTTACGTGGCCTTTTAAAACACTGCTTGAAATTTTTTAAGGGACAAACACTGCACACACATATTAGGAAATACTCCAAGCCATCAGAGTACGACATCAGATTTTTTTCCTTTTTGTTTGGCGGGTGTTAGACTGTTCAAATTTGGCCCTCCTTGGTCAAAGAAATTAAGGTTTTTTCTTAAACAAGCATTGGTACAGATTTCATTTTAGTCCTTGCGTCAAGCTACATCGGTTCCTTTACGTAAGCTCCATGGGTGTCAATAGTTACTTGCTGTTTCGTTTAGATACAGAAGTTCTTATGATAGCATAGCGATCTCTTGTGCCATTAACATAGTACACCTCGGAACAACATATATTATATGTGTTTTCGTTGGTGAGAGACGTTATCTGCATCACAATCGCAGCTATTTGCTTGAAACTTTCTGTATATGAATGTGTTTACCCACTAAGCAATAAAGTTCGAGGAGTTCACAATATAAGACAATTTTATGAAATAAAAACATATCATACGTTAGTGTCGTCAAAACGTCAATAATTATAGAATGTGTAGTGTTTGTTGTGTGGTGACTCAATGGATTCTGGACTATGCATTACAAATATGTGAACTTTTATAGTTGTTGAAAGTAGTGAACAAGGATCATCGTGTTCAAATATTTACTTTAGTTTGTATATTATGTACCGGAGATTACACTATTAAGTTACAACAGAAACACAGAGTCAAATTTCCGCTGTATATGTGTTATGGTGTAAATTGTCTATGGTAAATTTCTCTTTGCCGATCATCACGTATCTTTCAATATAAGTGTTCGTTAGATGGTGTGAGGAAAACTATACATGACATATGTGTCTCGATTCACCCCAACTCACCTTCTCTTCCCCATATCGTCTTTCACACCAACTATATACACTAGCTTATATTTGTATTCATCAAGTTAACCATGATGTTTCCATGTACGTCCCGTCTGAACTTTGACAAAGCGAACTTGGGACAGACCACAAGCAACTAAACCTAGTCAAATACTGGGGGCAGGAATAGAAAACAAGAAAACAAGCACCAGTGGAAGGTTTCCTGTTCTTAATAGTCTAGGGGACGTTTTGAATTATGAAAGAGGAACATATTCTAAATATCCGCCGGAAATTTGATTACAATTCCGACAAAATTGTATAATGATTTGAGATATTAATAGTTAAAGGTGTCACTGTTTATACCAAACAAAGGTATTATTTGACAGTTACTCCACTGACCCCCCATAAAATCTGGTTTGTGTTTTTTGACCTGGATTGAATTGGATAAACTTCCAAATAATAATAATGCCTACTACCTAAGGTGGATGTGAACTTAACAATAAAACCAATGAATGCATTACTGAGAAATTTGCAAGTAAAACAAAATGCATGAATATGACATAACAGCTATCAAATTTACTTGTCAACTTTAAATGTTGTGGAAGAAAGATTGGCTATTTCATATTTGAGTCAATCCTCATTGATATACTGTATATACTGAGTATATCCAGCTTTAAGCATAATTTTTGTCTTGATATATAATAGTCAAATAAAAATGCAATATTTCCAAGCTATTCCGGTTTTTAAGATATTCAAAATATGCTAAATCTCTGGAATTCTCCTTTAAGGCTAAAGTGATGATGACGTCGACTACTCGATACAGGCTTTTATCAATTTTCATCCATTATGTTATAAATTCTAATAACTTAACCAAATATTATATTTATTCATGGAAACAACAGAGCATCATCGGATGATAGCCTGTGTCACCCATATGCCAATACCAATGACGTTACGTCATAACCTACTATTTTTAAATAAGCTAAATTGGGCCACAATGTCTTAAAATATACATCAATCGCACATGAATATTTTTCAGGCTGAGGGTTTTAAAAAATAACAATTTCAGCCTCGATAATCTTGCGTTTATGATGTCGCAGGGTACATGCAAGTATCCAAAAGTATTTACCAAAGAATGCTGTCTGCATTGGAGTTTGATTTTTTCTTTCTCAATTTGTAAATCAAATCGCCCACAAACAATCTTTGGTGTTTCTTGATTCACTTCACACATATTTATTGTTCCCCTTTTAAAACTACCTGGATAGGTATATCCACGCATATCATATAAACGACATGGACAAAAGTTATCACTGACTTGTTCTTTATAATGATATCCGTACAAACTACTGCTGCACTATAGCTATCAGTAACACAAACAGAACCATTACACAACAAATTTAACGAAATGACTCATGGAACAATATTCCATGTACAACAGTAACGTACTTGGGTTAATTCGGATATAGTTTAAATCTTATACAATTTACCTTATGTAGCGATACAAACTTACCGGTATTTTCTTGTGTCGATGCCATCCTTGATATTGGCCTCTCGTCACATTCAAAAGGAGAAAACTATAGAGTGTTCACTAAAACTAACAAAAATAAACTAAAAGTGTTCAAACCACAAATCGTACAATAAACCACTATGCATACGTCCAACGCATCGCACCGTATCACACTGACTGCTTCTTTCCTGATACTTGTTCACCAATAACTAACCGTGAAGCTGGAATCAGTATAGGCCTAACGTGACCTCATTTGTTTATCATGCAAACTGCACGCAATAGGATACCTATTATTATTGAGCTGAAATAAAATGGGGGTTTTGACTATTATAAGTTTGTGTGTGTTTGTTTACCGAAGCTTAAAATTGTAGGCGCGCTTTGCATTGAGTAACTCTAATTCGGGTAACCATGTTTCATGGCGTCACTCGTATTCCTGTTTTACAATTTCGAGACTGTTTAATTGAATTCGCTAAAGCAATCAAACAGCAACCTAGAATAATACGAAATGGTCAGCCAATAATATAATATTTCTATATCATAATATTCAAACTTTAATTTTGTGGTTAGTCGTAATTTGGCTTCATTCTGAATAAGCTATACTTAATATTTACGTCGTATTAAAAATCAGCTGAAGTGAACATAGCTATATATAATGATGAAGTTTAAAGTTATAAGTTCTTTCATGTTCTTTATTCAACCTAGAAAAATTGTGAATCTCACGAATTTATAGAGATGTGTTGTTGTTTATTTACAAACCTTTGGCCAAGTTTTACATGTAGCTGTTGTTTTCACTCAGTTTGTGAAACTGTTTTCATTTGAATAAACAATATATTTTTCTTTTATATCGTCAGGATATAAAGCCTCGTTAGACCACGTACCCTGGGGACACCAAACTATTCTGGTACTACGGGACTAGCGTTGTAGATGACACTCAAGCTCAAGCGTACTTGAGTCTTCCTCGTCCGCCAAAAAGCCAAACTTCCTCGTCCGCATTACTAAAATTAGCAACCGTACTGCCGGGTGTAATCATATCTTAGTTTCATATCAATTCCGGGAATTTCGTGAAGTCCATCTCTCGATTAACTTAACCGGATGTGTAAAAATTGTGGCAGGTCGTAGCGACGGGCGGGGTGAGGAGGAGGGGGTGAATGTACGTGAAATGACTTGCATGTAATAGCAAATGCTGAAAAAAATCCCAAACTTGTGCTCAGTAAAGTTATGATGCAAATGATAGCACCATTTCCGTTTATATACTTACCATACTCAAACGAAAATATCTCATAGAGGGGACCCTTCCCAGGACGAACATCATCCAACACCCCCACCCCTCGCGGGCTACGCACCTGACTGTACAGTGCTTGGTATGTATATGTACTAGTCATGTCAGGACTCGGGACTTGAATTGACTTTTCTCACCGGTTATCAGTAAAATTGGAAACGATTGTCATGCGGAGTTACCATGCAATACGAGTCGAATCCAAGCTTTCACGAATCGAGTCCGTGGCATACCCCATGTTTGTTGGCCATGATTCTTGTAGCTAAGTTTGTCAAACTGACCTTGAGAGTAAAGTACCGTGAATACTTTACAAGGTCATCAATAGTCAGTGGAGTAACCAGACCTTTCATCTGGTGGCTGAGGGAGGGGGCAAAGAGTTCGAGTGAGGGGGGGGGGTTTCGCGCGAGGGAAGTTTGGTAAATTTAGTTACTTTTTCTATATGCCCCATTCCAAACACTTGAAACCATTGTAACGGTAGTGTTATGAATATTTCTTTACCCCAGAATGAACAGTTTATTCCTGAATTCCATACGCTAAAATTCTTGAATGGATAGTCCAACTAATAATATGAACTTGATATGTTGTAGCGAGAGTCAAGGGCGTAGCCAGGACTTCATCTTGAGGGGGAGGTGGGGTGGGTATAATATTTACCTGTCAACGCGAGCGCGCTTTGTGCTATCTGCGTGGGGTACAATGTGAAAAACTTTAGATACTTCAGAGTTTTCATGTTTTAGCTATTCGGTCCAGATTTTAGCCATGTAATATTACTGAAATACTGCATATGATTAGCCTAACCGTGATTCGTTGGGTAGAAATAATTCAAATAGGTAATAACTCACTCAAAAAGAGAAGCTAATTCAAGGGTGGCCTATTCAAATTCGTGGCACTGAGACAGTAGTAATACGAAACAACAACTAGTGGTGTTACGGTGTGATACCAGTTTGACGTTTACAGCCGACACAGCAGGGTTTCCAGTTTTTCGGTAACACAGCCGATCATATTAAGAGAATTTATCGAACAAATCGAGTGAATAAAGGCAAAAAAGGGTATTTTCTTCGATTTCTGCACCTGTATAGGTGGCCTACAATGTGGCTTCAGTGCTTACAATTTGGTAGTTTGCATTCCTTTTCGATAGGGTGACTCTATGTAGGCTGATAACCTTTCAAAAGTGTATGGGCAAAACGCTTAAACATACCGCTATCCTATCAAGTATATTTCTGCTTTGACCTGACATAAGAAAAGAAGGCCTTTGGGTTTTCCTTAATATTTAAGGCAATGCTATTTTCGAAATTCCATATCGCATCAGAGACTAAGCGTTTTACCTTCAGCAGATGAATTTAAGCTCAGAATTAGTCCTCCTAAACAACTTCCACATTCTACATATTTGCCTAATTGCACATATAACTTTCTTATTCATCCAGGAAGGCATACTGCTTTTACGACAAATATTCTTCCACGGAACATGATTTTCAATAATGACCGAATCAGCTAAACAACTCCAAGACTGAGAAGCACTCAATTCTGTAAACAAATTAATCAAATCTGTACCCTTTCGTAAAGTTTCAATTGCCTCTGTATCTGATCTCGAAAATCAGGGACTTTTTCCTTGTTAACAGAATTTACGACCTCTCAAACAATATTAAAGGCTAGTTTATCATGATCGCTAGTTCCTAGTTTTCCTTAACCCGTCAAATCAACAACATTACTTGGATCAGAACTCAAAACAAGATCCAGGATGTTACCCCCCCCTAGTAGGGAAAGTAACATGCTGATGTAAAAAGCAATTTTGAAAAACATCTAGGAAGTTATTCCCCTTCCTACTACTGGAACCATCTATCCAATTAATGTCAGGAAAATTAAAGTCGCCCATTATAACAACATCACCTTTAGCAGCCTCTCTAATTGAATCAAACAGCAAGACATTGTTATCTTCGCTGCTGTTAAGAGAACGGTAAACAACGCCAATAGTTATAACATCACCGGACCTCTTAGAGTGGACAACTCGCACAAGACAGAATTTACAAAGAACCTTGCAACTGAGATTTCTCAACACTTACAATATCACCCTAGCATACAGTAAAACTCCCCCATATATACTATTATGAGTATCCCTTCTGTCCTGACGATACACAACACAGGCGCGTAGCCAAGGGGGGCGAAGGGGGCAGCCGCCCCACCCTCCCTTGAGCATATTTAATAAAAAATTGTTTTAATGTTTTTATGATATCGCTAGTATTTTCAAAAGAGAAAATGCTAAGATGCAACTTACAAGGCCTGGGAAGTGCCATTTCCAGCGATCTGGAGGCCTCGCCCCAAACATGGTGGCGCTACGCTTAGATAGTTTGCAATGCCGAATCTACAATTTCGCCCCTCCCTTGGCAAATTCCTGGCTACGCGCCTGATACAACATACCCCCGGTAGGAAACTTCAGCACTATCAAGGTCCCCTCTTTACCAAGATTATGTGATACCAAACACATCAGGTTTCAGATCTTCAAGAAGAATAGTAAATTCAGCAAAATTTAACGATTACTTCTAGCATTGGTAAAGACAATCTTCAGCCTATCCTGAAACTATGTACCTTAGCATGCCTCCTGATAATGTTAGAACTATGACTATCACTTTCCTTGCTTTGAAAATGCCTTTAAGCACCTCCACAGAAATATAATCCTTATCCAAATTTATGCCTGCCCATCGCCCCCCCCCCCCCCCAATTTAACATTTGTTTAAACATAGCTGTTCAACAGAGTAATTCACCATCCTACCAAACATCAAGGCCCCAGTATTAGCTAAGTGCAACCCATCCTTGGCAAACAAATCCCTTCTACCCTGGAAACATGACCACATGTCACAACTGTGAAGCCGAAGTCAGAACACAGATTATGAAAGAAACTATTCCAATTTACCATCTTATGTGACTGAACCTTGTTGTCAAATCTTGGCAATAGACTACAGATGACAACTTTAGCACGAGTTGATGCTAGGCGACACAACCATTCGTGATACCTTGACCGAATTTGTCGAGTGACTCCTTCTGCATATTATTGGTGCCTACACAACCACCTCCTCATCTGACACGATTTTGTTTACCCCTTCACTGACATCCTAGAATTTGGCACATGGCAAATATACCCTGACCCTTTTTGATTTATCCGCCCTGAAGAACTCTCGGTCCACATACCGCTTCAGTGAATCTTCACACAAGACCATTCTTCCTTTTGACTTCTCCCGTCCCACTGACTGTTGTTTTCAAACACACTTCCATCGTCAATCACATCACAATCACCACGTAATTCGTCCACTACTAACCACACACATTTCCCTCCTGGGAGAATTCATTCCCATCACAAACCTCACGCACTCCTCCACAGGTAACACCTCGAATCCATTGCAATTTGGAACATCTTCACAAAACTCCCTTCCTACAACTGCACTAGTTACAGTCCTACTACTATACCTGACTTCAGTCCATTCACAGTTACAGCTATTCAATAGCTCCTCTAATTCCTTAAATTTCAATCACTTATCGCACACAAACACAATATCTTGACTTGAAGCTGAATTAAAATCACATTCCAAGCCAGAAACCTCAAACTCGATCCACATATTATACTCATTACAGCAAACTAAACGATCGGGCACATCTATATATAACGAATACACTAAGGCACAGAAAACGCGCGAATGTAACAGAAGCCAAGCTATCTTCGTTGGTATTTTTGCAAATGTTTTACAATTCTGCGACATCTTTTACTTTGTTCATCACTTACTTCTGGTGGAACAAAGTTTAAATTTCATACTTCACAGAAACATAATTTTCCAATGTGCAATTACGTAGCACAATTTGTTCATAAAAAGTATTGATGTTGCAGCTCTGTACTATGGAGATTTGAAAGGCAGTCATAATGGCGAGTGAATTTTGCGTTTTGGCTAGTAAACTTTTAGTCACGGTCGCAAAATAACGAGTACATTTAAAACAATTGTCAGGCCTGAAAACCTTTAAAACATGATTTCTCGTGGTAGAACTTATACTTTTCATATATAGGCTACATGGTATATGGATTTTGTAACATATTGTACTCATTCTACAGTATTTTAAGTCAAGTCCACAATGCTCACCTTGGTGTTGAAAAATGTAAACGAAGAGCAAGGGACATTATGTTTTGGCCTCAAATGAGTGCTGAAATTGAAGATTTAATTCCAAAGTGTTCCATCTGTAACACACACAGAAGGCAGAATCAAAAGGAACCTCTAACATCTCATGAGATTCCTCAAAGACCTTGGCAGAAGCTGGGTGCTGATCTCTTTGAGTGGAATAGAAATAACTATTTGATTTTAATTGATTATTTCTCTGGGTACTTTGAAATTTCACATTTACCTAGTAAAAAGAGTGAAACTGTTATAGTAATTTGTAAATCAAAATTTGCACGCCATGGTATTCCAGATGTTCTTATCACAGATAATGGACCCCAATTCAAAAGTTGGCAATTTGACAGTTTTTCGAATCTTTATAAATTTCATCATATTAAGTCTGGTCTATACCATCCTCAGTCTAACGGCATGGTAGAGAAAGGGGTGCAGATTGCAAAGGCTTTGCTAATGAAGGCAAAGAAGAGTGGACAAGATCCATACCTAGCTTTATTGGTCTACAGGAATACACCAAGAGATAATATTCTCGGATCACCTGTACAACGACTGTTTGGACGAAGGACAAATACCCTACTTCCAGTGACTGAACATTTACTCAAGCCGAAAATACTGAAGCCAGAGACAGTACACAAAAGACTGGTAGAGAAGAGACAAACACAAAAAACATATTACGACCGACAGACAAAGAAATTACCAGAATTGCAACCAGGAGATAATATTCGCCTACAGACTGACAAAGGTTGGAAACCAGCCACTATTGTATCTAAGGCTGATCAGCCCAGATCATACTATGTAGAGACAGCTGAAGGTGTGCAGTATAGACGCAACCGCAAACATTTACTTAAAACTGGTGAAACATTTAGTTATGACAGACATGACGACAATGACATAGTTAATTCTGACAATGAACAAACCTCTTCACAGAACCAAACCACGAACACTGATTTTCGAAGAAGTATTAGAGCAAAGACAAAACCACGTTGGCACAGTGACTAAGAAATGTGACCAAAAGAATTTAATTTGGTAGTGAATCGGTAGTTATTTGGTAACCTAGAACCAGTAGTCGAATCTTTGCTAGAGATTGAGTATATATTTATGCAGTTTTAGGTCATTATCATTCAAGTATATTTCTGGATAAGTAAATTGTTTCTCATCCACATCCTTAAATTTATTTTAACTGAAAAAAGGGAGATGTAACATATTGTACTCATTCTACAGTATTGTATTTTACACCACCCTTTAGCAACCACAATATGTCCTGTTGTAACCACCAACCTACCCTAAAAAGCATGGGGCTGTGGTCACTCTTTGGAATGTTTGTATATGACGCATGTTAGTAGAAGTAGTTAAGAGTGTGTATAATGAGACACTCTGAATACAGAAGTCAAATCTATAACAACTCCTCTTTGAGTCATCTCTTGTATAATTATCATCACGAATATTACAGATTTGCCATACTGTGTACAAGAATCCTGTTGCTTGTCAAATGTCATTTGAGGTCACCAGAGGTCAAACTTTGAAAAGCCTTTTACATGAAATCTAACGATGGGAATCGTTGATAATTCTAATATTTGGTGTGTGGATGCATCACATTGAGTACAATAATCGTATTGTTTTTGGTGGAGGTGTGTATTGCCACGTACAATAGACTGACCTGGGTTTACCATGCCTTAGTGTAATTGTACATCAACATAGTGGTTCGGGACATTAATTAATATTGTAACAGCTGTTTCTGGTTGACAAGCAGAAGTCTAGTGCAATGAAGCCATCGAAACCTCAATGCGTTTTCATTCTGGTTTCAGTAATACTTTTAATTGGCCCAATCTAATTTAGAATTTGGATAAACTTAAAAATTAGAATACATGGTATAGCGATGGGATTTTGACAATTAGGTTCATTTTTTCGTCTTTTCAATTGTTTTGTCGTCTTTTTTTCTGTACTATTCTTTCATCAGTACATTTTAAGCTATCCCATTGTCTATGATTTACTCTAACTATGGTTTAAATAAATGTGTATATGAATGTCAGTTTCATCGAATTAGGCTTCATTCATTCAGCCTTTACAAAAGTGTTTGTCCAGGGCCATAGTCCATTGGTTTTATTACATTAATCGACTGAAATCTGTAAAGTCGTTGGAAACAATATTTCGGTTAGGCATATTCTAACGAATGATCATTCTGTGTGAATTCACCTGTGCCATCTTGAAATTACGTAATATATCATGCTGCAGCTTCCAATAACAACTTATATCGGATTAGTTTCGGATGATAAAGCAATGGTATAAGGTTATAAACATACACAAAATACAAGCAGGGAGTTGTTATCTCCCTGATACAAGATACAAGTAGCATGGTAGCTGGTTATCTCGTAGGGTAGAGTTTGTGGCGAAGGGGGGGGGGGGCGAATGGCGAAGACAGAAAGCAAAATGAAAAGGATAATATTTAACTTGAGACGCAATTGGCTGGTATAGATTGAGAATACCCATCAATTACGAATTAACGTCAACCGCGAACTGGTTAAACCAGGGAGTTAATAACAACTCCCTGCTCCAATTATAGCACGCTATAGCTAGGAAAGTTTTGTGATTACGTAATCGACCTGCCACGTTCGTAAATCAACCTCATGCTCTACAATTTGCCTGTATAGCTTCTTAACACCATTAGGCTCTTTGTGTAAACACTGTGTGGAAGTATGTCCTATGTCTATAATGTAGTTATAATCACACAGCGTTCACACAAAGAACCTCATGCAAGAAAAATATGTGGCAAGCGTTGCAGACCAATGAGTGAAAAGAGGTGATGTTACGACATACGACCAAGGCAGGTCGATAACGTAATCTCAAGAAACTCTGCCATGATAACGTGCTATAGTCGGGGTCTATACAGATCTAAGACCTATAAATGCACTGGTAAATTTCGTCCATTTCTTTGGATCACCAATGTCATTTTCGGAGCAAGTGGGGGTGCAAGACATTTGATTGGGTATCCCTTTGTACCCTCCCCCGCTGGTTACGCCACTGTCAACAGTATAGCCAGTGGCGTAGGAAGGTACTTTTGAGTGGGGGGCTGAAGACTGATGGCCGGTCTGGGGGAGGGGTCTAAGGGGAGGGGGTGTCCTCCTTCCCTTTTGCTTTTTATTTGCATTTCTAGGTGGCCTCAGATGCAATTTGGTGCAATATAGCACACTTCAACCCACCCACTCCTTTTTGTATATAATTTTGCATTTTCACCTGGCCTTATATGCAAGTTGGTGCTCCAAATGAGATTTTTTTCGCATTTGGAAATGAAAAAGGGGTTTTCTGACTTGCGAAGCAGGGGGGGGGGCGGAATGATACTTCCGCCCCTCTTTATTTTTTACAGCTCCCCCCCCCCCCGGTTCCTACGCCCTTGAGTATAGCTAACATGTCAGTGTTGAATAGCGAGTAAGGATCCATCCAAAAACTCTGACACGCCCGGCCTTACACCCGTCCAAACCCATTCCTTTCCCTTCCAAACCTTTTCCGCATCTTCCTCGGTCTTTCCATACCCTCTTTCCCACCTAGCCCAATCTCAACAGCATCAAAGTACTTATATCCACAGTAACACCCCAACTACTAACTGGATACGAAATTTTCTAAAATTAGCTTACTTCGATGCGGCAAAATGGTCACTTGGTTTCAAGTCCTTTGGGACCGTTCCGATGATATCTGTGCCCTGGTACGTACGTAAACTAGTGTAGATCAGTCACGTAGACACACAATGTAAAAGTCGATAGCTGTTAGTGTTACTCATGACTGTAATTTCCCAGTTTCGGCCTGGCGATACGAGTTTTGCCTATTCGTGGTAATTGTGCTGTAGGTTGGGTTTTATATAATGGTTTTTTAATCAGTCATATTGTTAGATATCGGCCTTACTTAGGAGTGGATTAGTTTATTCATTACCAGGCCGTAATTCGTAACTTCATTGTGCCATGATGATAAGCTAACTTAGGCCAGCCTACTACTATAGCGTAGGCCTCAATTTAGTCAAGACCTACCTTAGTCCTATGCCAGTATACGGCTAGTGTAGGCCATAATTTAGTCAGATAAGCCATTGTTGTTTACATCATGATAGCATGTCCGTAAACCTAAATGTTCACATATTGAGCCATATCTTATTCCTAAAACATCTTGTAAACTTGAAACAATGAAATGGTTACAGAGATTGTGAGAACACAGTAATGTCAGTAAAAGATACAATTAAAGGGTGTGAAGACTGGCGCAAAAAGAAACACCTAATGCCGGTAATCTGACCTAGTTTCGAATGAGTTGTAACAGAAGTGTTAGACACCACCATCTATCCCAGAAAATACACACACACAGCTTGCTACCATCAGCACATAGACACTAGTGTATAGTCAGTACATACAGCTGCAGTCAAAACCCACAGCACAGTGTACAAACCAGAGTCGTATATTTGGCTCTGGTACAAACAATACAGCAACCGACATCTCAGGTCCAGCTAAAGATAACAAGGTATCATGTTTCATTACTGTCTGCATTTTGTAGCAACACAAACAAAACGTCACTTGCAAGCAATGGAAAGTTAACTTTTTCCAGATGGCCGCACGCTGTTTGGGCGAGTCTTCAATGCCTTTAAAGTTAAACTGAGAATGTATGACAAGAGTTTGCGTGCTAAATTCATTGCACCTCATCTTCAGTGCTTGGTAGGCTATAATGTAGGTTAACATGAAATGTCTGAAACATTATCCATAAAGCTTTCAGAAATTATACAAATATAATATTCATACCCAATATCAAGGGGGTATAATTTAAAGGTACCGTATCTAAATTGTTTCCTAATTGTTTTGAAAAATCTTTGGAATTTCCCTTTCCTAGTTTTCTTAAACTTCAATGATGCAGTTTTTGCCTCTATAGTAGGCTTACAAAATTATACAAAGTTGGTGATATGTTGTATACTTCATAGTAACAGTAGGTAGCAAATATATTTTTTAAGTAGCCTACTTAACAATGAATAAGTACAGTATGCCTAAAGCAACGATTTAGGTACAAAAATGGCTTTTTGGAAATCATTACTTTTGTACTGTAATTTGTAAGTTTGTGGAGTCAATTTTTAGAAATGATAATTTATATTTCATGAATGTACTGAACCACGGCTTGTATCCTTGCATGTATTTTGAAGGTACAGGTAAGTCTTGCTTATGGGAGGTTTCTTGGCACTACTCAAACCTGCTGTCTTAAACATTCAAGTATTGAAGGAATATTTTGAAAAAAGTACATGTCATGGGAAAAATGTCTCTTGGTTCCAATGTCTTTTATTAAGCTTCAGATTTACTCAAAGTTGATGCAACATTATGTTTCTTTGGATTCAAGATTCAAGAACATTGATTCAAGAACATAATCTCTTGTTTGCAAATTTGCTAAGTACAACAAAACAGGGATAGTGGTATTGTACAGTATGATTTTGTAAGTTGTATTAATATCTTCTCAGCTCTGGTTGCTGATGGTGCAAAAACAAACTTTCAGTCAAACATTAATTTGTACCTAAAGGAAACTATTACCAGTAAACCTTGGAATGATCAATCCAGTTTGAGTTTAATAAACTCAGTTCATGCCGGTGAATCTAGTTAAACTGTATGCTTGCTGCTCAATTTTGAATATATTATGCTTGTGCTGTTTCAGTACTATATGTTGGTGTTTCTGTCTTTCTTTCTTTGTGCATATAGGGGAATTGTTGCCATGGCTAAAGTGAAATCTCTTGAAGACATCAACAATTTAGGCTACAAAGAGTTTGGTGACTATCTGGCAAATGTTGTTGCTAAGACTCCCATGATACCATTAGCAGCCTGGTCTGATAGACCATTCTGTAGCGTAAGGGATTTACACGCAACTCTCTGTAAGTTTCTGGATCATCTTCCTTTTCAGGGTGAGTCTCCATTTAGCATACTACTACTAAAGTTGTGTCAAGTGTACACAAGTGTCAAGTATTAGAAGTCAAATGAAAAGCTTTTTGGATGAAAGTGTCTCACCCATGTAGGAAGTTATGAGAAAGTAAATCGTATTAACACAAAATTACAAAGGCTGAAACAGGGTGTGTCGTACACTCCATGTAAATCATAAAACTTATGCACTGACTGGGTGGTTGTATGACCATTTTAAAAGCCACTAAGCTGTTTATAGCTTCCTCATCCAGGGGAATTTAAAGAATGAAGCGAAACTGAGTCACCCTATCTCTCGACACCATTGGAATACCAAAAATACAGACAAATTTGACTCCATGCCACGAATCAGGTTTAATGATGGTTTTACAAATAGAATTACTCTCCCTGCCATCCTCTTGTGGTGTCCAAAATTGAAATTTTTCATCAACAAACCTTCAAAACTTTCTCAAACCTTTCAATTTGATACAGACTTAATATAGCTATGTTTTGCAAATGCTCATTTCTCTTCTTGTGAAATAGGTAAGGAAGGATTGTTAAGATGCTACCCTGATCTGCCCTCCAGACTTGCCATATCCAGTAATAGTTTTAGAGACATTAACGAACCAAGCAGAAGAGCAGGTCTTCTAACGTTATCCTCGGATGACCTTGAACTCATCACAGACTTGAACGATAAGTATACTCGTAAGTTTGGCTTTCCGTTTGTGATCTGCGTCAATGAGAGTAAGAGGCATGCAATAGTGCAAGGTTTGCAGTTGAGATTGAAACATTCACGACAAGAGGAAGTTCTTATGGGAATAGCAAATGTTAAACAGATTATTTGGTATGAATTATTCAAGTTGGTTCAAGATACCACAGAAGATTCAAGTGCCTTTTGAGGACGGTACCCGAACAATTGATCATGAGGAGGCTGGTTGACGTTTAAAGAGATGACCGAAGGAGATGCTGAGAGGTCATAAATGATTATGGCTAAGCGGCCGAGAAGCACTTTGACAATTTTGCCAAACAAGGGAAGAAGATGGGTACAACACATAGCCCTATTTCAGCCCCCTTGGATAACTTTTAATTTACAATGGTAATTATTTAAAGTGTAACTTTTGGCAAATATTTCGTATTTATATTTCATAGTCCAACACAGATTAAATTTTGTTCATGCTGTTTCCCATTTACAACCTCCTGGTTTGCTCTTTTTAGGAGAAAAATGATTACAAACCTTCTTAATAGTGAAAGGAACTGTGCAGTCACACAGAAATGTCTGCTAGAAATGCTGTTTAAGTGGCCGCAACTTTTCTGAGAAACAGCCATTTCAGCATTTAATTCTTAGACAGTAGTGATACAATAAAGAAAAAGAAGGGAAATCTTAGGAAGACATTGATTCTGTTTGCCTTTTGGTCATAAATGTTGAGGATGAAAATCAGTTACCATGAGAGTACAAGACAGAGGTTTGGCTAGACTTCTTCTGTGAGGATGGACAAGTGCTTTTTGAGAGGGGGGGGGGGCAGGAAGAACCTATTTAAATAAAATAGAAAAATTCTTGAAATATCTGATGCACTGGATATATCCTTTAGTAGAGATAAAACCTTTATAATAATCTAAGAAATCTGTTACATCCTTTATGAATAAACTTACAAACCATTTCAGTACCAGAACATCTCTAAACTTGTCATAAACTTACAAACCATTTCAGTACCAGAACATCTCTAAACTTGTTATAAACTTACAAACCATTTCAGAACCAGAACATCTCTAAACTTGTTACAAACTTACAAACCATTTCTGTACCAGAACATCTCTAAACTTGTTATAAACTTACAAACCATTTCAGTACCAGAACATCTCTAAACTTGTTACAAACTTACAAACCATTTTTGTACCAGAACATCTCTAAACTTGTTATAAACTTACAAACCATTTCAGTACCAGAACATCTCTAAACTTGTTATAAACTTACAAACCATTTCTGTACCAGAACATCTCTAAACTTGTTATAAACTTACAAACCATTTCTGTACCAGAACATCTCTAAACTTGTTATAAACTTACAAACCATTTCTGTACCAGAACATCTCTAAACTTGTTATAAACTTACAAACCATTTCTGTACCAGAACATCTCTAAACTTGTTATAAACTTACAAACCATTTCTGTACCAGAACATCTCTAAACTTGTCATAAACTTACAAACCATTTCAGTACCAGAACATCTCTAAACTTGTTATAAACTTACAAACCATTTCTGTACCAGAACATCTCTAAACTTGTTATAAACTTACAAACCATTTCTGTACCAGAACATCTCTAAACTTGTTATAAACTTACAAACCATTTCTGTACCAGAACATCTCTAAACTTGTTATACACTTACAAACCATTTCTGTACCAGAACATCTCTAAACTTGTTATAATTACCTCACTAGATTTCTAGATTTCACTAGGGATTTCTTCAACTACGCACAAAGCGTTATCTCTTGCGAATGAATTGAATAAAATTACCCAATACCTTTCTTAGTTTTAAAATGATTTTTTAAATTAAACTCACTAGTGAAATGAAATCCCATATGAAAATGACAATATTTTTCACTTTTCCTCATTTGAAGCAATATTTAGATGTAATGAATTTTACATCAACTAGTACACTTTGGTCAATAAAACTCAGTATGAAAATGCCGTTATCTTGCTCTGCTAAATGAAGGAGAGAGTGTTTTAGAAGGGATAGGCCTATTATTCCCTGTTTATTATGCAATATGTAGAAGATTTTATCACGTTTAACTTTGTGTGTGTGTTTGCTATATTATTTCTAAGCTGTTTGAACAAAAGGTACTATTTGATAACTAATATATATGTGTTCACCTATATCCATTGTATTTTATAAAATTGTGTTGTGTATACATCTGTAATCAATACACTTTCTTAATATATTTACATCAGCCAGTTTTAATTCACATTTTTAGGTCAAAAGGTCATGAGTCCCAAAGCGGTGCTCAGTGGGCCTGTGAGTTTGCAACCTCTGTTAAAGTTAATATATAATATCTAATTATTGAGGCTTATTTCTTCCTTTATCTGTCTTGAATCTGATATTACTCTAGATCTAGCAGTAAACAAAAGCATGCAGCTGTTTTAACAGGTCTTATTTGTTCTTGCTGTCCAATATCCTTTGAGATGCAAACATTTTAGTTTCAATAATGTTAAGGTAGTCAACATGTTCTTCATGTAACAGATTGATAAAGTAAAGGAAGGAAACCTGTATTTGTATCCTGAGGCACCCTGATTTATGCCATTTATACAGTGAACTTTAACTAATTCTGTCCTGCACACATAAAGTGCACACAAATTGTGAAATTGTTGCATGTTTGCAGAAAGACCAAACTAAGCCATGGATCAATGTGAAGGGTATCGTCATTGCAATTGTTTTAAAGAGATCTTTGTGCTCATAAAATTGTGAAGTAGATCCTATGCCATTTCACATCAAATGTTTAAGTTCATGAGAAAGTCTTTTGCCTCTAAGAAAAGGAAATTTGGTGCCTGAAGTTTTTTGTTTTTGTTTTGGCGAACATAGTTGAAAAGTGCATGTGGCTAGTCTCTTCTTTGCATAGCTAAATCAGGGCTGAATCTGCTATTGTCATTAAATATTAAGACTGACTACTGGCCAAATCTTGTTTCTTGAAGAAGAAGAATAAAAACACTGTATAAACTTTGTAGAGAACATGGATTTAGGAAAATGGGTGAATCTGGTTGGAAGTTGCATGTGGTACTGTACAATACAAAAGACACCACTCCTTGTAGGTGGTTTTTGTGTAATTCCTATTGATACAACTTATATAATATACATGTATATGTCCTTGTACTCCTTGTTATTAAACCACTTATAGGTAACAACCTTCCAATCATGTACTTTTAATTTATTATATCCAACTCACTTTTTGTATGTATGTTACGTCATATAACCTTTGTCATAGCACAAATATAAGCAGAGGTTCAGAGAAGAATTGCACAATTTTTTTCAGAGAAAAATAAAAAGAGAGAGAGAAGATTCTTAAAGAGTACTTTACAGTTTGTCGTCTTTTTTTTCATGTATATATCAGTAATATGAACTTGTTGTCTTATATCATTAAATAACCATTCTTAAATAGTTTAATAGTTTGTTATTTAAACATTTATTCAGAAGTAGGAATTAAGATGTGTGTTGGCTGAAACATTTCAAACCCATGTAGAATAATTGAATATCAGATTCTCAAAGTTCATATCATATCAAGTAATGTTTAAAGCCAAGAGTCACATATTCCAAACAGGTCAAAGCTCATAGGTGGCCAAATTTATGTGAAAGTGTCTCAAATTTCTCCTAAGCTAACAAGCTTGTTGACTCCTTATATTCAAACATGGTGTATGTCTTGGCAAGCCCTATGGAACCTCTGTATCACGACAATAAAAGGTCTAAGGTCAATGAGTCCCAACCTCCAAAATGGCCAAAACTATTATAAGAAATATTTCCATCCTACAATTTTACTTAAAATATTAAATGTCAAATAGCATAATAGTAACTCAAAGGCCAAACTATAAATGTCTCAGATATCTTCTAAACCATCAGACCGGTCAACTTCAGACTTGGTGGTTGTATACCTGGGCATTGGCTGTTGAATCTCATAGAGTGATAAAACAAACAGGTCAATGTAACCAAAAATCTTTTAGTTTGGCCAATGACAACCAGTTCAATATATGACAACAGCAACAAAACCATTACTCTTATGTAGGAAATCAGACTCATTGTTGAGTCCTGTGTTCAATTAACTTCTAATGCCAAACTTTCTCAAGTTTTATGAAAATGAATTTTTTAAAGGATATGCAGAATGACCTCAAGTTGGTGGGTGTTTGCAACGACATATCAAAACTTTGTGAATAATGACATAAGTGTCAACTATTAGAAGTCAAATGAAAAGTTTTTTTAATGAAAGTGTCTCACCCATGTACAGTAGGAAGTAATGAGTAAGTTCAATCGTATCAACGCAAAATTACAAAGGCTGAAACAGGGTGTGTCGTACACTCCATGTAAACCAACGAGGTAAATGAATCTGGAGGATTCATGTCAATTGGGTGCGCGCGTACCATGTATGGAGGGTCATGTGATGTCAACGAGGTAAATGAATCATTCATTTACCTCGTTGATGTAAACTATAAAACCTCTGCACTGACTGGGTGGTTGTATGACTATCTAAGAAGCCAGGGTTATACTTTTATGGTGAAAAACATCATAATAGGATGTGTCAGACAACATAAAACGACATACCATACCGATCCCTCCTGATCCTTTTTTCTACTAAACTAAACTATACCGAGCTTAGGTTTTGTAGTTGTTCCATGATCCCTTTATTCAAATTAGCGCATAGCTTGAAATCTGTTATTGACAAGGCAGTCATAACAAAAACACGTTTCCTCCATTTCCTGTCAGTCAGTGAGTTCAACGGAAAACCAATTTGAAATATGTCATTGCCTAATCGAAGCCATTGATGTGGAGCTAAAATTGTAAACTGACAGAAGAAAACACCGATTTTGTGAATGTGATGCAAATCTAGCCTACAACTAGTTACGTACTCGCACAGTCAAAGGTAAAGTGAGCACTAAGCCTAGGTAAGAGTCACTACAATCTTACAGAGTAACAGTAAGGGTAGAGTAAAAACTATCGTAACGCTAAGCTTTTTTCTTTTTTTTTATTAACTTTATTCGTAACCAGGGATCCTGTCACTGGTGAACCAGTGTTCTCCCCAGGATCCCTGCACATATAAAACATACAAAATATAACAACACATAAATAAATAAATATATATAAATGGAAGGCATACACACCTAAAATATCAAAACATACTCTCCGAACTAAGATCTAAAATCGATTTCAAGCCTTTAGTGACACTATCTTGACTAAGTAGGAATAAGATAGTTGTGTGTTGGCAAGCCTAGGATTCATGCTGATCACTACATTGTAAGTAACCTAGGCGGCCTACTGTAGGTAGGAAAATCCGTAACGTGTACGTGTTGGTTAATCTAGACAAAGCTTTTCGTAATTTGTCTAAGTTATATCATGTAGGTTAATTAGTATTCATACTCATAGGCATACTGTAGCCTATCCAAGTAAGGCTAGTAAAACAATAAAATGCCAGGCCCTCTTACTTTTAGTTTTACACAAAACAATAATAAGATGTATGTAGGGCCCGTATTCAAGATAGTGACTACTGTACAGTAAGTACTAAGGGTATTAACGTTATTTTAAATGATAGCAGTGATGAAGATCTCGCTGACTTTGCTCAGTGGTTCAGTTTTCTTCTTCAGCTAAGTGATTAATGGATGGTTTAAACATATTGCACCAGAAGTAAATAGGCCTATACTATTTACCATTACAATATCTGCAAGGTCGGGATTCAAACTGCTCAAGACAATTAAAAATTTCTCAAACTTCGGGCATGTGTTGAAGTTTAATACCAAACAATTCCACTAAATGGGTGGAATCACATGAAAGTGTCCCAAAATACAAACTTGCTGTTCCCTTGTTTCTCTGTGGCAACTTTGGATGTTTCCCTTTAGGCATAAGGCTTTAAGGTGAAAAGAAATTAGGCAAAAAAGTTGAAATAACAAAGAAGTGAAAATAACAAAAAAAAAGAAGGAAGAAAAAGAGATGAGAAAAGGTGAGGAAGAGCTCTAGACAGACAAAATGGAAAAGAAAGAAATGAGAAGAATCTAGGGACTATTGACACAGGAAGGGAGAGGAGAAATGGAAATGGGACAAGAACTGAGGCAGGCAGGGCATACTTTGTATAAAATTTTTGGTACAATCACGATGTCATCTGCTTCAAGTGAGGGGTCATTCAGTCACTTGAAGCTACCGAAATTGTGTCTAAGATCCACCATGTATGAAATAACAGGCTGAAATTCTCAGCATAGAGCACAACATTTCAGAGGACTTCAATTTTGATGCAGTCAACTTTAAAGTATACATGTAGAGATTGGTAGGACTCAAATTTTTTGTTTCATTTGAATAAGAACACCACTATAGGCAGTAAAGAAATCTTTTGACATTATGAGAAAAGCAACAAAGTGCACTCATGAGAGATATAAATTGCCAATGTCTTGTCTACAGTCTTACAGATGGACCTTGCAATATGTTGTTACTAATAGTTTCCTATTGAAAGACCAACGCAGAAACAAACCAAGTTAAAACTTGAATCAATACAATGAACCAGCATTTAGTCAGTTTACGTGCAGGACGTACTTGTCTTACAACATTTGATGATAGATTTTTTTTCTATTTATGTCATGTACACGAATAACCTTCAGTGTAATGTGTGTAACTGTATAATCCATTTTTTGGGATAAAATTACGGCTACGTATCAATGTTTCTGTTCATCACAGCATGGAAAATAACAGAGGTGTACAGTAGCTACAGGGGGAGGGAAAACCTGTGCCCTAAACTGTAAAAATGAAGACATGAACATATAAAAGTAGTGTAGAATATAAATATCACTGTATTTTGTAAAATGTAGCTTTTGAACTGTTTTCTGCTCTTCTTTCTCTCTCTAGACAAAACATTCCATGAAACACATGCTAAGTGTAACAAACCCATTCCAAACTCACAGGTACAGTATTTAAGTTTTAATCAAAAACCAGGAATGCCCTAATACTGAACCCAATGCCTAGCAACAGCTATTACATCACACCACAATACAGTACTATAATACTTTACATAGCAAGCTAGCTCACACGTATACTGTACATGTATACTGTACACAAGCACTACAGTCACTGTCTAAAAGAATGCTATCCATCCTAGGTAGTTATTGTTCCAAAGCCCCATGCAACCCCTACCATCTTCCCCACCCGCAAGCCCCCTGCATCATCAGCCATTAGTCCAAGTTTGGCTTTTATAGTAAAATTGGTTAAATGGTGGCTTTTATTGTCTGTTTTAATTTGTGCGCATCCGATGCAATTTGAAGATAGTTACTGTAAATGCTTCAGTACTCAATTTTGTAAGTACCCCAGAGCTTCCAGGGGCACCCACGCCCTCCGGATCCAGTGCTCAGTGCTTTCGGGGCTGTTGGGTCATTCCAACCTGAAGCCTCCCATGAATATGCAGGACCCACAGCCCCACGCCCAAAAATATTTAGCTACTGTACGCCCAAGAAAATAATAAAAGATACAGTTCAGACAGTAGAAGCTCAAAGGAAAGAAGTCCAAGAACAGTAAATCACAGATGATCGTGTCTGTACAATGTATCAACTGCTTTAATTCAATATTATTCAGTTTTACACAATTAAATTTAAAGTGCTCATGAGATCGGGGCAATCATTTTAATCCCCCCCTCCCCCGATACCAACAGGACTGGCGACGTGCCTTATGTTGACAGTGTCAAAACTTGCTGTATTATTATACACCAGATGTAGAATATTTATATATTAAATAGATGTACTTTATGCGTTGGTTATACCAACTTATCCCAATTGCTACTTGTAAATTGTTTTTCACAGAACTTACAGTACCATCTACATTAGAAATGAAGTCTGCAAAGAGAACTATTGTTTCAACATCTGTTATCAAGTCAGAGGGAGAAATGACAAAGTCAAATTTAGACCAGTATAGGTCTCCATCCATGTGGTAAGATCATATTTAATGGAACCCAATATTTGCAAAAGATCTATTAGAGATGGCACAGTTTATTACAGAAGCGAGAACTTATCCAGAGAATAATTATTAATTGTTCACATTTCATATAGGGGTTTCTAGGTTTGTGAAGATTTTGTTGAGAAAAAAAGTACTACTGAAATTAAATACTATGATTCAGTGTTTACAAAACCAGTATAGATCTTTACATAAATATACAGTATGTGTAGCCAGTTTTACAATTGTTAATAATTTACTTCTAGACTGGAAATGATAGGGTACACTTTTTTGCTTCTCATCTGAAACAGCTTTGATTGGCAATGCCACTAACCTACCATACCTACTCCTTGCATTGTTTTGAAATGGTGCGTGGGATTGTATTTTGCCTGTATTCATGACAGCAAAGTAAACTGCCCTTTGATATGCAAATTATGCTGAGTTTACCTTTATGTACTGTACACTTGATATTAAAGTATTCTAGGCCTTAATTGTCCATTGTCACAAACAAGAAATGGTTCAAGCCACTCATTCTCCGAAATGAAGAAATTCTAAAAAGAAGATTGCACACTGAATGGAGTCAGGAAAAGTACTGGTACTAGAAACTTAACTTGAACTCAATTTACTCAAAATAAAGTGACTCGTTACAACTCTGCTGGATTGCCATGACAACCAGCTGCTATTAGCAACAAATAAGAAGGAAAGGGTTTTCTTTTTCTCATTCTTCCTCCACAATCCTCCCCATTTTTTTTTGTTGCTTAATGGCTTTGAAAAACTTATGTAGCATTCAGTTTAAGATGTCTTACTATGTAACAGGTGATTGTAATATTGTATTCACCTTGCAGGGAGAAACTAGAGAAATGGAAGACAGAGAAGAAAATGAGGCAGACCTCAATAAAAGCTTCCACGAAGAAACCATTTAAAGCTGGATCCACTTCAATGCAACAAAATAAAGGCAAAGTTCCTTCCAAAGCCAGCGAGAAGATGAAATTACTGGTTGAGTCGAATCTCAAGACTAGCTGGAGTTACAACACATCACCGAGACATCTGAACTACAGGAAGACTTTAGCTTCTGCCAGGAGAACTCCCCAACAGACTGACAAGAGAATGAATGGAAAAGAGAATCGTAAATCTGTGAGGAAGAGTACAAATCGAAGAGAAACACTGACCCTGTCCACTGGTAAAGTAAAGATGGACTCTAGATCTAAAAGGGACTCCAAAATTGTTTCTCAAGAAGTAAGCAAAAATGATACCAGCAATGCTAGAAGAGAAACATTGACCCTGTCAACTGGAAAGAAGCTAAACACTCAACATGAGAAACAAGAGAGAGACTTGAAAGATGAGGATGAGGAAAATGACTTGAGACGGGAATTGCAGGTGCAGAGGAGAGCTGCTAAGAAGAGATCTGCTAACACTTTAGGAGGAGAGCAAAGTGGAAAGAAGATGAACTCAGTTGCAGAGAGGAAGGACAGGAGGATGACGAGAGAAAGACCCTGGAGACAGTCAAAGGTAACAAATGGAGGCCTTGGAGAGGAAAGAAAATTGAGAGCTGAGAGCCATAAATGGTTACACAAGACTAGTCTTACTAAACCAAGTGTTCACGAAAGACCTTCTACTTCTCAGGAAGGAACACAGGAAAGCATAAGGTATGTTTTGCTTGTTATCTATTCAGCTCACAATCAGTTGTTCTTTGAAACTGAGTTTGGAAATTTGTAGATAAAGGCTTAATTCAACTTACCCAGTGATTTGTGTTATGCCCTGGGTTATACAGCAGTCCGCTGATTCATAGATTATGTTGTTTACATTTCAGCATTTCATTATATTATTCACCATTTCGTGAGGAAAATCCCTGCTTTTATTAAATAAATTTGTGTAGGGAGATGACCACCTCTTCTTTCCTTTGCAGAGAAAAACTTGAACAATGGTTGATAGCTAAAGGAAAAACTCCTAAGAGGGCAGCTAAATTTATGAAAACTCCCAAAGTGACTACCAGATCAAGGATGAGCCTGGAGGAAGATGAAGAAGCAACATCTCTTGACAATGTACTAACAGTTGATGAAGCTATGGATGCCTGCAAGAACCTTCTCAATGAGGTAATGTAACCTTAGAACCCTTAAATAGGATCATTATGTGTTAGACTGATCTTCCAATGATCAGTTGGAAGAGGAAATCAAAAGAAATCGTGACTCATTACACACAACCTTAAACAATAAAATCCATATATTACCAATAATAAAACCAAGTAATTTACGACTCTGTACATACAACCGAAAATACAGTAAAACACGCAAATTACCAATAATAAAACCAAGTAATTCACGACTCTGTACATACAACCTTAAACAATAAAACCCACATATTACCAATAATAAAACCAAGTAATTCACGACTCTGTACATACAACCCAATACAATAAAACTCATATATTACCACTACTAATACCAAGTAATTCATGACTCTGTACATACAACCGATCACAATAAAACACAAATTACCAATAGTAAAACCAAGTAGTTCACGACTCTGTACATACAATCGATTACAATAAAACACACATATAACCAATATTTAAACCGATATGTACACTGTAGGAGAGATGTGTAGGTTTGGTGAATAGAACACCAATATGTACACTGTAGGAGAGATGTGTAGGTTTGGTGAATAGAACACCAATTTGTACACTGTAGGAGAGATGTGTCAGTTTGGTGAATAGAACACCAATATGTACACTGTAGGAGAGATGTGTAGGTTTGGTGAATAGAACACGAATATGTACACTATAGGAGAGATGTGTAGGTTTGGTGAATAGAACACCAATATGTACACTGTAGGAGAGATGTGTAGGTTTGGTGAATAGAACATCAATATGTACTGTACACTGTAGGAGAGATGTGTAGGTTTGGTGAATAGAACATCAACTTTGGGGGTGATACCAATTTATCAATTACCAATTTTGGGTATTTAGTTACCAAGCAAACTGAGTTTGATGTTAAACACATATTCAACCTACGGACGCCCTGAGTATATGCCTTTCATTTTCGTGGTGTTGGACAGTACAGTGTGTATGTATGTTTTTAGGTTTGCAGGCCTGCATATGATCTATGTATTACATACAACTGTGATATTTCCTGAACATCAACATTGTTTTTTTTTTTATTTCACAGGGTTGTCCAGCAGAATATCTATTTGATTGGCTAACAAATATAGAGACTAAACTACCCTACTTGAGTGATATGGAATCCTTTCTGGAATGTAGGAAAACAGTACAAGAAGCCTTCAATGGACAAAGCATTGATGAAATAATTCCAGAGGTGATTCAACATGTTTAATATCAAGGGGTAAAGATTAGGTAAAAAATAAAAAATACATTCAGATTGCAGTTTAGAGGATAGAAGCAAATTTTATATAGAAAATATTAGTAAATGATTCTGTTTATATATGCAAGAAACATTCATCAATTTGATAAAGTGCTTATTTGTAACTTAAGTAAAATACTAGCATATTGCTTAGTACTATAAATACAGTTTTGACATACACAAAAACTGTTTTTGTATGTTGAAATTTACCGTTTTGTTTTTCTTTTTCAGTTCAGTAACTCTTTTCCAAAGGCATACTTTATTTTATTAAGATACTTTTTCATGTATGTTTTTGGTTTCATCAGGCTATTATGGATGAGACAAAAGAGGTTTCCATAGAAACTGTTCCAGGACCTCCAGCTACACCCACTCCACGTAAACCTCGAAGATCCTGCTATCAATTGCTAAGTCCTTTGGGAGAACATGAAGAATCGTCAGCAGTGAAGTACCAAGTCAGAGATGCTACACCATACTTTAAAAGGTACACAGCGTTAAAACCTTTGGTAGCAGCCAAGTTGTGTTATCATCCACAGGATTATTGAATACTTAGGTCAAGAGAAACACTGCATAGCAGCACTATGGTCTACTAAGGTCACGAGAAACACTGCAAAGCAGCATTTTTGAATACTTAGGTCAAGAGAAACACTGCACAGCAGCATTATGGAATACTTTGGTCAAGAGAAACACTGCATAGCAGCATCATTCAATACTTAGGTCAAGAGAAACACTGCATAGCAGCATCATTCAATACTTAGGTCAAGAGAAACACTGCATAGCAGCATTCTGGAATACTTAGGTCATGATAATCACTGCATAGCAGCATTATTGAATACTTAGGTCAAGAGAAACACTGCATAGCAGCATTCTGGAATACTTAGGTCAAGAGAAGCACTGCATAGCAGCATTCTGGAATACTTAGGTCAAGAGAATCACTGCATAGCAGCAATATTGCATACTTAGGTCAAAAGAAACACTGCATAGCAGCATTAATGAATACTTAGGTCAAGAGAAACACTGCAAAGCAGCATTTTTGAATACTTGGGTCAAGAGAAACACTGCATAGCAGCATTATTGAATACTTAGGTCAAGAGAAACACTGCAAAGCAGCATTTTTGAATACTTAGGTCAAGAGAAACACTGCATAGCAGCATTATTGAATACTTAGGTCAAGAGTATCTGTTTAAGGCTAACATCTACACCATTGAAATATATTTCCCAGGCATTTATGACAGGTAATTGCATGGAGAGCTATGCTTTAGTTTCAACAAAGCTGTTTTTTGGGGTTTAAAGTGTACTAAAATTATTTGATATTGCACTATTATTGTGTTTATGAGGTAAATATCTCCTGAGACACTTTACTGTTAACTTGATGTTTAAAGATCTGGCAGTTTTGTCATTCAATAAATTATGGATTTGCTAGATATGCAAAAACATAAGGTTATTAAATTAAAAAAATAATTATAAATCTATCATAGAATAGATATTGACTACCAGGGTGAAGCATCAGTAGCTAACTGTGCAAGATAAAGGAAGTTAGCCAATTTGTGGACAAACGTTGGCCAACTTCTCTAGAGTAGTTTGATCCAGAACCAATCAATATTAGATATTTCAATTTTAGCCACTTGCTAAGAAAAAACCAGTGCTTAAAATATCTCCTGGCTAAAGTCAAGTTCTTACTGGCATTATCCTGAATTTACACACAGATCAGGTAATGTACAGGCCTAAATAAGAGCAACCACAAACATATTCTGATAATAAAAAGTTATGTGCAGCTTATGTTATGATACATAAAACTTCTTTTTCTTCTTTTATATTTTGGAAGAAACTAGGTATTTAGGTAAATTTAATGTTTTTCTAAGGAAGTAAAACAGGTAAAAGTCAGAGGTCCAAAGTAACTAAATATCTGTTTTGTTCTATCATGTGTGATGTCAATCAAATTTCACTTTATCTGAGGATTAGGACATTGAAGATCAACAAGAATGTCACTGTTTGATAACATTAACTTTGTGAAAGCATTCAAAGAATTGATAATTTTATCGTTGCCAAGTGGGGAAAAAAATTGATAAGGTTATGGAAAATTGAAAACATACACAATATTTGACAAATTTTGACAAAGTCTGTTTATAGCTGAAAATGATATTTTCTCTCCCTATAAGGATCCAGCAGGCACTGGGACGTACATCAGACACCCCCTCAACGATGATTATCACTCCAGTAAGAAGATCTGTCCGCCTCTCCAAACGAAAATCGGTCAGCTTCGCATCACGGGAGCGAGGTGAGGTTGACATGTGCGTCAGCAATCTGAGAGAAATTGAAGATTTGCCTCTGGAAGAACCGGTGCAGCTTGTTCTGAGATCAAACAGAGCATTAGAGGAAGAATTTGATCTTAATGATGAAGAGATGTCAATCTGAAACCCAATTGATTGATCAATTGATCCATTATTGGGAGCTTGCAATATTATTTTAATCATAATGAAATGGTTTTGTGCTTCAAACCATTCCAGAAGAATCTTCAATTAGAAACTATGCACAGCCTATTCACCGTAGCTGCCTTTGCTTGCAGCATACTGTCCCCTTTCGTGCAAACACAGAAGCAAAAATAATGTTTTTAGTTTAGTGCCACAAGCAGATCTCGTTTAAATTTGGTACCGTTTCGTACCGAATATCAAGACTTTACATTTTGCCTACCACACTTACATTACAGCTGTACCTAGGCCTAGCCTAATCTGAATATGAATGCCTTCAAGTGATTCCCATTGTGTGTGAGGACTAATGAGTCACAGCATCAGTGTAGAGCATTGTACCATTAGCTGAAGGGAAAACAGGTGGGTGAAATTATATATGTACTAGGGGTGCAAAATGTTGGTTTCTAGAAAGAAAATTTACAGATTTGTTTGATCAAAAATTGTAGTGAGATACATAGGGTTGAGTAAATTGATGGAGTTTACTTGGCTTTTAACTGTATAATAATTATTGAAATCATTTGTATAAAATCATAATATGTGAACGTCTCTATGAAATGTAAATACTGTGCCACATGATTAAACATTAAATACTGTAAGTTGATCAACAGGTAAATAATTCTTGCTGTGAGAGAAAGGCTGTATTTAGCATGTTTGTGGGGGGGGGGAGCTTTGTTTAGTTTAGAAATAAAGTTTAATGTATGAGAAGGCAGCCACCTGTGGTAATCAAGCCAAAAGCCAAGGATGTTTGAGGTTGCATGCGATGGACCTCAAATTTAATTACTAAAATGCTTGGTATTTCATTTCACTCCAATGGATTTCGTACATGGGTTGGTAACAAATTGCAAGTTTCGTATCTCAAAGTTAATCCATCTTCACCAATCTACTAATGTTGTTAGTTGTCTGTATGGACAATGAGACCAATGACCTTGCATTTTAAAGACAGCAACTTATGAGATGCAGACTGCTCATAACATTCACAACCAATTTTTGTCCTAGAAATTCCACAATTAATCAATTGATGGCGGAAAGTTAGTTTCCCTTGACTTAGTAAATTTAAAGTGTTTCATTCAAAACATGAGTACATATTCCTAGTACTCTACCAGGTTTAATGGGAGAAAACCAAATAAAAGAAGCTTATTAAATTTGTTTTTCTGTGTCAAGATATTTGACCATGGATGTACTTTTCATAAGTCAAGTCCTAGTAATCGAGCTTGGTATGATAAAATTTAATGTCCTGCTTGTTCTCCATGCCAGTCACATGATCAGAAGTGTTGTCTAGCTGGAGGGAGTTACAGTCGGCAGGGGTTTAGTGGTGGATGGAGGTGGGTCACCAGGAAGGAAGCAAAGAGGGCAAGGGCCGTACTTGTGGGATAGAGGAGGGGAGAGGAACAGAGAGTAGTAAAATGTTTGTTCCTACTTCAGTTCTGTACTACAGCATTTGAAATGGGCAGCACTGTAAGAATGCTGTCAGAATGTCACACTTTGCCTCTTTATTCTCAACTCCTTTTAAGTGTGCACAAATACATTATGGAAACTTTTAAAAAGCCTTTTAGATTTTAAAATGTAATTACATTTAATTTATTCATTTTAATTTGCAAATTTGACAATCTTAGCTAGAATTAGTCATGAACTTGAAGGACTGTATCCAAATTTTAACATGTTTCATTGTGCATGTAATATAACTTTGTTGCTATTTATGTTTGATAGCTTCAACTGTAATTTTAGCCAAATTTCAGTCATAAGATTTAAGATAGAAACGTTAATATGTTATAAGTGCACTTGTATATAGACTCACTATCCGGTGTATTAATGAGAAATAAATCTTCAAGGAAATGATAAAATAAGAAGTTTTCAAGCTGCTGAAAACTTCACAACTTACATTGTTGTAAAATCAGTCGTCACCTTCATGTTCTTACTGTTTGTACTATTGTGAAGCATGAACCTTCCATTGCTGGAATGAACATCATTCTATTAAATGTTAATAACAGAATAGATTCAATTCATCATTCTATTTAACTGTTAAGAATTTCAGTGAACAGAATAGATTCAATTCATCATTCTATTTACTGTTGAGAATTCCAGTGGACATAATAGATTCAGTTCAGCATTCTATTTAACTGTTAAGAATTTCAGTAAACAGAATAGATTCAGTTCATCATTCTATTTACTGTAAAGAATTTCTGTGAACAGCATAGATTCAGTTTATCTGTCACAACTTCCGTGGGATAATACAAAATGGCACCTTCTAGCGCCCCCTCTGTTGCGACCCCGGGTTTTTCCTTTGGCCTTCGAAGCCGATAAAAATAAAATTTTAGATAGATTCAGGGAAGTAAACTCAAAGGACCAAAAGACTACTGAGACGCCTCTGAAAGTTAACAAAAACGATATATTTACAATGATACGATCTCTACTGATTTGTACAAGGATTATTGGTACTAGAAATTTGGAATATTACAGACAGATTTTACAATATTATACGGCCGTTAAATTTTTAAAAGATTACTTAACTTATCTTACGCGGCGCGTGCCGGCTCTCGGTTCCTTTCGTAGCTGTTCTGACCTCCTTGCGTCACCAACAACGATGTCGGGATTCTCCCTCGTAGGCTGGTATCCCGTGACTTGGTCAGGAGCAAAACCGTTCCCCGCTGGTCCAATTCGACTCAACGTTTGTATCCCAAGGATGGCTTCCTCCTGGGTGAACTCCGAAAAACTCTGCCGAAGTCACGCCTGTCCCGGTTAAACGACGCACCAATCTTATAAACAAACAGTCCACCGGTTCCTCCGTCCATCCCCTCGATTAATCTTTTATCTCAGATGAATTTCTTTTTACAATAGATCGGAAAACTCTGAACTAAACTCTAAATCACCGAAAATATCTCTTCTTATATAGCCGAGGTTAAATCTCCCGAAAGTTCTTTTCCAGGAATCCTGACGGAAAAACATCGAGAATCATCCATGTCTAAAAGATACGACTGATAGTGCATCGTTCATTGGTCGACGATATCCGGTCACCTGCTAAAAATTACTTCCCGTATGTTCTGGAAATTTGCACTCGTTAATACCGAATAGCGCCATCATTTCTCGACGCTTCCAGAAAAAACGCACAAGTTGTCAGTCACGACGTGTGACCTACTTATCACCCTGACCAGCATATACTGAATACACGTACAATGAATACAGTCGTTCGTGACAATTACTCCCCCTTTAAGATCAATATTTTAAATATTTCATCTATAAATGGACGTGTATGCAACTTTAAATTAAACATAACTAATGAATATTGATAACCATCTCAAAATACTCAAACTAACAATTCCATAAATGTCAAATTCTATAAACTATAAACAATTCTATAATCCGACAAAACTATGTCAATCATAAATGTATGATAGCATAACAACAATCAATAGTGTTACAATCAACACATCTACATCTGATTAAATGAATGAATAACCCGCTTACATTCGGCTCATATAATCTGCGCCAACATTGTACTTTCCTTTGATTGATTCTAGTCTGAATCTATACTTTTGTAGTACTAATGCCCATCTCATAATTCTTGAGTTCAGCAACTTTGCTCTATTTAAATAAGTGAGTGGTTCGTGATCAGTCTGTAAGACGAACTTACTTCCGTACAGATATACATGGAATTTCTGTACTGCCCAAACTAATCCTAGGCATTCTCTCTCAATCACTGAATAATTTCTTTCCCTCTCCAATAACTTTCTACTAGCATACGCTACAGGAAATAATTCTCCTTCATGTTCCTGTAGTAGGACTGCACCTATCCCTACATCGGATGCATCGGTCCTCAGAACAAATTGCTTATTTACATCAGGAAGCCTGAGAAGGGGTGGACTAATAAGCGCTCGCTTCAGATCATTGAACGCCTTGTCCTGGGCGCTTCCCCAAATCACTCTATTGGGTGAACCCTTCCTCGTCAGGTCCGACAGTGGGGCAACTAGTGCAGAGTAGTTTGGTATGTAGTCTCTGTAATACCCCGTGAGACCAAGAAACGACCTGACTTGGGTTTTCGTCTCGGGTTTTGGAGCTTTTTTGATTTTATCAAGGGTACTCTGCTTCGGGCCCAACTTCCCGTTTCCAACTGTGTGGCCCAAGAACTCCAATTTAGTGAACCCTATTTCACACTTACTCGGACGAGCTGTCAGTCCGCTCTCTCTCAACGTCTGAAATAACAACTCCAAACACTCTACATGCTCGTCCCATGTCTCGGTATGAATCAAAATATCATCCAGATAATTGACAACATTTGGCACATCTCTCAAAATGGTTCTCATTAACCTAGTGAAAACTGCCGGTGCCCCAACCAATCCAAAGGGCATCGTTTTAAATTGCCATAACCCATCTGGTGTCACAAAGGCAGTCTTCTCTTTCGCTGACTGTGTCATTTCAACCTGCCAATATCCCTTCGTTATCGATTCGACTGAAGTACTTGTCATTCGACAATTCCGAGAATATCTCTGTCATGGTTTGCATAGGTTCAGCTTCATACGTGGTTACTTTATTGAGCTTCCTATAATCCACGCAGAATCTCTTCGTACCATCAGGTTTAGGTACCAACACCACAGGTGAACTATAAGGTGAGTTTGAAGGTTCAATGACTCCCATGTCAATCATTTTCCTGACTTCCTCTTGTAACGAATCTCGCATCGAGAGTGGTACTGGGTAAGGCTTTGCTTTGATTGGTTTATCAGTAGTTAACTTGATGTCACATTTGAGAACATCGGTTTTGCCAGGTACATCAGTCAGGACATCAGTGAACTTGGATAACACTCGTTTAACCTCGTGTGATTGGCCTACACCTAATTCGTCATTTACGACAACATCAGATGCCGATTCACTCTGATTAGTCTGCAGCGCAGGCAGTTCGAAACAACTTTCCTGCTCCTCATCCTCAGACATTGAAATGACTGTAGTCCCAACCACATTTGACTTGTTCCTACTTATGTACTCTTTCAGCAGGTTTGCATGAAAACTTTTCGACTTCCCATTGACATCGATTGAATAGCTCGATTCGCCAATTTCACTCAATACGGTGAATGGCCCCTTCCACTGCATCAACAGCTTGTTTTGATCAGTAGGCAAGAGTATCAACACCAAATCACCTGGTTTGAACTTGCGACTTTTAGCCTTCCGGTTATAGTACTTCTTGTACCTCTCTGACGATTCCTGTAACTCTGATCTAGCCAGAGCGCAAGTCTCCTCTAGCCGTTCTCTCAAATCTAGGACATACTGATATGTTGACCTAGTTTCAGGGTTGTCCACTTCAGATGTCCACATCTCCTTCAAAATGGCCATAGAACCTCTCACTGTCCTACCATAGAGTAACTCGAACGGTGCGAAACCTGTGCTGGCTTGCGGAGCCTCCCTATACGCAAATAGTAGTGGTCCTATATAGCGGTCCCAGTCTGACGGTCTCTCCTCACACATGCGCTTTAGCATTCTCTTCAAGGTACCATTGAATTTCTCAACTAGACCGTTGCAGATCGGGTGGTAGGGGGTAGTGGTGAGTTGTCGCAGTGACAGTAATTGACTCACCTCCTTCATCACATCTGAGGTAAACTGTGACCCCCTGTCAGTCAGGATCTCAGATGGGACTCCCACTCTTGAAAATATGTCCACCAAAGCTTCTGCCACTCTCTCAGTATCTATGTTACGCAATGGAACTGCCTCGGCAAACCTCGTTGCATAATCGACAAGTGTTAGGATATACCGATTCCCATGCTTGGAAGTAGGACTGATCGGTCCGACAATGTCTACCGCCACCCTCTTGAATGGTGTGTCAATCAAGGGCATGTGACCCAATGGGACCTTAGTGACCCTTCCCTTATCACATGTTCTCTGGCAAATATCGCATGACTTGCAATAACGCATTACGTCGGATCCTACACCTGGCCAGTAGAACTGAGACTGAACTTTGTCAGTTGTCTTGGCTATCCCTAGGTGACCCGCCATAATACTGTCATGAGCCAGTTTCATCACTTGATTTCTGAACTTTTCGGGTACAACCAATTGGTCACTAGGCTTGTCATTCCCCGAAACTTTGCGATATAGAATATCATTCCTTAAAATGAATTCGGAGATCCCCTCTTTACCTTTCAGTGGTCTGGGATTCCCAACATGCTTGGGGCAATTTTTGAGGGTTGAATCCTCCTTCTGAGCTTGTCTCAATTGCTCAGGTGTTACGTCATCCATAGGAACATTAGCCGTTTTTAGGGGTTTCAGATTTTCATTTCGTTTTTGCTTTTGTGCACGTGTCTCTACGGCACCTCCAATATCTGAGTCATCGCCTACGTCATCACTTGGAATCATTTGATCCGCAGCGACTTCCGGTTCATCACGTGACTCAACACTGGTTCCTATTTCAACACTAGCTGTTTCTTCCACATTGTGAGGTTCACACTGCTCACTTGGAACTTCTTTTACACTCCAATCTGGGTCGGGATTCTCAGGACCTCGAACACCAGGAACATTCCCAATTATTAAGTCATACACTGGCCTCTTCATACAGAGAGCCTTGAGGGATCCTGTGAAAAAGGGCGTGTCCACCGCCACGATAGCTTCTGGAATCTTCCTCACTGTACCGTCAATCAGTACACACAGTTGATCTACACAGGTCAACTGATCATTGGAGATCAAATCTCTCCTAACGATGACACCAGAACACCCGCTATCGCGTAACACTGACACCTTCCTCCCTTTAAGATAGCCCTCAACCACCGGCATGCGCTTCTTAACATCTGACAAAATTTTCTCAGTAATGTCGGTAGGCTCCTCACACGCCGCACTGACTATTGGGATCTCGTGACCACACGCTAAATTAATTGAATAGCTGTCACTTTCCTTGATTTGTTTCATCAAACACAGATTCGCGGTTTGTCCGCTACGATGATCTTTTTGCGACCCATCGCTCGATCCTAGCTTGTCGGGTTTGGCATTTTCAGTCGCAACCGCCGATTGCGCTTTAAACCTCTGCCTGCAATCGTTTGCCTTATGCCCCAATTTCCCGCAAACAAAGCATTTTATGGCTGAACGCGTGTTTCTGTTTTCACCAGCGTCTATAATTTTGGTTTTGTATTCCTGACTGTTAAGGTTACCGTTAGGTTTTTTCCCATTTCCCTTATTTGGTTGGAAGGATTTCACACATTTTTCAAGATCCCTGTGATGCGCTTCTAAGTATTTGTCAGCCAGCTCTGACAGCGCTTTAGAAGTCTTGCAGTCATGTTCTCTCAGGAATAATGCCAATTCCTAGCTGCATACATTTAGGAACTGCTCCCGCAACATGAGATCTGAAAATTCCTCGAACGTTTTGTTAATTCCGCCCATTTCCAACCATCTGGCCATATAATTTTCCAACCTTGCCATATATTGAATTGATGTTTCTCCTTTTTTGGGCCTTTCTCGTCTGAATTTCTGACGGAAGCCTTCCTCTGTAAATTGAAATCGTTTCAACAGGGCTTTCTTTAGCTTTTGATAATCTTGTGAGTCATCGGGTGGTAGCCTAGAGTAAACACGGAGACTTTCTCCCTTTAGACACAGACTCAAATTTAATGCCCATTGTTCCTCTGGCCACTCTTGCGCTGTTGCGAATCGCTCGAAGCGCAGCAAGTATGCGTCGAGGTCTTCCTTCTCATCAAAGTGAGGCATTTTGGGCGTTGGGATTCTATTTGGCTCGCGGCTTGAAGTGGAGCTACGGGAGGAATTCAAATCGGCATTGCCATTGCTATTTTGCTGCAACTCAGCTTGCTTTTCAAGTTTAGCCAATTCAAACATTCTTTGTTTTTCCGCCTCAGCCCTTTGCTTTTCCGCCTCAGCCCTTTGTTTTTCCGCCTCAGCCCTTTGCTTTTCCGCCTCATCCCTTTGCTTTACCGCCTCAGCCCTTTCTTTTTCCGCCTCAGCCCTTTCTTGTTGCCTTTCGTCACGAGCGATCTGCTGCTGCTCTTTGACGAAGTTTAAGAGTTCGCCACCCGTAAGACCCATTTTAGCCCCCAACTCAGTTAATTCTCTAATATCCATCATTCAGTCAGGCAAACACATGTACCAATAACAATATATCAAATATATATGGTTTCAGAAACTTCTCAGTTTTGTAAGTCACTTCGGGATATACTCCTTTCTGGTGTTTTACACTTTTCCCGTTTTGTTTCTATCTTTTAAACACTTCCCCGTTTTGTTTCTATCTTTTAAACAATTCCCCGTTTTGTTTCTCTCTTTTAAACAATTCCCGGATAGGTCCCCATTAATTGTCACAACTTCCGTGGGATAAAACAAAATGGCACCTTCTAGCGCCCCCTCTGTTGCGACCCCGGGTTTTTCCTTTGGCCTTCAAAGCCGATAAAAATAAAATTTTAGATAGATTCAGGGAAGTAAACTCAAAGGACCAAAAAACTACTGAGATGTTTCTGAAAGTTAACAAAAACGATATATTTACAATGATACGATCTCTACTGATTTGTACAAGGATTATTGGTACTAGAAATTTGGAATATTACAGACAGATTTTACAATATTATACGGCCGTTAAATTTTTAAAAGATTACTTAACTTATCTTACGCGGCGCGTGCCGGCTCTCGGTTCCTTTCGTAGCTGTTCTGACCTCCTTGCGTCACCAACAACGATGTCGGGATTCTCCCTCGTAGGCTGGTATCCCGTGACTTGGTCAGGAGCAAACCCGTTCCCCGCTGGTCCAATTCGACTCAACGTTTGTATCCCAAGGAAGGCTTCCTCCTGGGTGAACTCCGAAAAACTCTGCCGAAGTCACGCCTGTCCCGGTTAAACGACGCACCAATCTAATAAACAAACAGTCCACCGGTTCCTCCGTCCGTCCCCTCGATTATTAATCTTTTATCTCAGATGAATTTCTTTTCACAATAGATCGGAAAACTCAAAAACTCTGAACTAAACTCCTCATCACCGAAAATATCTCTTCTTATATATAGCCGGGTTTAATCTCCCGAAAGTTCTTTTCCAGGAATCCTGACGGAAAAACATCGAGAATCATCCATGTCTCGAAGATACGACTGATAGTTCAACGTTCATCGGTCGACGATATCCGGTCACCTGCTAAAAATAACTTCCCGTATGTTCTGGAAATTTGTACTCGCTAATACCGAATAGCGCCATCACTTCTCGTAGCTTCCAGAAAAAAACGCACAAGTTGTCAGTCACGACGTGACATTCATAGTGATGCTTGATCAAAGTGCAGCGTTTGACACTATACGATCAAGATCTTTTACTACACCGTCTTACTGAATCGTTTGCAGTCACAGGTACCGCACATTCATGGCGTGTGTCTTATTTGAAACAACGTACCCAGTCAGTTATGATAAATACAAAGTCTTCATCTAGTAAGGACTTACTGACAGGCTTTCCCCAGGGTTCTGTATTTGGCCCATACATGTATCCATGCATTGTATACATCTCCACTGTTCGCAATTGCAGAGAAACACGGAATTAACATACACATGTAAGCTGACGACACACAGTCATATGTTTCATGTGATCCAAAGGATGCTGATACTGTGCGTCGACTGGAGAGTACGATATCAGAAATACGAGAATGGATGACAGACAACCACCTAAAATTGAATGATACTAAAATTATCTATCTATCTATCTATCTATCTATCTATCTATCTATCTATCTATCTATCTATATATATATATATATATATATATATATATATATATATATATATATATATATATATATATATATATATATATATATATATATATATATATATATATAATTATTTGTAAAAGAAGTACAAAGAAGTTTCTGTAACACATCACAGAAATTACGATAGGAACTACAAAGATTGCTGCAAGTGTATCAGCCAGTAACATAGGAGCCGTTTTAGACTCAGAATTAGGCATGATCCCCCATATTAACAGTGTTGTTAGGACGTGCTACTCGCATCTCCGCCAGATATCACATATCCGCCCATTCCTGACTCGTGATGCCACTGCTACATTGGTCAACGTTATCATCACGTCTCGTCTGGATTATGTAAATAGCCTGTTGTTTGGACTCCCCAACTCTACAACTCGCAAGCTGGAATTGGTTCAAGAAAATGCTGCTCGTATAGTTTGTAAGAAAAGCAAAAGAGACCATGTTACACCACTACTGGAATCACTGCATTGGCTTCCAATAGATTTTCGAGTGAAGTTTAAAATTAACCTACTCACCTACAAAGCTCTGCACGGTCTCGCCCCTACTACCTGTCTTGTCTCCTTACAACGTACAAACCTAGCAGAACCATACGGTCATCATCGAAGGAATTGCTCAAAGAGAAGAGAACAAGATGCAAGACCGGCGACAGAGCCTTCTCAGTCAGCGCTCCCAGATTATGGAACGCCTCACCGAACTCTGTGCCTGTATGCAGTTCTCTTACCACTTTTAAATCTGCTTTAAAAACATATTATTTTAGACTCGCTTTTACTGGGTAAATGACTGTGTTTTAACTTTTATTATGCATAGATAGTACGTTTGGAACTACTTACTTAATTCTTAACATTTTTTACTTTTAAATGTATTTTTTATTTATTTACTACGGTTAGGGTTCTATTTTTTATCATTTAGTATTGGGTGTTTATTACTATCTGTTTTAGGCTTTTACAATAATTGTCTTACTGTACTATAGTTTCTCATACTTATTTATATTTAGACATTGACTCTATTTTACTATTTGCATACTTCTGAAATTGTTTTGGACTATTGCGTTTTAGTTTTTAGTATCGTGTAGTATACGGATGTGTTTTTTATATTGTTGCTTTTGGCTGTTACATTTTTTTGCCTTATTGGTTCTATATATTAGTATTTTGGTTTTTGTTACTATTTGTTTTCAGGTTTTACATTTGTAAAGCGCTTTGAGCAGCTTTGCTGATTATGCGCTATATAAATATTACTTACTATTATTATGTAATGTACATACTATGTACATGTTATGCAATGTACATGCTATGTATATCTATGAAATGTACAATCTATGTGCATCTATGTAATGAACATCCTTTGCACATCTATATACTGTGGATACTATTTACATCGATGTTATTTACATACTATGTAATGTAAATTATGTGTATCTAAATCTTATGTGCATGCTATGTGCCACTATAAAATGTATATACTATGTACCTCTATGTAATTTATGTAGTATGTACATATATGTAATATGCATACTGTGTACACCTATTCTATGTACATACTATGTGCATGCTATGTATTGTGCATGCAATGTATATCTATGTAATTTACAATCTATGTGCATCTACGTAATGTACATGCTATGTATTACAGCATTATTTCTCCATGCAGCATGTAACTGTGCTGTATTCAAAAAATAATACATAACGATACACTGCACTGGATTGAACATTCACATTTACCTTAAGTTTTTAGTTGGTGTAATAGTTGTAGAATTGGTAGTTGTCTCTAAGAGTCAATGGTTACGTATATTTTGAATTTTTTGTAACATGACATGTTTACTGGAATTTGGCTGCCTGACATTAAATTTTGGTGACAATTAGTATTGTCTCAGTTTCAAAGATTTCGATCTCATTTTGAGAAGGATTGTTTTTTGGTAGACTTGCCAATCATTCACATGCTTGTATTGGTGGCAACTATTTATTAATACACCTATTGAGGTCCGCAATATTGCATCGTGTTAACTATTGTAATAATAACTGCGTACGCCTTTGTTATTTCTCAATTAGATAAACAGGGGCGTATCCAGGATTTTCTAACCCGGGGGGCGCGAATTACTATCTAAGCGGAGCGCCACCTTCGGTTGGCGCGCAGCGTACAAGAAAATTTCTGGTTTTGATACCCCCCAGATCACCGGAAATGGCATTTCTCGGGCTTGAAAATGACCAACCAGATGTACACTTTTTGCCTGAGAACCAAGTATTTCCCAATACTTTTTTTCCATCCATAACCTTTTGGAAGATTGTCACTAGTCACAAATCATGTTCGACCTCATCGCATGTCCTGCGGATCATTGCTTTTGTAGGTGATTCTACGCATAGGCGTACGGGACCATTTCAGTTTGGGGGGGGGGCAGAGCTTTTTGTGCCCGAAAGTTCCCGTGACACTATCTAAGCGGAGCGCCACCATCGATTGGCGCGTAGCGTAGAAGAAAATTGTTGGCAAATAATTCCTCTCAGATTGCGGGAAGCGGCACTTCTGAGGCCTTGCAAGTTGCATCTAAACATTCTTTATTTTATAATCTCACGTTTTAGAAATTTACACTTCCCCAAAAATTTGGTAAAGTAGAAGAAGAAAAAAAGGTAACATCACTTTGAAGGGGAAAAATGGGACAGTATATTTTTTAAGCTCCTATTTAGTTACCTTATTTATTATTTTAACACAGTACTCAGCTACATCCAGAAAAACATACACTGTTTAACGACACGTAGGCGGGATAATGTCGCTGTGTCGGGTGAGACTGCAATTTGTCTCACAAAAAAGTATAAAATATAACAAAGAATATGATAAACCTGTACTTCTAGGCTTGTAGGCACCCCCCCCCCCCACCCCACCATCCATGAAAAAGAAAATGTTCCTTATATACACTCATGTCGGGGATGTCCAGGTCAAGGGCGGCGGAAGCACTTTTAATCTGGGGGGGGGGGCACCGACATCAAAGGGCACTTTGCAGAAATTCGATTGGACTGATGCAGCCTTATATTTAGTACCCTTCATAACTCTTATTGTATTATCTTATTTGTGTATACACATCACTCCATCAACGCCCCCCCCCCACCCCCTAAAGGAAAATATGCATACTAGCACTGCATTATCCAATTCGCAAATTGGTAAACAAGGAACAAGTTTTCTTTTGAGACAAAATGAGGTGAAATCATGCTAGTTGCTAATGTAGGAATCTTCCGAATTAGAGTTTTCTTTTCTTCTTAATATCTTAACAAATTTTTTCCATTCGAAATAGCTTTGAGTTTGACCCACAGATACTCATTAAAAGTCACGGGCTTAGCCAGGATTTTCAAAGTGGTATGCACGACTATCTGAGCGGAGCGCCACCATCGGTTGGCGCGGAGCGTACTAGAAAAAGTTTGGTTTTACAAACCCCTCAGATGGCCGGAAACGGCCCTCCCCGAGCGCCATTCTGGTTTCCTGGCCTCTTGCTAACTTGAGGCACCTCAATTTTTATGTAGAAAAAAGGCACATTTTAACCTGAGGAAAAGTGGGGGGCACGTGCCCCCTGTGCCCCCGGTTCTACCGCCCTTGGTCCAGGTATACAATTGACTAGTTAGAAAAAAAAATGATCGTGCAAAAAGCTTGGTAGCCCAGATGAACTGCGCTTACGGTGGTGTTACACGGAAATATTCGGGCATCATGATGCTAAATAAAGAAAATCATGGAATTGTCGGGCAAAAAAGATTCGGGCAAGCTACTGCATATTAATATATATATAGCCTATATATATACATATATATTTCCAGAGGACAAGAAATTCGGGCAAAAGTCCTGAAAAATTCGGGCAGCCTAAGAGGAGAAAAAAAATATATATTTCTCCTCTTAGGCTGCCCGAATTTTTCAGGACTTTGCCCGAATTTCTTGTCCTCTGAAATTGGGGGGGGGGGCAGTCTGCCCCCCCCGCCTCGTACGCATATGATTCTACGTCGCGGCCCACAATACCCGTCAGCCCCACTTTTGAAGGTTTTAAGCCCATTATTTGTTGAGAATTTGAAAATTCACATTTCTCGTGAATAAACTCACTTCAAAACATACCCATAATGTTGCAAAAAATTTCATCTATGGACAACCAATATAGAAAAACCTCCTTGAGCCCCTAACAGACCGGTCAATAATTGCACGAGTATAAAGGGAAGTATGATGAAGAATGTTGGTGAAGGAATTTTCTAAAATTCAGACACAGTTAATTTATTGGTGTAGAAATATTAAAACTTCTTATAACGGCTATTATAAAACTTGGTTTCGGAAATGAAAATATAGCAGATATTTCCGAAACCGAACACTATACACATAGGTGTAGGAGGCGGGGGGGGGGGGAGGGCTGCAGCCCCTAATTCGCCATGTCTAATGTAAAAGAGAGTTTTGACATGATTGGACTTCCATGCTTTTTCTCCATCTACATAAGACATTTCGTTGTTTACATTAGCATCCCGTGGTATACTGCGCAACTTTCACGAGCCGTGCGGTACACGATGGCATGCGATGTAATAACCGATGCTTACTTATGTGGCATTGACATGTTGAACGCGCGCTTTGCGGGCGAAAATTTTTGGTTATTTTTTTCGGGCAAGTCGGGCAGTTTTGAGGCTGTTCATCCTGGAACGCCATTTTCATGCTCACTGATACGATGTGATATCTGCTGTGTGCTTTAGAAATTCGAACAGGCGCGCGTAGCGAATAATTTGCCAAGGGTTGGGGCGAAGCGTACAAGAAAATTTTGCCCGAAATTGCCTCCAAGATCGCTGGAAATGGCACTACCCAGGACCATTTGTTGGCGCGAAGCGTACAAGCAAATGTTTGCCGAAATGCCTCCCAGATCGCTGGAAATGACACTTCCCAGGCCTTGTAAGTTGCATCTAAGCATTTTCTATTTTGAAATTACTAGCGATATCATAAAGAAACATGCTGAAGGGGGGGGGCGGCCGCCCCCTTCCCGAAATGCGTCATGTACCCGACGAGACGGTCGAGTTCGAGACCAGCCACAGTTGGTTTCATAGACAATTCTTTAATTGTTTAAGGCGTATATACACATACACGCGTTATGATAGACCATATATAGTATATATATAGATCATTAGTGAGAGAGGGAAAATGGAAACGTCAAAAATGGAGGGGTAGGGTGAGGCACACGCTCCTTCCGAAATCCTTGATCCGTCACTGGCTACCCTGTGTATATAATAGGGATCAGCGCTGTAATGATGTCACTGTTCCTCTTTCTCTTCCCGTTGTCTTGGCGTTTTCTTCTTCTCCCTCCTTTTCTCCTTTTTCTCTTTCTTCTTTTCTTTTCCCTTCCTTCCTCTCCTCTTTTTGTCACCCTCTTTTTTCCTTTTTCTTCTTTTTTTCTCTCCTCTTTTTCTTACCCGAGGGGCGCGCGCCCCCAACGCCCCCCTGGATACGCGCCTGATATATATATATATATATATATATATATATATATATATATATATATATATATATATACGTAGATGTGCCTCTTTTTCTCAAGCTATGTGAATTCAACTTAATTGTAATGTTTCTTGTTTTACACTTAAGAAATTAGTTTTACAACATTACATAATGCAACGATGGGCGTAGCGTTAGCTAATTGGGATATTCTGATCTCCAGTTGTTCATCTTATTATGATAAAATTTTTAGATTCCACTCATATGCATAATGTTAACGTCTTGCGGGTATTTTCCTTATTTATTATCATTATTATTATGATTATTGTTTACTTGTAAGTTAGCTATAAATCATACATACCGACCTGCAGCTGAATGTCCGTAAAATAGACACTACAAACGATTATTCTTAATCATAGTAAACCGTCGTATCATTATTTAATATCACCATTTTCGATGTTTATAATACGTACGGCGGGTACTTGGATTCGTATACCGCTAGCTGCTCGTCCGTGAAATTGACGATCGGTTGAAGTAAGTTTGTTGGAATACCAGGGTGATTCTCCACCAATGGACCTCTGCCACCCGGTAAGTTCATCATAGTATTTCTAAGCTGGTTCACTCTGTCTGTGTCAATGTTCGCAATCTGTTCGGCCGTCAATTGAAGAGCTCCACACTGGGTAAATCTTGTCCCATCCGTGCACACATTTCCTGCGTCAAGGTTGATCGGAGAAACCAGCGTTATTGCAAAAAAGATGATATTTCCGAAGGAATACATGGCAGTCGGCTGAGAAAAAGGAGCGTAAAAATGCAAAATATGAACATCCATAATTTTTTTTAGAGTGAGTGAGAGAGAGAGCTCTCCCGAGAAATAAATCAGTGTGTTCTTTCCGGAAAATAAAAAATAAATCAAGTTCGGAAGCCAAATGAGGAAAAATTGGGTCAAACTTTCAACATTTTCGTATTTTGTGACGAGTTTAAATAAACAGCATAGCCACAAAACATGAGCCGTATTGTCGAGTTTTTGAGATCAATGTCGTAAATGTTAGATAAAACTGAAATTCCCAGACGAAATGTTCAACATTTCTAAATAAAACGTCGAAATTTTGATATAAAACTCCGGAATATCGACATATTAAAACGTCCATAATTTGAGATGAAAACTCGACATTTAGATATTAAATGTGGAAATTTCAAGAGAATTCGCAAGAAAAGATGAAATTCAGTGATGAAGACAGTAGAGATTATGACATGACAATACACTTTATAGTATTTCCAATGTCTCCGCTGGGCCACTCCTTCACTCACTCATCACCCACTTACACACATACGCACGCACCCACACATGAACTTCCTCACATTTCCCTTTAGGCCTATATTACATGTAGGGATATGAGGTAATAGAACCCTTTAGATTTAGAATCTTTGTACGCTTCTATATAATTTTTATGGCTACATCAAAACGGATCTTATGAGCATGGGCGTCCATCCTAGGGTTAGGGGACGGGGGACACGCCCCCACATTTCGATGGCTGGAGGACACACTATGAACGCTACCCCCCCCCCCCCCCCCGACACACACAAACACATTTGGGGAAAGAGTAGTGTCGTGGCTCTATTTTTTTAGGGCTTACACATCTCAGGATTCATATCATCGAATATTAGAAGTTCAGTTCTATGAAAAGTGACCGAGATTTTATTCAAAGATTGTTAGTTGTCATGGGTTCGAACAAATGAGGGGTATTCTATCCTGAAACATAGGGCAAAATGGGGCTGGGGTTTCTAGTTCGCCGCATTATTCGTCAACTTGCACTTCATATGCTCATGTCAATATGATTCACTAAAAAAAGAAATAATCCACCAAAAATTAAGGCCGCATGAACTTTATTGCAGATTTCCTGAGTGACGAATTTGTCATTTTCTCCCGGAATCACGCAACTAGATGGCTGCTATCCAGCTTGGCAAGTGCCACCTCCAGCGATCTGGCAGGTATTGAAATCTGAAAATTTTCTTGGTACGCTGCGCGCTGATCGATGATGGCGGTCCGCTTAGATAGTACTTACGGCCGGAAAACTCCAATCGATTACGCCCCCCCCCCCCCCACGTTTCAAATCAGTTTGACGCCCCTGCTAATGAGGGTATATCAATCAATCAGAACAGTGCTAATGTCCAATTGTTTGAATGTAAACTTTGTCTACGACCCAACACGGGCAATGGCACAGGTTGAATTTTGTGGATCTTGTAAGATGTTAGTCGCAAATAACTTCAATTTAATCGATTGAATAGTCAAATCTAATCTATTTTAATCAAGTCAAATTAAAATTTGGCTTAAAAGCTGAAGATGGTTATAAAAAAGCAAAAGACAAAACTAGACGTACTCACCAGTAATTTCAATGAATGCTTTATATTGCAGGTTTTGTGTAGTGCTAAATACAACTGACGACAGCAAAGCTTATAGTCACCCCCGTAATATAACACCACTGCAATGCTTTACTGATCCGTGCATACGTTCGTCATCGCTATAAAGACCATGAATGAAGTAATCCGTGCAACCTATATACAGCCATAACCTGCATAACTAGCTTGGTATGGCTGCGTAGCCATTCATGGGAGGACAAAGTCATTTTGCTTTGTTCCTATTTTAAGAATCAGGAAGTTTAAGTTTAATGAATGGTTGTATTGATATGCATGCATGCATAAGGGCTGTATCCTTATAACAGCATTTTGCGTCCTTTTCTATGGTTTTTCACAACCTCACTGATTCCACGATACTATAACGACATACATAACTAGCTTATCTATGCAAATCTTACTTCTAATGGTGGCATAAAAGTCGAAAAATTGACAACTTTCAACTTTGTTTTTCTCGTAGATATTTTTCCGATGGGATCCAAATTAACCGCGCCCATAATATGAATATTTAAAAGTGTACGAACGTCAATGGCCAATGCGTAATACAACACCATGCTTGATTTGTGTAGATTGTCTATGGCAGTTGAACTAGGGAGTTGACCTTCACAACAGGGGTATATATATATATATATATATATATACACGCGTTATGATAGACCATATATAGTATATATATAGATAATTAGTGAGAGAGGGAAAATGGAAACGTCAAAAATGGAGGGGTAGGGTGAGGCACACGCCCCTTCCGAAATCCTTCATCCGTCATTGGCTACCCTGTGTATGTAGGGATCAACGCTGTAATGATGTCACTGTTCCTCTTTCTCTTCCCGGTGTCTTGGCGTTTTCTTCTTCTCCCTCCTTTTCTCCTTTTTCTCTTTCTTCTTTTCTTTTCCCTTCCTTCCTCTCCTCTTTTTTCCCCCTCTTTTTTCCTTTTCCTTCTTTTTTTCTCTCCTCTTTTTCTAACCCGGGGGGGGGGGGGGCGCGCTCCCCAACGCCCCCCTGGATACGCGCCTGATAAATGTATAACTATGTTTGAATTTTTCCTGCTTGGGAAACTCAGCAACTTAACCAGAATTCCGCTGTTTGTTTAAAAGAAAATCAAAGGTTATTATCAAATGTATATCCCCGTTTTGAATTCTATTGTCTGTTAATTCAGCAGGGAATTGACTTATTGTTCTTTTCTTTTTAATAATCTAAATGAAATGCACCATCACCATGGATATAATGTGAAGGTCTGTGCAAAGGCGGCGGAACCGGGTGGGCACAGGAGGCGCGTGCCCCCCCCCCCACTTTTCCTCAGGTTAAAATTGTGCCCTTTTTCTACATAAAAATTGAGGTGTCTCAAGTTAGCAATTAGAGGCCAGGGAACCAGAATGAACACTCGGGAAGGGCCGTTTCCGGCCATCTGAGGGGTTTGTAAAACCAAAAATTTTATTGTACGCTCCGCGCCAACTAATGGTGGCGCTCCGCTCAGATAGTCGTGCATACACATTTGCAAACCCTGGCTACGCCCCTGACTTTTAATGAATTTCTGTGGGTCAAACTCAAAGCTATTTCGAATGGAAAAAATTGTTAAGACATTAACAAGAAATAAACTCTGTTTTGGAAGATTCCTGCATTAGCAACTAGCTTGATTTCACCTCATTTTGTCTCAAAACAAAACTTGTTCCTTGTTTCCCTATTTGCACATTGGATATTGCAGTGCTATATGCATATTTCCTTGCGGTCGGGGGGGGGGGGGCGTTGATGGCGTGATGTGTATACGCAAATAAGATAATACAATAAGAGTTATAAAGGGTACTAAATATAAGGCTGCATCAGTCCAATCGAATTTCTGCAAAGTGCCCTTTGATGTCGGTGCCCCCCCCCCCCCAGATTAAAAGTGCTTCCGCCGCCCTTGGGTCTGTGTAGTGATTCGAGTGTCACCCTCACTATCTATATAGTTTCCCTGTTCTCAACCTCACCAGGAACCAGATTCCGTTGACCTAAAGTATTCAGATCGTGGATACATGGAAACAAATTATACATATTTAGTAGTTAGAGTGCACCAGATTCAAATGCTGCATGTTCAACAATCGTGCAAATCGAAATATTCTCTACGCAAGAAAAACAAGAAAAGCAAAACAAAAAGTTGACGGGGAATCGAACCCGGGACATCGCGCACACAAAACGGGGATCATGCCAATACATTACAATCATTGTAATAACAGGTCCCGGGTATCGACGTTCTATCACATTAATTTTATTCCTCTTTTCTAGATATTTTGGGCCAAGACCTCCTCGATGATTTTACGACATTTTCAAAATAGGCAGTATGTCCACGTCTCAACGTACTAGTATTGTTACACTTCTCGTTACACTGCTAAACAGTTACTACAAGCTGATTTCGAAGATTTTAAAATCAGAATGTATTAAGTCTTTTATCAGCAGACACTCCTAGGCTAAGTGCTGGTAACTAATATTGTAATTTATCCTCTTTTTGGTTCCGTTGATAATTGCAGTCACGCATGCGGATAAGGGTGTATGTGCGCGCGTGTGTGTGAGTGTGCGTGTGTGTGTGTGTATGTGTGTGACGCCTTGCTTGTAAACACGATATCTCAAGAAAGGAAGCTTGAAACTGAATCTCATAGTTCGTGTGTAGGAGTAACACGTTGAGTAGAAGAAGCCTATTGAAGCATTAATGTTATTTGGGATCACCAGGGGTCAAATTGTGTACACCTTGTAAACACGATATCTCAAGAAGGGAAATTTGGACTAATCTCATATTTAATATGTAGTTGTAGAACGTTGAGTTCATGATCCCTATTGTTTTTGGTGGAAGTCAAAGGTTTTGGGGTCAGTAGGGGTCAAATTGTGTTTTAGGTACCTGTTGCACAAATTGCACAGGACCTCTCCTGTGTTTATATTTGTTTATTAAAGATAATGGTCAGTTCCTAGTTGCTTTTAGCCAGTTGTTATATAGTTAATGATGTGCTCTTCATTACTGACAAATCTTCTTTGCGCATAATATTGTTTTCTGTTATATTTTTTTCTCTTGAGAAGCATAATTAGTTAGTTATGATTCCTTGCACTCTGTGCATTTATAAGCTAACTAATAAAATAAACCTTTTCTTTGCATAATGATGGTAGCGTTGTATCATTACACCTGTTGTTCTATTGTTAATCTCTGTAGGCTTTGTCAGGTGTTAAATGGTTAGCTCAAGGATACTGAGTTACAATAGTATTGATGAACACAACCGACCATCTGTTATTGTAGCTGTTTCTAACGAAGCTCAAGAACAGTACATTAAAACATGCCGATGTGAATAATATCTTTGAATTGTATGTGGGTGTGATGTGAGCTAGTTTAGCCTTGTTACAATGAGGCTTCCCACATAGTGCCTATTTAGAATATTGTTAATTAAAATTGATCTGGAGATTAGTCGAGGGATTTGCACCAAATGTTTGCTAATGCAACGTTAAGCATTCAAAGTTTCATGATATACAAATATATTAGCTGTACTAGAGGTCATTGTCTTAAACTCCAAAAGTCGCATAGTTGGATTAATATTCGGCATAACTTTTTTTCTAATAGGGTTGTGCATGGGTGGAATGGTTTGCCTGAGAAAGTTGTACTTGCAAGTAGTGTCAATGGGTTTAAGAATGCTTTGGACAAGCACTTTAAGCATTGTAATCGGGTCTGAGTGTTTCTGTCTTCAGTTTTTTTTTTCCTCTCTGTAAAGGGTCCTTGATGGGGACTTAAGTGTCCCTCCTGATCCTTTTTTCTACTAAACTAAACTATATACACACGTACGAAAACACATACACAGAACATGGCAAAGTAACCTCGTTTATATACACAAGACTATAGTTCTAACAGAACAAAAAGGTAAATAGCCAAAACCGTTTTTGCAATCCACATAACTGAAATGATCTTCTCTGAGACTCTAACAGTGAACTTGATATATCCTTTAATCAATGTTAACAAAATAGATGACTTGAAAAAGAAGTAAGCAAACCCCACGATTGAGATGGAATGTTTCATTAAACAGTCGATAGCTTGTCAAAGTACTTCCTCGATTTTTGGTATTTATACATGTGTTACTGAATCACTGTAGTTAGGTAGGCGGCGATGCTTCCTAGAACACTTCCTTAGTTTCTGAACTATGTGATATATTAATGTAGTCAATAATGTGAAATAGTTCATCTGACTGCGGAAAATAAATCAATGAAATGGAGTTGTGTGTTTCCCTGTTTTTCAAGAGAAATTCAACATTGTGGGATATTATTAAAATGGCTAAATTACCTGAGATCCTAAACGATAGTTTCCTTGCTCTAAAATAATGGGTAGGCGGGACGCGAATTTTTTTTTCCCAAACAGGTTCTCAATTGTGTATAAATAGTCGCTCATGATTGGTCGGAAAAGTTACGTCATAACAATAAAACCCTTCACTTCGAGGTTATCAATATGTCTGCATCCATTCGTTGCAACGAAGATATACCCGTTCAAAATTACCCGCAGCTTTTCGTAAATATATGTAGATGTGTTTGGAATTGGTTTAGACATAGTGAGCACACTAGTATTGTATGATCTACTTTGATCGAAGATTTCTGTGAAGGCATTTATCGATAACATCGCACAGTGAAAGTTTCGTACAGGGGTACATAACACATGCGATATAGGCCTATATGTATTATAACTGTGTACACAGTGCAGTGACGGAAATACATCATACTGTAGCATGGTGGGCTCATAATTGACGCACTTAAGGATTTGATCAACGATTTCTATCAAGGAAAAATCAAAATCACTCAACTGTATGTGTTTTTCATATGTGTGGTTCCTCAGAAATGTAATGATCTCAATATATTTATTGTTCTGTGCATATGCAACGTACAATTGAGCAGAACTTGACCACAAAATGTCTGCCGTGTCAAGTTCTTCCATACCGGCCTAAATTGACACATTCGTCGATAAGCTAACAGTAGTGAAGGCTTTAGTATACATCCATTGACTTTAGATGCTGTTGGCTATACTTTGAGCCTCTAAGTTTAGACAGATCAGGTCCCAGAGAGTAGTGTTGTCCATGATATTGAGGAAATGTTGGTTATTTGTAGGGTGCAAGATTTCCAAATGCCCAAAAACTGAACGTACAAAACCGGGGGAAGGGTGTTAAAAGCTTAAAAATTCCACAATTTAGTCATCAAATAGCTGAAATGGATTCAAACTCATGAAATATGTAATTCTGCTTGACTGCAAAAAGTTTAGGTGGCCTGCTCTATCGTTGCTAGTAATAATTGAAGGTGCGTCAATTACGGGGGTGCGTCAATTATGAACCCTTGACTATACACTAAACTGTTTTGTGTATATTCATTCAAGGCTGAACTCGCGTCGTGAAGTTGATTTTGGTGTAGGCCTACCCATTCCACGAAACGAATTCCGATTTCAATAGAACGGCTGACGAATCTTGGATGGCGTAAACACGAAACCGATAGAATGTAGCGTATGTTTCATAAGTAAGGTCAACATGTTATCCAAGCATTAAAAGTAAAAGTTAGGGCGTTTGCAGGGAAACCGCGTAACAAGACTTTATTAAGTGTCAGTGTGTAACTCAGTGTATGTCTTCGAACTATCAAGCGTTTGATGCTGACGTCCCGAGCAATCTGATTGGCTGAAAACTCCGTAATTGAGAACCTGTTTGGGCAAAAAAATTCGCAGGCGGGACACAGAATATAATCTAAATATTACGAGCAGCAACCGGTATTCTCGTGAAATTGCCTGCAAAATGTTCTGTTGGACGTACAATTGAGCAGCCCATCATTACAGCGGGGACATGGGATACCATTACATATTCATTGCGCTATTATGAAATATGTGTCGGAAAATATCAGAGTGAGTGAAATCGTCATTGGCAATAGAGATCAAGACGTACTTGTTTAATCTAGTATGTACAAACCATGTATTCAGAGTGTAAAATAACATTCTTAAGATTTGATGGAATATAGAGTGAAAACATTATGATATATTTAAAGTTTCGGAGCTTGTCACAATCTGAGCCTCAGGTTAACAAAGCATAGTAAAGGGCTTAGAAGAACATGCATGCATCATGAGCAAATAGCAGATCACATAGCCTACTGTGATTCATTTCATGGAGAAAACGTCACCTGCGAAAAAACCATACATAGATCTTAGATATTAATGTGTAATATCAAGGGCGTAGGAACCGGGGGGGCTGGGGGGCGCCAGCCCCCCCAGTGAAAAATGTGGAGGGGCGGAAGTATCATTCCGCCCCCCCGCTCCGCAAGTCAGAAAACCCCTGTTTCATTTCCAAATGAGAAAAAAATCTCATTTGGAGCACCAAATTGCATCTAAGGCCAGGTGAAAATACAAAATTAAGTTAACAAAATGGAGTGGGTGTTGAAGTGTGCTATATTGCACCAAATTGCATCTGAGGCCACCTGGAAATGCAAAAAATTCCAAAGGGGAGGGGGAACCCCCTCCCCTTAGACCCCTCCCCCAGGCCGGCCATCAGTCTTCAGCCCCCCCACTCAAAAGTACCTTCCTACGCCACTGTGTAATATTTCATATTCTTTCCAACAACTAATTTGCACGTTGCAGTAAATGTGTCAAGGTTTGTTGTCTACATGGCTTGTGCAATTATCGGTTGTTTGCTTTGTTTAGTCAGTTTGTATTGTCAGTTTGTATTGTCAGTTTGTATGGTCTTCTGGAAATTCCAAATTTGGCAATGTTCATTAAACCGTAACAGAGCAACGACTAGCTCAAATACGTCTTGCAGATATTGCGGATGGGCATTGTAAAATCTGAAAGGCAAAGCTAAAAAAGAAGATAAAAGAACATTTACAGTGCACCATTATGTACTAATTAACAACTGGGACTACTGTAAATTGATTACAATGGTGTTCCTTTAAAAAACACTGTACTGTGCCAGGGTCCGTGTTATTCCGCCATCGGTACTTTCCGCCATAGAAATTGTGCACTTTGCGCCATGTTGTACACGTGTGTAGTTAGTTCCATAATAACATGTTTGATTTTGAATGGCAAAGAAAAAAAGTTAAAGAAATCATGGTTGAGCGCCTGGGGAACTGCCCCCCGAGGCCCTGCCCATGCCCTCTTTTCGTCCCGTAGGACCTGGCGAGGAGTTAGTTCCATTTATACCTTCTAAATAGGTTACACATCGGGTTTCCAAACAGTTTGAAAACAGCCCTCAGCAGTCTGTCCGTTTGGTCTTGTTCCGGTCTCGTACCCATCCCAGCACCTAGACAGTCTAGCCTGTATATGGATTGTCAACCTTCATTTGCAGTTGGAAACTTGATTGCAACGCAACATTGAATACACACCTACATATCTCATTCATAATTAACAATTTATTCTTGCACAAAAGCGGTTTTAATTGATCAATCAGATCAACCAGACGCTTAGACAATCAGATCAAGCCGACGCGAAGACAACCAGAGCAACCAGACGCGAAAACAGCCAGGTCAACCAAACACGCAGACAATCAGACACGTAGATCAATCAGACGCGCAGATCAATCAGATGCGCAGACAATCAGATACGCAGACAATCAGGCACGCAGACAATCAGACACACAGACAATCAGACACAGAGACGCGAAAAATCAGACACTCGGACAAACAGACAAACAGACAATCAGACAATCAGACACGCAAACAATCAGACACGCAGACAATCAGACACGCAGACAATCAGACACACAGACAATCAGACACGCACAATCAGACACGCAGACAATCAGACACGCAGACAATCAGACACGCAGACAATCAGACTGTCAGACAATCAGAAACACAGATACTCAGGCAGGCAGAGACACGGACAAACAGACAATCAGACAATCACACACGCAGACACGCAGACAATCAGACAAACAGACAATCAGACACGCAAGCCATCAGACAATCATCCACGCAGACAATTAAACAATCAGACAAACAGACACGCATATAAGCAGAACACGCAAGAGCATCAGAAACGCAGACACGCAAGACAATCAGACACGCGGACAATCAGACACGCGGACAATCAGACACGTGGACAAAAAGACACGCACACAATCAGACACGCGGACAAATAGACACGCACAGACTCAGACAATCAGAAAATCGGACACACAGACAATCAAACAATCTGACAATCAGACATGAAGACAATCATACACGTAGGCAATCAGATAATCAGATACGCAGACAATCAGACACGCAGACAATCAGATACGCAGACAATCAAACACGCAGACAATAACACACGCAAGACAATCAGACACGCAGAGACTCAGACAATCAGACAATCGGACACACAGACGATCAGACAATCAGAGATGCAGACACGCAGACAATTAGACACTTAGACACGTAGACACGCAGACAATCAGACACGCAGACACGCAAGACAATCAGACATGCAGACAATCAGACACGCAGAAAATCAGACACGCAGACAATCACACACGCGGTCAATCAGACACGCAGACAATCAGACATGCAGACAATCAGACACGCACACAATCAGACACGCAGACAATCAGACATGCAAACACGCAGACAATTAGACACGCAGACAATCAGACACGCTGAAACGCGGACAATCAGACCCGCAGACAAACACACACGCAAACATACAGACAAACACAAAAACAGACAATCACACAATCATACACGTGGGCAGTCAGACAATAAGACAAAGAGCAAGCAGACAATCAGACATGCAGACAATCAGACTATCATCCACGCAGACAATAAAACAATCAGACACACAGATACGCAGACACGCAAGACAATAAGACAGGCAAGACACACCAGACACTCAGACACGCAGACAATCAGACAATCAGACACGCAGACAATCAGACAAACAGAAAATCAGACCATCACACACGCACCCACGCGGACACGCAGACACGCAGACAATCATACAATCTGATACGCATTCAATCAAAACCTAGCTAATCATGCACGCAGACAATCAAACATGCAGACAATCATACACGCAGACAATCAGACACGTAGACGCGCACACAATCAGACACGCAGAAAATAAGATAAGCAGAAAATCAGATACAAAAACAATCAGACACGCAGACAATCAGACCCGCGGACAATCAGACACACGTAGACAATCAGACACGCGGTCAATCAGACACGCAAACAATCAGATACACAGACAATCAGACACGCAGACAATCAGACCCGTGGACAATCAGACACACGTAGACAATCAGACACGCGGTCAATCAGACACGCAGACAATCAGATACGCAGACAATGAGACAGGCAGACAGGCAGACACGCAAGACCATCAGACACGCAGACATGCAGACACGCAGACAATCAGGCACGCAAATACTCAGACACACAACACTCAGACAATCAGACACGCAGAGACGCGTACAATCAGACACGCAAACAAACAGACAAACAGACAATCACACAATCAGGCAATCATACAATCACACACGTTAACACGTGGACACGCAGACAATCAGACAAAGAGCAAGCAGACAATCAGACATGCAGACAATCAGACAATCATCCACACAGACAATAAAACAATCAGACACTCAAACACGGAAGACCATTAGACACGCAGACACGCAAGACAATCAGACACGCAGACAATCAGGCACGCATACAATCAGATAGGCAGACAATAAAACACGCAAGACACACAAGACAATCAGACACGCAGAAAAGCAAATATGCAGACAGGCAGACACGCAAGACCATCACACACGCAGACACTCAGGACAATCAAACACTCAGGACAATCAGACACGCAGATCAATCAGACACGCATACAGTCAGACACGCATACAGTCAGACACGCAGACAATCAGACACGCAGACAGACAGAGACGCAAGACCATCAGACACGCAGACAGGCAGAGACGCAAGACCATCAGACACGCAGACACCCAGGACAATCAGACACGCAAGACAATCAGACATGCATACACAATCACACACGTAAACACGCATACACGCAGACAATCAGACAAAGAGCAGGCAGACAATCAGACATGCAAGATAATCAGACAATCATCCACGCAGACAATAAAACAATCAAACAATCAGACACTCAAACACGCAAGACCATCAGACACGCAGACACGGAAAAGAAGACAATCAGACACGCATACAATAAGACATGCAGACAATCAGACTCGCGGACAATCAGACACACGGACAGGCAGACACACAAGACCATCAGACACGCAGACACCCACGACAATCAGACACGCATGCAGTCAGACACGCAAGAACATCAGTGACGCAGACACCCAGGACATTCAGACACGCAAGACAATCAGACACGCATACAGTCAGACACGCAGACAATCAGACACGTGGATAATCAGATAATAGAATATGCAGACAATTAGACAAGCAGACATGCAGACAATCAGACAATCAGACACGGAGACAATCAGACACGTAGACAATCAGACATGGAGACAATCAGATATGCAGACACGCAGAAAAGCAGGTACGCAGACACACCTACAATCAGACAACGGAGACATCAGATACGCCGACATGTACCATCAGACACGCAGACAATCAGACACGCAAACACGTAGACAATCAGACACACAGACATGCAGACACTCAGACACGCAACACTCAGACAATCAGACACGCAGAGACGCGGAAAATCAGACGCGTAGACAAACAGACAAACACACAAACAGAAAAACACAAAAACAGACAATCACACACGTGGACAATCAGACAAAGAGCAAGCAGACAATCAGACATGCAGACAATCATACAATCAGACAATCATCCACGCAGACAATAAAATAATCAAACAATCAGACTCAGATACGCAGACACGCAGGACCATTAGACACGCACGCAACGCAAGACAATCAGACACGCAGACAATCAGACACACAGACAATCAGAAAATCAGACACACCGACAATCAGACAATCAGACCTGCAGACAATCAGATACACAGACACGCAGACAACCAGACACGCAGACAACCAGACACGCAGACAACCAGACACGCAGACAACCAGAGAAGCAGACAACCAGACACGCAGAGACATGGACAATCAGACACGGTGACAAACAGACAAACAGACCATCAGACCATCACAGACGCAGACACGCGGACACGTGGACATGCTGACAATCAGACAGTCAAACACCAAAACACGCAGACACTCAGACAAACAGACATGTAGACAATCAGACACGCAGACAATCAGTCAATCAGACAATCATCCACGCAGAAAATAAAACAATCAGACACGCAGATACGCAGACATGCAGACAATCACACTCGCAGACAATCTGGGACTCAGATAATCAGACACGCAGGCAATCAAACACATAGACATTCAGCCTCGAAAACACGCAGAAAATCAGACAAACAGACACGACAATCCGAAACGCAGACAAGCAGACACGCAGACAATCATACAATCTGATACGCATACATTCAAAACCTATTAAATCTGACACACAGACAATCAAACATGCAGACACGCAGAAAAGCAGGTACGCAGACACACATACAATCAGACAACGCAGACATCAAATACGCCGACATGCACCATCAGACACGCAGACACGCAAGACAATTAGATACGCAGACAATCAGACATGCAGACAATCAGACACGCAGACACGCAGACAGTCACACGCAGACAATCAGACATGCAAACACGCAGACAATCAGACACGCGGATAATCAGACACGCAGACAGTCAGACAACCAGACACGCAGACACGCGGACAGTCAGACATGCAAGACAACCAGACACACAGACATGCAAGACAATCAGACATGCAGAAACGCAGACAATCAGACACGTGGACAATCAGATACGCAGACAATCAGATACGCAGACAAGCAGACAATCATGCACGCAGACAATCATACCTGCAGACAATCATACACGCAGACAATCTGATACGCAGAAAATCAGACAGGCAGACAATCAGACACGCAGACAATCAGACACTTAGAGACAGAGTCATGCTAGACTTGAAAGCATACATGAGCGGAAGCCTATGTACTATGTTATTACTACTTTGGAATAATTAACAAGGACATTCAATTGAAATGTTCATTCAATTCCTCAGAACCAGTTTTTTTTTTCTCGAGATAACAACTTGTAATGCTAACACTTTTGGCAGTAGAAGTGAACTTGAAGCAAACAGACAATTAACCACCTTAGACAATTAACCACATCCCTAACTAATCCTAATGCAAAATAAACAAAGCATTATTTTGTTAGTGTGCAGACTAATCTAGGAATATGTGTAGTTTACACAAATTACGTGAAACAGATTTATCAATGAATATATGTGGATTACAAAACTAACATAGTTCACTTATCTATGAATATATGTGGCTAACACCACTTTACATTATGGATTTATCTAGCAGTATCTGTGACTTAGAATACATACGAATCATATTTATCTATATATATCTATGACCTAAATAATAGATTAATCAATGAATATCTGTGGATTACACCACTTTACATTATGGATCTATCTATGAATATCTGTGACTTGAACAAATTTACTTTTGTTAATCTAATAATTTCTATGGCTTAGAATACATATGAATCATATTTATATATGGGTATGTAAGACCTGCATGGCAGAGTAATCTACCAACATATGTGGCTTAGAATACTAAAGAATAGGATTAATCTATAAACATATGTGGCTACATCGTTTACAAAATGGTGTATCTATTAATATTTGTGACTTAAAATATTAACACAGTTAACCTATTCATGAATATATGTGGCTTACAATAGTTACATAGCTCATTTCCTTATGAATATCTGTGGTTTCGAATACTTACAAATAGGATTAAACTATGAATATCCGTGGCTTAGAATACTAACGAATAGGCTTAATCGTTGAATATATGTGGCTTAGAATACTTACAAATAGGATTAAGCTATGATTACTGTGGCTTAGAATCCTTCCATTAGGACTAATCTATGAATATATGTGGCTTAGAATACTTACTTATAGGCTGAAACTATCAATTTATGTGGATTAGAAAAAGTAAAAATAGGCATAAACTATGAAAATCTGTGGCTTAAGGCCCGGTCACACTACAGCGATATTTTATCGGAGTACGGTCCGATTTTTCCGATTTTAGGCCGAAGAGTGAGGTTTGTAGTAGTGAATGTAATGAATGCAGTGGAATATTCGAATACCTACTCCAAATCTGAGGGGTTCTGGAACGGACTACATTCTAAAGTGACGTCACATCGAAAAACGATAAAAATCGGAAGAGAAATCGGATAGCTATCCGATAAAAGGAAACGGAGTCAATATCAAAAGTTAGGAGAGGGCTATTCCACATCTGAATGGCTCAACAGATAGCAAATCAGGTCCTATATCACTGTGGCTAGAAGACCCGAACGAAAAACTGGCTGTTTCGATTCCTCCGGGAAAATTGGATAGTATTCCGATAAAAAATCGGTATAGTGTGACCGGGCCTTAAGAATACTTACAAACAGAACTAAAACATGAATATCTGTTCCTTAAAATACTTAAGATAGGATTGAACTATGAATATATGTGGCTTAGAAAAGTTACGAATAGGTTTAAGCTATGAATATATGTGGATTAGAATACTTACGAATATGCATAAACTATGAATATCTGTTGCTTCGAATACTTATGAATACCTTTAGGCTATGAACATATGTGGCTTAGAATACTTACAAATAGACGTAAGCTATGAATATCTGTGGCTGAGATAATTTACAAATAGGCTATAGCTATGAATAAATGGGGCTTAGAATACTTACGAATATGATTATACTATGAATATCTGTGGCTTAGAACACTTACGAAAAGGCTTAATCTTTGAATAACTGTAGCTAACAATACTTACGAATAGGATTAAATTACGAATATCTCTGGCTTGGACCTTACAAATAGGATTGATCTATGAATATCTGTAGCTAACAATACATCTTATATGTTAAAGCTTTCAATATCTGTAGCTTACATTACTTACAAATAGGTTTAAACTATGAATATCTGTGGCTGAGAATACTTAAGAATAGGAATAAGCTATGAATATATGTGGCTCAGAAAACTTACGAATAGGTTTAAATTATGAATATCTGTGGCTTAAATTACTTACGAATAGGTTTAAACTATGAATATATGTGGATTAGAAAAGTTACAAACAGGATTAAGCTATGATTACTGTGGCTTAGAATCCTTCCATTAGGACTAATCTATGAATATATATGGCTAAGAATACTTTATAATAGGCTGAAACTATCAATATATGTGGATTAGACAAGTTACAAATAGGCATAAACTATGAATATCTGTGGCTTTGAATACTTTCGAATTGGCTTATTGTTTGAATGTATGTGGCTTAGAATACTTACGAATATGCATAAACGATGAATATCTGTTGCTTCGAATACTTACGAATAGGTTTAAGCTATGAACATATGTGGCTTAGAATACTTATGAATATGCGTAGCTATAAATATCTGTGGCTGATATAATTTACAAATAGGCTATAGCTATGAATATCTGTGGCTTAGAATACTTACGAATAGGCTTAATCTTTGAATAACTGTAGCTTACAATACCTACGAACAGGATTAAACTACGCATATCTGTGGCTTAGAAAACTTACGAATCTGTGGTTTACGAATAGGATTGATCAATGAATATCTAGAGCTAACAATCATACGTATATGTTTAAGCTTTGAATATCTGTAGCTTACATTACTTAAGAATAGGTTAAAGCTATGAATATCTGTGGCTGAGAATACTTAAGAATAAGATTAAACTATGAATATCTGTGGCTTAGAATACTTACGAAGGAATTAACTATGAATATATGTGGCTTAGAATACATTCGATTAAGATTAAACTATGAATATCTGGGGCTAAGTAATTACGAATAGAATTAATCTATGAAAATCTGTGGCTTTCAATACTTACGAATGGAACTAAAACATGAATATCTGTTTCTTAAAATACTTACGATAGGATTGAACTATAAATAAATTTGGCTTAGAAAATTTACAAATGGGCATAAACTATGAATATGTGTGGCTTAGAATACTTTTGAATAGGTTTAAACTATGAATATCTGTGGCTTAGAATACTTACTTATGGGATTGAACTATGAATATTTGTAACTTAGAATACTTACAAATATGATTAAGCTATGAATATATGTGGCTTAGAATACTTACGAATAGGCTTAATCTTTGAATATCTGTGACTTAGAATACTTAAGAATATGCTTAATCTATGGATACCTGTGGCTTAGAATACTTACGAATGAGGCATAAACTATGAATATCTGTTGCTTAGAATACTTACAAATAGGTTTAAGCTATAAACATATGTGGCTTAGAAAAGTTACAAATAGGCATAACTATGAATATATGTTACTTAGAATACTAACGAATAGGTTTAAACTATGAATATATGTGGCTTAGAAAAGTTACAAATAGGATTAAGCTATGATAACTGTGGCTTAGAATCCTTCTATAAGGATTAATCTATGGATATATGTGGCTTAAAATACTCACTAATAGTATGAAACTATTAATATATGTTGCTTAGAATACTTACGATTAAGCTTCAACTATGGATATCGGTGGCTATGAATACTTACGAATATGCTTAAACTATCAATATATGTGGCTTAGAAAAGTTACAAATAGGCATAAACTATGAATATTTGTGCTTAGAATACTTTCGGAGAATTTAAACTATGAATATCTGTGACTTAGAATACTTAGAATACTTACGTATAGGATTACTTAGAATACTAACGAATAGGCTTAATCTTTGAATATCTGTGGCTTAGAATACTAAAGAATCGGCTTTATTTATGGATACCTGTGGCTTAGAATTCTTACGAATAGGCTTAAGCTTTGAATATCTGTGGCTGAGAATACTTACAAATAGGATATAGCTATGAATATATGGGGCTTACGAATAGGATTATATTATGAATATCTGTGGCTTAGAAAACTTACGAATAGGCTTAATCTTTGAATAACAATAGCTTACATTACTAACGAATAGGTTAAAGCTATGAATATCTGTGGCTGAGAATACTTAAGAATATAATTAAACTATGAGTATCTGTGGCTTAGAAAACTTAAAAATAGCCATAAACTATGAATATTTGTGGCTTCGAATACTTACGATAGGAGTGAACTCTTAAATAAACGTGGCTTAGAATACTTACAAATAGGCTTAATCTATCAATATTTGTGGCTTAAGTTCTTACGAATAGGCTTAATATATGAATATCGGTGGCTTAGAGTACTTGCGAATAAGCTTAAACTATGAATATCTGTGACAGTGAAAACTTACGAATAGGTTTAAACTATGAATATTTGTGGCTTAGAATACCTACGGATAGGATTAAACTATGATTAAACTAACATAACAGCTGTATCTATGAATTTATGTTGCCTACAACACTAATATAACAGCTGTATCTATGGATATATGTGGCCTTAAACACTAATATAACAGCTGTATCTATGAATATATGTGGCCTGCAACTCTAACATAACAGCTGTATCTATGAATATATATTGCCTACAACACTAATATAACAGCTGTATCTATGAATATATGTGGCCTGCAACTCTAACATAACAGCTGTATCTATGAATATATGTAGCCTACATTACTAACATAACAGCTGTATCTATGAATATATGTGGCCTTAAACACTATCATAACAGCTGTATCTATGAATATATGTGGCCTAAAATACTAACATATAATTGATGTAGGTCCCTATCTATGAATATATGTGGCCTGCAAATTAACATCACATATGTATCTATGAATATCTGTGGTCTACAACACTAATATAATAGCTGTATATATGAATCAATGTGGCCTTCAATTCTAACATAATAGATGTAACCATGAATATATGCGGCCTCCAACACTACCATAACATATGTATCTATGAAACATGTGGCCTACAACACTAACAAAGCAGCTGTATCTATGAATATATGTGGCCTACAATACTAACATATAATTGATGTAGGTCCCTATCTATGAATATATGTGCCCTACAAAATTAACATAACAGCTGTATCTATGAATATCTGTGGCCTACAACACTAACATAACAGCTGTATCTATGAATAAATGTGGCCTGCAACTCTAACATAATAGATGTAACTATGAATATATGTGGCCGCCAACGTTAACATAACATATGTATCTATGAAACATGTGGCCTACAACACTAACAAAACAGCTGTATCTATGAATATGTGTGGCCTACAACACTAACAAAGCAGCTGTATCTATGAATATATGTGGCTTACAACACTAACAAAACAGAACAAAACAAACTTTATGAATATATACACTTCAACAATAGAGCATTAATATGCCCACATTTTTTACATAAATACAAACAACTTGTGACAGCGTAAAACAACGTTGTGATAATTAAATAAATTACAGTAGGACCTCACCGAAAAATGCACCAATCACGGTTTTATTTTCAGGATTGGTTGCAGCTGGTGTAACCGGTTCCAGAATGCCTCGCTTTGGCCTCTCTTTTGGCGATACCGTCAATACCGCATCGAGAATTGAATCGACATCGGCAGGTACGGAACTGCCGTTCGGTATAGTGCGTTTGTACATAACCTTTCGTGGTCTTCCGTTCGCGACACTTTGTACAAGTGCATAAGTTAAATCTAAGTCGTACCTTTTCGGGAAGGGAAGATAAGGTGTGGGCGAGTGCCAAAGTATTGTATGTGGTTGGAAAAGTAAAACCAAACGAGCTAATATCTAGAACATTGAGATATTTCCTAGCGAGGCACGGTGTGAATAATTGGGTGAAACGCTTGTACTCAAGCGACATACTTTCATGAAAGCAAAATTATGTACTCTTTCGCTGAATAGTAGGTGTTCTAAATGAATAAGATATTTAAAACAAAATGTATTACTCAACTTTAAATGCAAGTGTTATGTCATTGTAACGCCTTCAGCTGCATAATAATGTTCCCCCAAAATAATTCTTTACAAACGTCCGCTCGCTGTAAATCAAAATTGAAAAGTGGTGTACAGCAAAATACTAAATCTGTTCTTTTCGCCATCATCGATGAAGATACAAGTGAGCTACGAGGAAAAAGAAAGAATGGATACTTTCGTGGTCTTCAAATTTGAAGAACGTGGAGAGAACGTAGAGGCATTCGCTAAATATTGTTCTCTCTTAAAGGAGAATGAAATGTCAGATTTCTTTTAATCGCTGTTTGTAGTTGATCCACTTATCGGCGAGATAAGTTATATAGATTTGTGATGAGAATTAAGTTAAATTATTGAGCACGTTTTGTATCGATTAAAATTTGTTTAATTTCCCATTTGTAATTAGATTTTTAAAAATTATTTAAATAAGTCCGAGTTTTGAGTACACGTTTTTCATCGATAAAATAAATGGCTTATATTGACTATGCGTAGTTAGTTTAGAATTACAAATAATTATTTATAATTACGTTGGGATTTGTAATTCATTACGGTTTGTTTGGTACCTGTTAAATAAATGGTTTAAATGAGTCTCAAATGGGGTCTCAATGCACGTCAATAAAATTGTTTGAGTGCAACTTCTTCCAGTGTTAGTAAGACGATCCAGAACATTTAGTATAGAAAAAGTGTACTCACGGTTTTTCTTCTTCATCTGTTCCCTTCCTTCCCTTGGTCCCCTTACTGTCCCCTTGATACTTACCACGGACCGACAAAGTAAAAGATCAGTCGATCACCACTATTGACAAATTGAATCCGACACAACTTAGATTGGAAATAAAGATATCTCTTGCATGTATCCAGGGCAAGGGAATTCAAAATGACGCCGTTTGATTGTTTGTGTTCGGTACGGCGTATAAGCAGAGAGCCTCCTTATCCGGGGCAGAGGTTTGACAAAAGCAGTTCATTGATCTACGCAGGTTAGTTTTTAATCCAATCACTCCGAGAATGCACGGAAATCCTGTGTTTCGTTCCAAAAATCCTGCAAATACACACGAATAACAATTATCTATGAAAATCTATGGCTTACATCCCTTCAATAATAGATGAGTCTATGAATATCTGTGGTGTAAAGTACATACGAAACACGTTTAGCCTATTATATCTGTGGATAAGACAACTGACATAGCTAATCTATTTATGAATATGTGTGTGTATTACATCAATTACATAGTATTTTTACGTAGATGAATATGTGTAGCTAAGAAAACTTTTATGTTTGTTTATATGTATGTATTTATGTACATATGTATGTATTTTTATATCCTCCTGCAAGCAGGAACTCGCGAAGAAGCCATCATTGGCTTATCAAAGCCGCAAGCTGACCGAAGTCAGTTACTTAGATTCATATTAAACGTCCATGATTATGAGTTGTCAATTGTCAACAACTCTGTAACTGGACGACATACGTCCATCTTGGAGTGACTCGAACTCGGGACCTTATGATTGAAAGGGTTAACTTATCATGAATATATGTGGCTTACATCACTTACAAAGTTGATGTATCATTGAATATTATGTATACATATACGAAACAGGCCTAATCTAACTTGTAAAAAAATCTACTTACAAAATGAGCAGAGAGCCTCACACTCTGGACAAAGGGTCTCCATAAGCAGCTCTTTGATCTACGCAAGTTTCGTTATAAATTCAATCACTCTGAGAACGCAAGAAAATCACGTAACTAGTTCCAAAATCCTGAATTTAGTTACGAAAATGTTGAATTTCGTTCCAAAAATGTTGTATTCAGTTCCAAAAATCTTTGTTAGTTCCAAAAATCCTGTTTTTAATTCCTTTCGAATCCAATTAGCCTCCGAGAACGCAAGAAATCCTGCATTTACTTCCGAATTACGGTAAAGTGGGTATCAAAAATATATATAGATTCGTTTTTCAGTTCGAGACCAATTGTTATGCTGCAATGAAAGTAACATTACGAGAATATTGTTGTCAACATTTTTGGTGTATGAAACCATAATATTGCCGAAATCTCCGGTATGTCCAAATTTTGGTATCATGCGCTCCATATTGTTACACGAGTTTGAATTGTTCGCATTGACTTATACCAGACTAATTCTCCAACAGCTTGTTCATGTGGAATAAACGCGAGTTTTTCCGGTTATATTATCTGTCAAGGATAATATATGTAATATTGTTCCATTGAAAACCGCGATAAGGTACATGTGTCCGTAAATATTATTGGTAGTAACATGAAGATAATTCAGTACCAAAACTGTGGAGAAGATAATCCATCCCGAAGTTTGCAAATGAAGTTACTATTTAAGAAAGGTCACCCAAAATACAGCCTGTGTAACAAACAACTTGTTCCACACTCAACCCCAGTCTCATTGAAGGTATAGTGGTGAAGTTAACGTCTGCTTATAAAGGCTATATACTGAAAGCCCACGTACAGGTGTACACAGACAGGCCTGCACGTGCATCGATAGATCAGATAAAGCAGTCTTTTATCTTTTCCGTATTGGAGTATAGCTATGAATTTAAATAACAATATAGCAGTTAAATTCCTGCATACTTTGATGAATAGCTGATGGTCACGACATTCGTGATTATCTGGATGAAGGTATACTTACCCTGATGCGCTTAATCTGACCACTGATAACAGAAACACAAAGAGTAAAGCCTTTTACAACAGTTTGGATGGAAGCATCATGCAACAGACTGCATGAATACCCATGTTCCGTCGCCAAGGAAAAGAGGGGGAAAAAAGATGATTTAGCTTTATATTGGCTATATTGTATTTACACTAATTAATTGTGAGCGCTTAACAAACTTACATTCCCGTAACATTAGAAATATCCCGGTACACTTTATTCATCTCGTATCAAAACGATCAAGTCATATCTAATGAAATTCTTGCACAGATTTGAATAGATTAGTCTTACATTACATACATTTGTTCAGAATTCTTTAGTTGGATTTGCATCTGACGTCACGGCAGATAACGACGAGTTTGGAAAGATATGACTGTAAGACCGACAATGCCTGTATGGTGACGTAACACAGCCTTCATGTGTTGACTTTGAATTTATTGGGAGCCAATCAAATATATTTATTAAATGTATTGAGATCGGTTAATACTTAATGAAAATTAAATTGAAACTTACGGATGCGGTTAAACTAGAATAGATTAATTCCAGTACATATCTTTTTTGTTTCTCCTTTCAGGGAAAATGATTTCAGAAGACATTTTGCTGGCTACTATAGGTCATGTTTGGAGAGCAGACAACAAACTGCAACTGATTATAATGATGAATATGTATACACGGAACACAACAAATTATATTAGTTTACTTCTGATCTCTCTCCTTTGGAAGATGAAGAAAATTCGGATTTCGCCACAATGACGTCATTAGTTAAAACGGGTGCACCGTATGGACTTTCTTACACTCAAGAGACGCTTTAGTCATTTACGTATTTATGTGAATCGTGTATAGTCTCATAATTCATACCTTGCGCTATATTGGCTTATGTTTTTATATGTGGATTTTTCCATTTAAAAAGAGATCTGTTGAGATTTATCATTTGAATAAATCTGAAGTAGCCTTCCTCATATCAAATTGCTTTTACGTTGTCATTCATGCAAATGTTTTACCAGACTGTGTTTACTATAGTTTGTACCATAAATGAAATAACATATCAATATGACTGTTTCTTGGTCCCAAAGGGTTGCGATTATCCGACAGTTTTAATCAGTTATTGATGATTAATCATAATATTTTTTACAATTCGTGGTCATCCCTATACGTGTGTGTGTCTGCCGTGAAGGTATTACAGCTACCAGTGCCGGATTACCCGATAAGAAGATGATGCGAGAACCAAACCGAATATTTTTCTTTTCGATATATATAGTTTTCTTATAATCTAAAATCATTAACTAAACCTTATAAGCTAATGTGTATGAGTGATATGTATTCAGTCCCCCCCCCCCCCCCCGCCCCCATTTGGTAAGAAAGAGAGGTCAAGTTTTTCCAATAAGACATCTATTTTCTTGTGGGGGGCAATTTCCCCACCCCCGTGGACGTCCATTTTCTGTTTCAGATACAAATAAATACAGATGTTTACTGGAGATGGAGCATTAGGCTAAGAAGATAATCGATCCAGCGAAGCAATCCAAACTAAAGTTATCCCAGAGGTAAAGTTATTACCACGAGGTAAAATCTAAACTAAAATGTTTGTGTGATCATTAATCTGTTGATCTAAAAGTTCGTCGGGTGGGTGGGGGGGGGGTTAAACATTGGCTATTTCATAGATGAGTCACTTCTCCTTGGTATACTGTATATACTGAGTATATTCAGCTTTAAGCATAATTTTTGTCTTGATGTGTTTTGTCCAAAAAAAAATGCAATATTTCCAAGCTATTCCGGGTTTTTAGATATCCACCTTTAAAATATGCTAAATCTATGGAATGGTCCTTTAAGGCTAAAGTGATGATGACGTCGACTACTCGATACAGGCTTTAATGTTAGATGTTCATCCATTATGTTATATAACTCAACCAAATATATGTTATTTTAATTTCATGTAAACAATATATAGCATCGTTGGATGATATCCAACAGCATTTGTTGTTGAGATATTTGTAACAAATTATAAACATGTCATTTGAGGTCATCAGAGTCATATGCTTTCCCACTGGGTTTTGTGTTGCATCTGAGTTGCTGACCTAATGCTCTGTGCGTTAGACTACACAGGCCAGTCACTTGAACTGATGAACCTCATCTGAAGTTAAAGGGATAATTTCTCAAGAACTAAACCTGTTATATATGTTAGAACCTGGACTGGTAGAAGTGGCTTTTAGTGGTCTACTTCATATCAAAATGAAATAATCTTCGTTTTACCACATTTTAGTCCTTGCAAATAATTGACTATTGACAATTGTAACATCGCTAGGCTTATTACAAAGCTTGCAGCTGTCGACTGAACTGTAAGTCTTGTTAAATAATAATGTAGATATTGCTTACTCCCAATTGTTTCAAATTTTCCGTCAAAGCTTCAACAGTTGCTGTCCGATCACCAAAGTTAAACTAAGAATAAACAATCAAAAATCACCATGGATTACACTTGCAATCATTGTTTCTATTAAATATAAAAATAAACTCTATAAAAAATATTAGCAAATACATTCATGTGATCACAAAGGTTATCTCCAATTATAAAATAAGCTTACATATGTTATCAGATAGGAAAAGAAAATGGCAACCTCATTTAATTAAACAACAGTGCTAAAGAGTGGAAAGTAATCAACAGTATTGTCTACAAAAAAGTAACACTAATTGTAGTAAAGCCTTTGTTTGTAATGATGTTCTCACAGAGGATCCTCGTACAATTGCTAATAATTTGATTATGTATTTTTCTACAGTTACCAAGTCTTTGGCAGCAATACGAACCAATGGGAACAAATAATACTTTAAGCTTCATCGACGCAAAAATACAAAACTCTTTTGTTTTGTTTCCTACTATATGCATTATGAAGTCCTTCATGTTATTTCTAAGCTAACAAATGGTAAAAGTCCTGGTTTCGATCAAATCCTGCATGCCATTCTTAAGAAACTTGGGCATACTTTCACAGTTCGGCTAACACATATTACTAATCTATCTTTTGCAAAAGGTGTTTACCATCTGAACTTAAGATCGCAAAAAATATTCCTATTTTTAAATCTGGTAATGAACAACTGATGTGTAACTATATACCAATATCTGTTTACCTTCAATATTTATAATTATTAAACAACTTGTTCACAACCATTTTTACAACTTTATACTTAAACACGACTTATTGTATCCAAATCAATATAGTTTCCGTTAAAAGCACTCAACATGTATGGCGGCACTCAAATCTCTGAAGGATTGGTTAAGAAGATATGTACAGCTGCACTATTCCTTGATCTTTCAAAAACTGTTGATAACATTGACCACCACATTATTCTACAAACACTTATTGTTATGGGGTACGTGTAAGTTGGTTACTTTAAGTTGGTTCCAGAGTTACTTAAGTTATCGTTATCACTTTATGTCGTATAATGGTGTAAGCTCATCACGTATTTCTTATTGGCGTTCCACAAGGTTCCATTTTAGGACCACTACTTTTTATTATGTATATAAATGATATTTACATGTCTTCTCATAAGGTTTCCTTTACTACGTTTGCTGATGACACTACTGTTTTTTATCCAACACAAACATGGGGAGGATGCTCTACAAAATATCAGTAACGAATTCCTCAAAATTTTGATTGGCTAAAATTGAATAGATTGTCGTTTAAAGTATCAATGTGTGTTCGCCCTTTCCAGCTAACTGCCCTAAAAGCTCAGTGAAAATGACACCGTTCAATAAATTTGAATATTAATATTCATTATTCTTATTCAGTAATCTGTCGTTAAACATTTTGAGCTGAGTAAAATTCGCCAGATTTTTTAACGAGTCCGTAGATTCTAAAAACTTCAATCAAAATGTGCAAGCCCCGCCCAACAGATCATGCGCTAATCAAATCCCTGTTTTGTTTTGGAACCGTTAGGAATATGACTACTTTCACTTTCGCGGCTAGCCTGTTTTAGTTTCCTTCTTATGAATAGTATCTTTGTTTTGGTCTTACCAATGGAGCTTGCAAAATTGTGTCATTTCCTTCCATTGCAATGAATGAAGGCTGTTCCCAGACGTTTTCTCAGTGGAATTGGGAGATAAAAAGTGGACGGTACGAGTATACATATAGGTTACATTTGTGTAATGAACATGTTGATATGGGCGGTCGCAGTGATTTTACGGTAAATCGTTCGCGCCATCAGGGCATCAGAAAATCAATTTCTTTCTTAATTTAACCTATATATATTTACTATAACTAAGTATTAAGAAATGTACTTCATTGTGATTTAATGGCAGAAAATAAACGAATCAAATAAAGAAATCAGATCGCCCACGAACGATCTGTGGTGTTTCCTTGATTTACATCATGTATTTTTATAGTTCCTTTTAAAACTACCTGGATAGGTATATCCACGCATATCATATAGACGACATGGACAAAACTTAATACTGACTTGTTCTTTATAATGATATCCGGAAAAACCATGGCGGCACTATAGCTATCAGTAACAAAAACAGAACCAGTTACACAACAAATTTAACGAAATGACTCATGGAACAATATTCCATGCACAACAGTAATGTACTTAGGTTAATTCGGATATAGTCTAAATCCTATACAATTTACCATATGTAGCGATACCAACTTACCGGTATTTTTTTGCGTCGGTGCCCTCCTTGATATTGGCCTCTCGTCACATTCAAAAGATGAAAAACATGAACTGTTCACTAAAACTAAAACTAAAAACACTAAAACGATTCAAAACTCAAAATTGTACACATAACACATATTTATTCATACGTGCAATGTATCTCACCGTATATTACATTTACTGCTTCTTTTCTGATACTTGTTTACCAATAACTAACAATTAAGATGGAATCAGTATAGGCCGATACACCTTACTTGTATATCATGTAAACGTCCATGCCAACCACCCCAACACTCCGAAACACACCCCTACACCCGTCCAAACCTTCCCCTCTCTCATCGCATTCCATTCCCCTTCCAAAGTTTTTCCTCTTTCTTGATTTTTTATTCTTGAATGTATTTGTAAGGTAAGTTTAGCTGATGGAAGGTTTTTTGGCATAACTCAAACCTGCTCTCTTATGTGTATTCAAGTACTGAAGGAATATTTTGAAATATACAGGTCATAAGAAAAAGCTTCTTTTTTTTTGTTCCAATGTCCGTTAGTCACCTCCAGATTAACTCAACGTCGATGAATCATTATGTTTCTTTCAATTCAAGAACATAATCGCTTGTTTGCAAACTTGCCAGGTATACACAACAGGGCTAGGAGTACTTAACAGTATGTTCTTGTACTAATATCTCTCACCTCTGGTTGCTGATGGTGAAATATAACAATTTGCTTGGTTTGTTGAAGGAGCAAACAATTCCTGGGCAAAAACAGGATTAACATGCCATCTCAGGTAAGCAGTTCCAGTCAAACATTACTTTGCAACAAAAGATTCAATTTCTATCCTCAGTTTGTCCTTTGCTTGTAATATAAAACACCAGTGAAGGAAAATAAAAAAGAGATCAGAGACTATACAACAAAGAAGGAGTACGCAACCAGATTAATCGTAATACAGGGCTCTTGACAGATATATTACGGAAACTATTACCAGTAAACCTTGGAATGATCAATCCAGTTTGATTTTAATATTCTCAATTCATGCCGGTGAATCTAGTTAAACTGTATGCTTGCTGCTCAATTTTGAATATATTATGCATGTGAGGTTTTAGTATTATATGTTGGTGTTCTGTCTTTCTTTCTTTCTTTGTGCAAATAGGGGAATTGTTACCATGGCTAAAGTGAAATCTCTTGAAGACATCAATAATTTAGGCTACAAAGAGTTTGGTGACTATCTGGCAAATGTTGTTGCTAAGACTCCCATGATATCATTAGCAGCCTGGTCTGATAGACCATTCTGTAGCGTAAAGGATTTACACGCAACTCTCTGTAAGTTTCTGGATCAACTTCTTTTTCAGGGTGAGTCTCCATTTAGCATACTACTACTTATTGTCAAGGACACAACTGAGAACGAGAACAAATAGAAGAGTTTGATCAAGTACGATGTTCTTACACAGGTGTTCTTCTGCACAGGAACAGGAATTGATACCAGGCATGGGAGGGGAGGGAGTGGGGGAATGGGGTTGGAGGATGTAAGTCTCTTGAGGTTGAAGGATGTAAGACGTGTAAATCTCTCGGATTGTACACAGGTACTTTAGTCTAGTACTAATATGCACAAAAGTCCTTGAAGGTAATCTGTTTGGCAGCATACCAGTTTGTGAAATGACCATAGATTGAATATTCCTTTGTAAACCCATGCTTCAAAATCAGCTATGCTTAGATTTTTTGTTAGAAAGTTGAGGAATACTGTTGCTAAGTGTAGTCTCACATTCTATTTAATACTCTTTATATACCTTTAAGTTCCTAGCTCTATTACATGTATTCAGAAAGAAGGCCGTTTGTGGAACAGTTAAGTGTCTTTTTTTACAGCTCTGCTTCAGACTATAGGTTAATCAAGTTGTATTGTTAGTTTGTTACCTTAAAGTAATCTTGTTTCTGTATATATGTACTGTACAGTTTATCCTCAGTCTCTGTTATACTCTTGTAGAGAGAACAATTTGTTTGAAGCAACAGGCTTTAAATAACTCAGCTTTCTGATGCGTATTCTCTAGCTATCTCTGACAAATAGATATCAACATGAATAATATTATATGTTACATACTTAATGACAACTGCAGCATACAAAACTGTACAATTTGTTGATAATGTTGAGGCTGTTGGCGAACAACCACAGGCTGAGTTTAATACCTGACCACCATTTACATAAGAGTAAAATATTCCTTTTAATTGCTAAGTTAATGTATAGATATCTATTTCAACGTTTATTGCCCGCTATATGGTTCCTTCCTCGAGTGGAAACCAGCGGGTTACTTCAGCGCAGCCTCTGCACCACAGCCTCTTAGCCTCCTATTATTGAAATTATTGAAATACTGATTATCAATAATAAGGCAACATATATGATCCATACTGTAACTGTCAAAACCATAGAGGTAATAGCGAATTTTTTCCCTGTGCCTGCCGCCGCGGATCTTTTTAAAGCCTGAAGGAGAGATTTAGGAGAAACGTTATGAGTAACTGAAAGTATAGCATTTTGACTGGCTGCGAAACGTTACAATTTTCAGATTATTTATCAGATTAAAATATAAACTTATATGTGTGATAGGGATGCGTTGTAATGAATTATTAACCACATGCAGCTGAGAATAATTTGATTCCTTTTGGGAGATATAATGATGAAACATTCCTTCCCATTAGGCTATAGGTTGTAGACTTGAACAAGGCTAAGTATGATATCTCATCGCTAACAGTTCTCAGCTGTGTTTGTCAGCTGAACACATGAAGAAGTCTCTACTTTTATTACTATAGAAAGAACAGACTCGCAACCAGGCTCCGAGTAGTTTCTTACCATATTCGGAAACCTAAAACATTCAAGCCTTCAAATTATGACTTGAGTGGCTAAGAATACACATGTTTACCCGAAGAAGGAGAGGTATACAAGGATTCCTGTAATTCTATGGGAAACAGCGAATTTGTGAAGTCGTATGATCAATCTATCATTCATGTGCCGACTTTTCCAAGTTCAGATTCTTGGACCACATGAAGTCTTTATATATCGTGTTTACAAGGTATAGGGCTATACACGCGCACAACACACACACACATAGCCTCTAGAGACGTCCAGCTTGAATGGCCTGGATGAATTGCCTGTCAAAGGCAGTAAACTTAACTTTAGAATATCAGCGATGCTAAAAATCAATTGAGATTTGCAAAATGACATCTTGGGGCAAAACACCTTGAACGACAATCATGTCATATTGTCTGTGTGAGCCATTTACATATAGATTAACACATTATAACTCACCAGTGAACCAAGCACTATTGCTGGTATGGTACAAAGGCATCCAAGAACACACACTGTTGCAATCGCTGATAGCAGTATGGAGGTTATAGCCATTCCTTGTATTGAGATATTTTGACCTGCATCCGACGTATTCATTACCGTGACAGGTTGGAATGGCTGAGAACATAAAGCAAGTACAAAATTATCAGCATATATATCTAACACTACCTCACTCGTGTGCATAAATGTTACAAACGGGGTTATTATATTAACAACATACCATACTATATGTTCACTTTAATGGCATTGTATCCCATATTATTACAGTTGACGCGTTGGTCATCACGGTATCTTAAATTTTCCATCATTAGCATGTAGAATATTTCGACCAGCCTCTAAGTTTTTCGTCGCTTGTTATCAAGTAACCTTTACTAACCGGTAAAAAAAAATCCTAAGTTGCCTCAGTTGAAGGTTGGCAACACATGTAATTCCATTCGTACAAGCCACAAAATAGAACAAGAGCATCAATGATGCAGTATCTCAATACTGGAAGTTTTAATTTTTATTCCTAATTTCAAATCTTTGCTCTGTCTCTACAATTATCAATATCAATCATGGTACAACAAATATATAACTTGCATTTTTGCCACGAATAGTCTCTGCAGGTTACACTTTATCCTGCTAGTCTTGCCTTTAGCGCTCATTGCCTGTTAGTCGAAAGAACGACTTTGCAAGGTTTAGTAATGTCATAGAATATTTAAGAACTTGTTTTTTATGTGGTATCCTTCATCTTAGGTCCAGGGATGTAAGTGCAGCCAAAAAAAAAAACCCGGAAAACTATTCGGAGACCCCGGGTGAATGCCGTCCTAACACATCCTACTCCTAGCTCTGACTACTTACACACTATCGTTATGTTAGGCTAGCTCAGAAGTATTAGCGCTAACACATCTTACCCCTAGTTCTTACTACTTACACACTATCGTTATGTTAGGCTACCTCAAAGTTACGAATACGTCGCAGCGAACTACGGAATAAAAAACAGTCTCACATTCGAATGCGATCACAAATATCGACTTTCATATGCGTATCCCGTAGATTTCCGCCGCTCACAAATATCACAAGCGTTAATTCCGAAAGTTATGTCGAGCACCAGCAGTTACGAAGATATTAATTAGCAGTCCAATCAACGTGAATTAGGCAAGGTTTTTCAAAGAACAGAAATGAGTTATGGCGATTTGAAGTTCGCACGTACGCAACGATATTCACATGGCACAATGTTGTACAGTGCAATGCGATGATGCGAAACAGGAATGGTATTTTGATTGATCGATGAGTGAAAGTTGAAGTTAGCTTGCTGCAACGGGCCAGGCATTTTTGCCGCGTTGTGTCTTTGATATTCGAACAATTTTGTGGAACTTTATTGGAATAAAAAAAAACCGGATTTCCGTAAAAATACGGAAGACTTACATCCCTGTAGGTCAGTCTCAGTTGGACTTTTTGGTCATATAGTTTGACGTCAATGACAACAGCCAAATTAGAAGAGGCGAACAACTCGACCATATTCTTGATGCCTGCCTTGAGAGCTAGGCCTATTGACCTACTGTATGTTACTGTAGACTGTAGTGGTGACTACCATCAAAACTGTGTCCACTTCTAGATATCAAAACAACCCACGTTTTTCCACGTACCTAACTACAGAACAGAAAATTGTTCGCGAGGGTAGCCATTTTCGTATATCTAACATGTAGCTGTTATGAGTCATAGCCAATCTGCTACAAAACAGACTTGGGGGCGGGGCTTAATCTTCAAAAACGGACCTTTTTACTAAAAGTAGGGGCGGCAGCTCAGTGTTGTTTTAAGAAAGAAAAATCATTTAAACATCAAATCAAGCAAATAAAAGCCATTAAATGTCATATACAAGTAGTAAAATTCTTATTAATACCTACCTGTAAACAACAAATGAAAGTTTAAAATTTTAATAAAATATATAATACATAGGACCCTATCTTAGACGATACCACTGTTGAAAGACAGTTCTATTCTATTCTCTTTCATAAAACATAAGTTTTGGAGCGTGTGCAAAACAGGTCTGTCAAAGTGTGTTTTCAGTCCAAATTGGCCCGATTTGGACATAAATCGGTGAAAAAGTCACAGAATGAGATACAATTCTGGAATAAAAAATAGTAACTTTTGTTGGTCTATATGATATATTCTTGCTCTGGAAATTCCAGAGAAAAAGAACTTTGTTTGAGGACGCTGAAAAATTTGTAAGAGAAGAGAAAGTCCCACTTACTGTTACAATATCTCTATACATGTAATGTATTGAGATAAAAACCCAAAATCTTATTTAATAGCATATATCCAAAAATGTTCTCTTGTTGCTTTTTGACACATTCCCGGAACAGGAGAACAGATTGACGGATTGGTATCAAATTTATCTGGAATATGCCACTTCGTATGTGATAAATTACAACGTTTGTAATAAAAAACAACATATGTAAAGGTAACCTTCAGAATACCAAATGGAAATCTCAAGATCTTTCAGGTGTGTACCATGATATTATTTATTAATGTTCTGCTTCTTCTTGGGAACTGGTAGATTTTTAGTTGATTTTGATATTAACATTTCCGATAGTTGTAGATATTGAACATATCATGAAGAAAATATATTGCAGATAAACCTTACTGGAGAAGCTTTTTTTTAAAAGGAAATAAAGTAAAAAGACAAATAATAATTTGCTTTTAACACTATTTTTGACAAATTGCCCGTGTGCATGACGACATGGTGAGATCCAAAGGTAACTGTTCATTTCTCCATCCCTAATCGTTTCAAGTGCTGAACAAATGTAGGAGATTGTTATTTCTTTGATCAACATGGCTCTGAGAGAACAAGAAAAGCCTGACAATATCTGAAAATGCTGCAGCTTAAGGGAGAATCAGAGATCTGTCCCTGGACCCCGACAAAGTCGATTACGAATAAATATACACCTCCAGCCGACAACCAACCCGAACTACCCTCCTATACGCCTCGCAGTAGACAGTTGTTAATGTTAGACAAAAACCGGTTTCGATAGCCCAACTTACTCTACCTGTCACTTTATTCGATCTCAAAAGAGCTAGCCGATCTCCAAATCGATTTACACCATTTGAAAAACGATGATGTATGGACGCCCCTACACTGAAAAAATAAACTAGTCAATATTGCCACGGACTAACGTTAAATTAGTCTTTAACGTTAGTCAATGCACCCGGACTAGCAAAAATCTTCGTTTCATCGCTGCTTCTTAGTTAGTTTACACTGACTAAGGAAAATATAATCGTAGCTTAGTCGGTGTCGACGGACTAATGTATTTTAACCCAATTCGATTCACTTCAATTTGGAAACCGAGAGGCAACGGCAGCTTGCTGGGCTTGGCATAGTTTCATACGATCACTCTAAGCAACTTTCAACCGTAAATCACCCAAGAAGGTCTTTAGAAGAATGGAGGTATTAACTGCATCATCGGCCTACCTGTTATTCCTTTAACTAGAAGGTAAAATTAAAGTTAATTGTTAGGCCACTGGCACTAGTACTGTATTATGGTTAGTGTAACGCTACCGTTGTCACGTTGGCGTTTCGCAATACACAAGTGCAATGACAGTGAGTAGCCTATAGGCTTCTACTGGGTACTGCAGTGCATTCTCAACACTAAAGTGTGCATTCTAAACACCAATTAACAATGTGTTATGTGTGTATTGGGCTAGATTGAACAGTGGCACATAATCTTCTAATTTATTCCCAAACAAATGCTGGAACTATAAGGCTCAATAGTTTATTTGAAGTCTACACTCATTTGGTAAAGATTTCCTGTAATTTCCCATGTGAATCTAAATGGGTAGGCTTTGTGATATTGAATAAGCAAGGCTAGACCTTCAAACGTACAGTCACAGTAGGCTGAACACATTATGTTGGCTAGTCAACGGTATTATATGTTGCGAGCAGTCAGGATGCACGCTTCAGTTCTATTTAACCTTTTCATTTATCATTTTTTAGTATTTAATTTCCGGTCACGCCCAGGAAACAATTGTGACATTCCTTCACGGTCGACTTGCTTACTGTAAGAAGTATTAACCGTTTTTTTTGTCAGGAAAGCTTGATAGTCTGAAGTTATTATAACATGTGCTTTTAGTATACTGCCAAAAGAGTAAGTTGTTGTATTTGTATTGATATTTTATGTAGAAGTAACGGAAAATTTAGTATGTTTAGTTTGGTCTAATTGCACGTTTTTTTACTGTCCAATGTAGTGCAGGGTTCACTTGCGCGAATTCAAATTATTCTGTTTATGTGTATGTATATGCATCGATTCTTAGATTATGATGTTTTCTTGACATTTATTTGTAATTCAAGCATATCTGTTTAGTAGCAAAGTTTAAAGGTTAAGATTAATTAGTTTTCTCTTTTTGATCCTAGATTGAATGAAACTCATTGGCGTAAATAATAGATCAGATGATACAGTTTAACGCAGTTGCTAAAACTCTGGGTATTCTCTAGTCTTCGCCGGTCCATTATATACTTTAGTACTACTAGTAAGACTAAATCAAAACGACCGTAGACAAACTTAGTGTAACAAAGTACTGATTCTCCTCTAGCCTAGGTCTAAACAGGCTTGTTATGTGAGCAAGCAAAATAACAACTAAAAACGATTAGGCCTATAAATAAGTTGGCTCAGTGCATTTCTGTTTCTAAAATTTTATATTTTTAAAGATCATAAAAATAAACAAAGATTTAGCCCATGTTTTATCTCTGTATTCTGGGCATTTGATTCTGGTTGCAATGGTGATGACACTCTCGTTCAAATTTTCAGCTTTATACAGTCTGCTTCAAACTTTGGGATTGTTTTTTTGAGACTATAGTGGAAGCAAATCTCACATAACTTTGTGGTGACAACTTTATTTTTATTTTTTTTCAAATGATGAATACTTTGCTGTTTCTTTTTTCCAGCAGGAATTGAAAAGCCAAATATCTAAGTCAAGGGTGAGCTTTCCTGTGATGTACGACACCAGTGTGGAGGCAACAACAGAAGAGGAGAACTGTGTTATATATGGCTTAAAGACATGTTTTAAGATGATATATTGGTACCCTTCGCAGAACAAAAGAGTTTATCCAAGAGTCCAAAAAGCAAAGGAACAAGTACCATAGAGAAAAAAAGATGGAAGAGTGAGTTTAACTATTGTACCCAACTGTTTAATGATATTTAAGATACTTTTCATAACCTGTTTTAAAAAAAAAACAGTCTAGTTTATCATGTACGTGCAAGCTTCATAAGTTTGGTCAAATTTTCAATGATCTGTAGAGCGGGAGTCCAGAGGGTTTGGTTAGCTGGGAAGGTAACCAATTGCCTGGTACATCACAATGTTCACAATGCATTCCTGTATATGAAACCTGACGACTGGCAAACCGACTGTGGTGGATGTGGCTGGGAGAGCAATTTTAAAGTCACCTAATAGCTAACCTAGAGCAGCTTTCATGGTAACCACATCAAAGTAAGAACAATGTGTCAGGTATGGCCCCAAAAGCAACAAATGGCCATTGCCAGTAATTATTGGTGGTGGGGTACCCCTGCCAGTGATCTATAATTGACCCCTCACGGCTGACCTAGGTCAGCTCATGAGGTAACCACTTGAAACCTACTGGAAAATGTTGGTTAGGACTTCAGATACAAGGGATGGGCATTGCCAGTAATTTTTATTGGTGGGGTACCCCTGCCAGTAGACCCCCAATATGCCCATCCCCTCATTGACCTAGGTGAGCTCATGATTTGACCAGTTGAAACCTACAGGAAAATGATAGGTATCACTTCATATGTAAGGATGGGCATTTCCAGTATTTTATATTGGTGGGCCACCACTGCCAGAGTCCGCCCATCCCTTACATATAGAATCCTGTTAATAATTTTCCAGTAGTTTTCAACTGGTTAAATCATGAGCTAACCTAGATCAATGAGGGGGGGGGGGGCTTTTTGGGGGTCTACTGGCAGGGGTACCCCACTAATATAAATGACTGGAAATGCCCATCCCATGAAGTGATACCATTTTCCAGTAGTTTTCAACTGGTTACATCATGAGCTCATCTAGGTCAATGGGGGATGGGCATTTTGGGGGTCTACTGGCAGGGGTACCCCACCAATAAAAATTACTGGCAATGCCCATCAGTTGTATCTGAAGCCCTAACCAACATTTTCCAGTAGGTTTCAAGTGGTTACCTCATGAGCTGACCTAGATCAGCCTTGAGGGGTCAAATATAGATAACTGGCACGGGTACCCCACCACCAATAATTACTGGCAATGGCCATTTGTTGCTCTTGGGGCCATACCTGACATATTGTACTTACTTTGATGTGTTACCATGAAAACTGATCTAGGTTAGCTATCAGGTGACTTTAAAATTGCTCTCCCAGCCACACCCACCACAGTCGGTTTGCCAGTCGTCTGGTTTCATATACAGGAATGCACTGTGAACATTGTGATGTACAAGGCAATTGGTTACCTTCCCAGCTAACCAAACCCTCTGGGATCCCGGTCTATTGGGATCATTATTAACATGATTAACATAATTATTAAGCTTTGAGAAATAACTTGGTGTTATGCTGTGCAAAGCTAATAATAATTTGGTAAAGCTGCTATTCCTGGCTTATAATTTGAGGGACCTAGATTTAAATGTATACCTCCCAATATGTTATAAAATTTTAATGTAAATGTATGTTTATGATAATGTGAGTTATCATGTGCTATATCTGTATCTGTGCTTACACCAATATCATATTTTCTGTTCACAGGTCAATAATGGTGCAGATTTTGGCTTCCTGAAGACAAGTGGGAGGCCATTTGTAGTTAAGAGAAACACTCTTTGTTCGTGAAGACTTAACTGGTGTCGATTTGGGGTACCACTTTAAAAGGAAAGTCATGAGGAACCCTTGCCCAAGATTCAACTTTGCATTATTGTGCAGTGCTATACTTTTGCGATTCATGTTTGATCCATTAACTTGTCTTAACTTTGTTGGAAAAAAAATCAGATTTTCAGATTTTATTTACAGTGATTTCTTCTCTATCTGTCGAAAGTCAGCCTTTTGTAGAGATCAGAAGTTTTATCAGAAATAAATACTGCCAACGTACACATTATTTGTGTTTCTTCTTCTCTCTTTTCTTTCAGTGACGCTAGTCAGTGAAACTAGTCGGGTTTAATTCTTTCAGTGAATCTAGTCGGTGCAACTAGTCAGTCGATACGGACTAAGAAAGGTTAGTCGGGAGAGGCACCATCCTGACTAATGTAAAACCTGCTATAAACTTGTCGGTGGCTCATATAAATTAGTCGGTAAAGACCGACTCATGTCACCAACTAATGTAACTGACTAATATACATTTACCGACTAAGAAATTGTTGATCGACTAAGCTGACGGACTAAGATGACCGACTAAGAAATCCAACTGACTAAGGAATAAATTAGTCGGTATAGCAACTGACCAAGGCTATGTTAGTCGGGAGAGGCACCAGATGGACTAACGTTATGTTAGTCGGTGAACCAATTTAAGTTTTCAGTGTAGATGAACATATCAATGTGTACAATGTGATGTTCCATTGATTATGTATGCATACTATGGGGAGGGCGATGACGAGTAGAAACAACCTTTCCATAAAACTTAGTATATGAATGTCATGAACCAGCCCTTCATTGAAAATAATAAAGACTATTATCGCAATAATATCTTTGATATATTTCCCTTATCCTCCTCGCTTCAGAATTATGGTAATTGTATAAGTGGGATTCTATTTCACGCATACATATTTCTTATACAATAGATATGAAACCAATTCCCAAGCCATGTACGTCAACACCTCTCAACATGGATAACATTATATGTTACATTCTGAATGACAACTGTAACACACAAAACTGCATACCATTTGTTGAAACTGTTGAGGCTGCTGGATAACTGCCCCCTGACCTTGTTGTGACATATTGTACGGCAGTGCGTGAATCGGTTGCGGCTGGGTAGTCTGTATCTCTTGTGGCTGGTTGTGGCTGTGCGGGTTAACCGGTGGTTGCGATCCTTGAAGTTGTTGGTTCGCAATGTTAGGTGTTAACATCACATTTCCCGCAGGTGGTGCAGATGCCACTGTCGTGTTTGATGGCGGTGTCCCAGGTGGCATTAGACTCATATATTCTGCATCTCCAGTAACTTCTATGTACACCGGGATCTGGTCCCGATTTTCAGCAATATCGTAGTAAACATTTGATTCTGCAAAATCAGTAATAATATATAAACATATAAGTGGTGTACCTTATTATTAATGTAACGTTTAAATATTAAAACTGATCAAGAAAAACAGCACTGTTGTTGTGCTGATGATTCAATTTTTTTTTTTTTTTTGAAATCAAGACAAAATTATGTCAAGTGACTGATACAGAATCTGATTGATTGGAAACTAAAACCAATGACTGCAAAAGAACAGAATATGATATGATGCCATTCTAGAGTTTCAGAAATCTCACGATCTTCGGGTAATATCAATTTTAATAGATATTTGGCACCACAGTTTGCTAAAGAAATTGTAACTTTCATTCAAGGTTGATGTATGCCTCTTTTGGTCTGTGCACTAAATATAGCTCTATTCTTTAAGTAAATGAACACAACATCATAGAAATGAAGATATCTTACAACCATGGATAAACTGATCACAGTTGGAATACTTCTAGGATGGATTTCAAACTAAACTGTATTCGGATAACAGACGGTCCCATCCAACTCCAACTTGACCAATTTTAGCAATATCGAACTTCGTCATAGTCAACTTTGCCCTATAGCTCAAGCCGATAAAGTAAACCATTATTAGTTTAAAGACAATTGCATTTGCATATCTTAGTTAGCATTATAATACATTACTCGGCAACTCTGTGCGGGATTGGACACAGTTTTCTACATCGTCACCACCCTCACCTTCGCCCTCTCTCACCACATTTTAGCTTCAGGATATTACCATTTTGGTATATTTTGTCGATATCGTTTCCAGCAATTATATCTCTTTCAAATTGATATTACTCATGTTCTAGGAACATGGCGGCCATATTGTATATGATCACGAAAACTAAATGTTTCTGGCATTTTAAGTCGAACATAATGCAATTTTCATTCACTAACGGTCACTTTGAGTCGACATCTGATAGTTTCTAATATATTTATACCAGTTTAAATCGATTCATGCAATCTAAAAAGATCGATGTCATTTTAAACTTATTGACTTATAATATTGATTTAAATTGGTATATGTTCATTGAAATTTACATATCGATTGATTGATGTCGATTGAAAGTGTTACGTGGCCTTTTAAACCACTGCTTGAAGTTTTTTAAGGGACAATCACTGCAAACACTTGTTAGGAAATACTCCAAGCCATAATAGTACGACATCAGGATTTTTTTAATTTTTTGGCGGGTGTTAGAATGTTCAATTTGGCCCTCATTGGTCAAACAAATGAAGGGTTTTTCTTTAACAAGCATTGGTACAAATTTCATTTTGGTCCTTGTGTCAAGCTACATCGGTTCCTTTACGTAAGCTCCATGGGTGTCAATAGTTAATTGCTATTTCGCTTAGATACAGAAGTTCGTATGATAGCATAGCGATCTCTTGTGCCATTAACATAGTACACCTCGGAACAACATATATTATATGTGTTTTCGTTGGTGAGAGACGTTTTCTGCATCACAATCGCAGCTATTTGCTTGAAACTTTCTGTATATGAATGTGTTTACCCAGTAAGGAATAAAGGTCGAGAAGTTCACAATATAAGACAATGTTATGAAATAAAAACATATCATACGTTAGTGTCGTCAAAACGTCAATAATTATAGAATGTGTACTGTTTGTTGTGTGGTGGTGACTCAATGGATTTTGGACTACAAATATGTGAACTTTTGTAATTGTTAAAAGTATAGTGAACAAGGATCATCGTGTTCAAATATTTACTTTGTATATTATGTACCGGAGATTACACGGGAAAAAAACACGCGTTTAAATCGCCGTTTTCGGTCTGTAATTGCGACGTAAATTCCGAGTTCCATGCCTGTTTCCGTTACGTTTCCATTCCTGAAACTAGTGATTAAGGTTAGCTTACGATCCAACTTAAACGCGTGAGTTTTCCGCGTTCGCGATGACTTATTTACCGAGTACGCGTTGACCGTAAACGCCAAGTGTCATCCAAATACGGTGAAGCTTACTTAATCGTGCGGTTTCAGGGAAGGGTAATCTTTACGTTTCCGGTCACAATTACAACAGATTCGCTACCTTAAACATGACCGTTAATCTGGAGTTTACGTTTGAATCCAGCAGTAAACTTCTCGCATTGATCATCGTAAACGCCATGATTACACCAATATATACGGAGAAACGTGGTCATCGTAAACACATTACTTTACGACCAATACAGGGGCTGGGCTTATTCGCTACGTTTAGGGAGTCTTAATCGGGTTGATAAGGCTGAGAAATACACGGACCACCTCTATCAAATATTACATTTGATTTAAAGAAAATTAAAAATAATAAACATAAAATCACACTCGTTTGATTTTCCACTTTTTTATTTATATATTTGCACTTCACATCGCATCGTAAACGTTTATTTGTTATATTTACACTTATACAAAAACTATGTAAATGAACGAAAGACCACTTCTGATGTGTAAATACATCTAAATGCAACTCAATATTGCTTTACATTATGGTGTTGAATATTTAGCTTTTTGAATACAAAGTTTAAACCTCGAGAAGCCATATTCCTTTTCAAATTTCAAAACATGCATTATTGTCCGCAGAATGTATTTTGATGCTCAAATATTACTTTACTTACATTGTGGCAATTATATACACATGCAACGATTTTAATGCCAAGTGAAAGAAGGAAAAAACAAGTAAATATAGAATGTTTCTATTTTTAGTTACTAGTTTGCAAATAAAAACCTCTGAAAACCAGCTACCCACTTGAAGTAACTTAACATATCAGCAGTTAAATTGAACCAAACAAATTTATGTTTAAAATTCGGTCGGTTTATCCTCAGATGATATAAACGCCTAGGCACTTCTTCCATGATGGCGTTATCCGGTACCAATGTATCTCTATGGGGGCTCCAATAAACTGTCTGCCACGGGCCTCCCACAAGCTTAATCCGGCACATCAAACAATGACCATTTTCACCATTTGGAGAGGGGGGGGGGTCATACCTTCATTATTATTGTTCAGCCTAATTAACAGCCCAAGTTGGGGCGTCAGTCGATACGCATTTTAAAGATACGTCTCCTTTCCTAACGGCGGGTATTCTTTTTTTTCTGGACTTTTCGCTAAGGAGAACGTCCTTATAGAATGAGTCCAGCTTAATTTTGTTCAGTCTTTCCGACTCCCAAGTGAACTCCTGCACTACGGTACCCTAGCTCGTTCGCTCTCCATGTCAGATTCCTCGGATGACATATAATCAGTTGACATCACTGTGCAGTCTGTCTTTTCTCTCCTCTGACCAGTCTATGTTCTTCACTGCGCTCAATCTACACCGAAGTTTCTGTAAACAAAGACACAATAATAATATATGAATTAGACATATATTAAGATCAGTTGGCATAGTTTACTTTTGTTGAAAAATATACTAGCTCCAACTCTCAATATCTCCAGCCCCCCAGTGAAAAATGTGGAGGGGCGGAAGTATCATCCCCCCCCCCCGCTTCGCAAGTCAGAAAACCCCTTTTTCCTTTCCAAATGAGAAAAAATCTCATTTGGAGCACCAAATTGCATCTAAGGCCAGGTGAAAATACAAAATTAAGTTTACAAAATGGAGTGGGTGTTGAAATGTGCTTTATTGCACCAAATTGCATCTGAGGCCACCTCGAAAAACTTCCCTTAGACCCCTCCCCCGGGCCGGCCATCAGTCTTCAGCCCCCCCCCCCCACTCAAATGTACCTTCCTACGCCACTGTATGTTTCAACGGTTTACAAAGCACATTTGTTTATGGGTTGGGGGGAGGTAGGGGGCACGTGGTTGGGTGACGTTCACCATCACAAGGTTAGAACGTGAATGTATCAATAACGGTATACCCTGGCAAATTGTGCATGAAACATTTTACAGATATCTAAAAGGAGGTTATTGTATTATTTCTCTCACTGTCATATTTTAACTCTTTTAATTTATCGTTTTTAAAGGAACGAATGCCTGTACAGGTCTAGGGTTTATATAACGGTGACTTTTAGTGATTGAAAAGTTACATTGATAAGTCTTGGCCTAGTGTTACGTACCGAACAATCCAGTGGCACAGAGAACTTCGTTTTCGTTTTTTTTCGAAAGAAGTTGTTCCTTCTCAGCCAGTAGTGCTCGGAGTGCCTTTAATTCTTCCTTCAAATGTTTGCACCGAGCTTTCTGTCACAACATGTGCATACTGCCGCGGTAGTTCCAACTGTCGCTGCTTCTAAATGTTTTTTTTTTCTTCTTTTTCCAATACACGTATGACATTTTCCTGAGGAACATCATTAAAAACTAGCGACGGATCGAATTGAAAGTGTACTTTTATAAACTGGCAACCTTGCTTCCACGGAGCTTTCTGTTACTTCTGCAATAAGCCACAGAAGCCGGAATCGTCCATTTTGAATGCTCTTTGCAATGTAGAACTCGATTGAGGATCAAGTGCGGTGTGAATCAAACCAACGTTGTTATGGAATAATCCCTGGTACTATCATGTGCAATGTGATATCGCAAACCCACTGACTATGAACTGCATTAAGATTCTGAGCAAACATGTGCGTTTTATGAATGGCCAGTGTAATGAACAGGCTGGTATGGCGCGAGAAAGCGGAATATATTGTGTACAATAATATATATGCTTTACTTGCAAAATATATACATGGTTTACTTCAAAAATACATTTTAGACATATTTATATATATTCTGCAAAAAATATATTCTCTGACACAAAAACATTTATAATATAAATATATATTCTCTAAGAGAAAAATATATATTTTCTTTCAATATATATATATATATATATATATATATATATATATATATATATATCTTGTTAAGAAACATATTTATTCCCTGACAGAAAAATATTTTCTCTAACAAAATATATAAATTCTGAGACAGAAAAAATATATTTTACAGGAAAAATTATATTCTGTGCAAAAATATATTTTTATTGTGTGTACGGAAAATATATATATTCTCTAACAACAAAATTCTATTCTGTGCGAAAAAATATATTCTGGTCGAAAAATATATATATGCTGTACAAAGTACCAAAACATATATATTCTCTGACAGAAAAATATTTTTCTCTAGCAAAATACATAAATTCTGAGACAGAAAAAAATATATATTATACAGGAAAAATTATATTCTGTGCAAAAATATATTTTTATTGTGTGTAAAGAAAATATATATATTCTCTAATATTCAAGACCTATTCTGTGCGAAAAATATATTCTGTACGAAAAATATATTCTGTGCGAAAAAATATATATGCTGTACAAAGTACGGAGCTCTGTAAGTGCTGACTAAGATGTTTGTTATTGTTCAGTAACTTCAGCAGTGACCAGCCTGTTCATTACACTGGCCATTCATAAAACGCACATGTTTGCTCAGAATCTTAATGCAGTTCATAGTTAGTGGGTTTGCGATATCACATTGCACATGATAGTACCAGGGATTATTCCATAACAACTCCCTGATTATACGACGGTACGATCGACAGCGAAGCCTTCTGTACCGTAACTAGCCGGCTTAACAGTAACTGCTCACTTCTTCACATTCCAAGGTTATTAGTTTGGAACGTTAGCCAGTGTATTACGTAAGCAGTTTGCCAAACCTTGCAAATGAAACGAACGTGGGAAAGTCATTTGCACAGCTCAAATTTCCTGCGATCTACCGCAAGTGCCTATTGAAATCTGTAAGGCAGGTAAACTGTTACGTCAGTGGTGCAGGGCACTTTTCACTCAATTGTATTTTTTTAGAGAATATATATATTTTTCTCTTAGAGAATATATATATTTTTTCTCTTAGAGAATATATTTATTTTTTCTCTTAGAGAATATATATATTTTTTCTCTTAGAGAATATATATATTTTTTCTCTTAGAGGATATATATATTTTTTCACTTAGATAATATAGGGCCTATATATATTTTTCTCTTAGAGAATATATATATTTTTTTCTCTTACAGAATAAATATATTCTTGGCATAGAAACATATAATTTTTTTTTAGTATAAATATCTTTACAGAATATTTATTGTTAGATAATATATTATTATAAACATATATATAAATATGTCTAAAATGTATTTTTGAAGTTAAACATGTATATATTTCGCAAGTACAGCATATATATATTTGTACGTAATATATTCCGCTTTCTCGCGCCATAGGCTGGTCACTGCTGAAGTTACTGAACAATAACAAACATCTTAGTCAGCACTTACAGAGCTCCGTACTTTGTACAGCATATATATTTTTTCGCACAGAATATATTTTTCGTACAGAATATATTTTTCGCACAGAATAGGTCTTGAATATTAGAGAATATATATATTTTCTTTACACACAATGAAAATATATTTTTGCACAGAATATAATTTTTCCTGTAGAATATATATTTTTTCTGTCTCAGAATTTATATATTTTGCTAGAGAAAAATATTTTTCTGTCAGAGAATATATATGTTTTGGTACTTTGTACAGCATATATATATTTTTCGACCAGAATATATTTTTTCGCACAGAATAGAATTTTGTTGTTAGAGAATATATATATTTTCCGTACACACAATAAAAATATATTTTTGCACAGAATATAATTTTTCCAGTAAAATATATATTTTTTCTGTCTCAGAATTTATATATTTTGTTAGAAAAAAATATTTTTCTGTCAGAGAATATATATGTTTTTTAACAAGATATATATATATATATATATATATATATATATATATTGAAAGAAAATATATATTTTTCTCTTAGAGAATATATATTTATATTATAAATGTTTTTGTGTCAGAGAATATATTTTTTGCAGAATATATATAAATATGTCTAAAATGTATTTTTGAAGTAAACCATGTATATATTTTGCAAGTAAAGCATATATATTTTTGTACACAATATATTCCGCTTTCTCGCGCCATAGATACCGCCTTTTACTGATTTCAAATTCCCCGCTTTCTAGTAAGCCCAGGCTGTGACGTAATTAACTATACTGAATACGTTATTGTTACTAACCAACTGGCGTAGCCAACCAGTGAACTGCAAAGTGACAGACAGTAAACTTTTATCATTGTGATGTGTTCGGAAATTTCACTTGCTTATCTGGAAATGATATTTATAGTAAGTAAGCAGTATACTTCTCTGTTTCGTACATATATTGCGGTGGGTATTTGTGCGTTTCATCGCTTTACGTGCATGATATAGGCATTGAGTATACTTCTTCGAATAAAACTTGACGGCATATTGAGAGAAATCGGCAGAGCAAAAAACGGACTGTTGAAATCTATCTCGACTAATCTATGAAAAAGGATATGGACAATGGGAATCGTAAGAGGAGCATTTGAAACGGGGGGAGGGGGAAGGGGGAAGGGGGAAGGGGGAAGGGGGAAGGGGAAGGGGGAAGGGGAAGGGGGAAGGGGGAAGGGGGGCATGGGGGCATGGGGTAGGAGGTTGGAGGTTGGAAAAAGTTTCGCACAAAATTTAAGCAAAAATTACTTAAATCTCAAATATGGATTTGCGCCGCTATGACCGACAAAGTTAAGTTAAAGTTTTTGAAGCCTGACATTGAGTACCGATTGTTCGATATCCCAGTTCCGAGGCTTGTGCCCCCCCCCCCCCCACCCACCACTGTCCCCGTTTTTAAATAAATCCTCTAAATAGCTATTCTGGACCCGACCATTTCTAAAGCCGCAAAAACGGCATCACAAAGGAACCGGCTAATTATATTTTAATTTCTATTTCAGGACTAAACTCGGAGGGGGTACATATAGTTGGATAAAAGGAGACATCCACAAATATCCAAAATATGACTCATCTGTAATATTAGATGAATTCTACGACCATTCTGGATCAGTTTAGGGGCAAATGTTGTATCCATGAGATGTCAATGTGTTACTCGATCACCTAACTTTCCAATTAAAATTAACGGATAACGATTCTTTGCATTAACAGTTAAGTTTACCACACATGGGGAACCTGACGAGGGGGGGGGGGCGAGTGGGTGGGGTGCACCACATGGTTGCATCGGGTCCCCAATATAGTGTTAAAGGAGGTCTAATTAAAGTACCCTAATTATTGTAAATGCTCATTTAAACGTCGCGGGTTCTCGGAAGCTAACTTGGCGCAAACAGCAAAGGGAAAACTCGATTGGATTTCAAGTGAAAAAAATTGTGCGATGCTATGTACTCAGTGTGAATCCTCCAAGCCATAGGTTTTTTTTGTCTTGTCTTCGAAAATTATTCAACGCAAAGCGATTCTTTTCACATATCAGTTCATGGAAACTGCAATTATTATAGGCTATTATCATTACGTTCTACTAGTTCATAAATTTGTTAGTACAATCATGGAGGTAAAAACCTCCACGGTACAATGTCCTTTCTACGCTTCTGTAGCTCCGTAGTTAGCATCCAACATTGATATTTCCGAATTCTAAAGTCCAGCAACAATAGGCAGTTAAATTCAAATATGTATGGAAGCCGTGAACTGCCGCTGCTAAAACTTGTTGACGATCTCGTGAACTTATGTTAAAGTCGGAGGAAACTGAATATAGCAGTTTGTCGATCATTTAACCATGCTTTGACTCAGTGATCATATAGTAGCTGGAATCTTACAATAAACAATCAAACAATGTGAAGCGTGTCACAGTGACAATAGCATTTGATATTTACATGTTATTCAGTATATCACGCCTTTTTGACAGTAATCACAAACACATTCTTGCTATATTTTTCAGAGACCCACATCAACTACAAATTTAATACGAGTTATCATTTTAAAAGGTTTGAAAGTCTGACACTCTTCAAAATGCGGCAGTATTTAATTTTTAATTTTATTCAGTTCCATGTCAACAGCGTAATGATATAGCTACATTCCATTTTTGACATTCAACATATTAAACATCACTTGTGTGTTTAACGTTACTTGATCTAGATGTAGTTTGCAATAATTTTCAGGAAAATTCGTTTCATATATATAACTATTGGAGAATAAAACCATTACCTTGATCCGGCACATGCACATGGATTTCGCTGTGTGTACCACGTATTGTAATGTGGGCGCTCTATTTTTGCCTTTATTACGGCACTTATGTATGTTTATTTACTATATATATATATATATATATATATATATATATATATATATATATATATATATGAAAATCGTAATGAGTTGGAAAATCAAGAACAGTGAAAACACTTTCAGCCTCCACCGGGATTCGAACCACGGGCCTCCCGCTCTGTACGCGGACACCCTAACCACTATAGGCTATATGTACGCTGATTGTATGTCCAGAGGTTCGAAACCGGTAAGGAAGGTCTATATGTTTGGGACATTCTGTTTATTTAAGACTTGCATGTGTCTCAAGCATGAATGTATTACGGTACCCTCACAGGATAATACTTCCGTGTCTCAGGTATGCATTTCTTTAATGGAATTATATAACGGACACAGGACAATCTTAGCTATTATATATTCGCATATAGGTGCGTGATTTTTACAAACACCACACGTGAATATGCCAATTTTTGCATAATGCTTATTTTCTCAAGCGATATAAATCATTTTCGACATATGTGCAAACAACGGAACATTCAGTTTACATATAGGATGCAACTGAGGAAGATTTTATCAGAAATTACTATCAAGTTCTGTCCATGAATCGATAATGAGTGAAGAGGACGTAAAAAAGAAGGGGTGGGGCGAGCATTGGAAGAATACTCGTGATTGTGGACTAGAGATTGGAATTTGTGAATACTCAAGTAAACCTATATATATATAAACCTTGAAAGTTCAATAATCTTTCAAACTACTACATTTTTTAAATGTTATAATAGTAATAATAATCAGCAGTTATTTTCACGACGCTTAAGCGACCACAAATGTGGGAGAAACCCGCATTGCTTCCAAACGCCACCGACTTTATCCGCCACTCTGCCATAGCACCGGTATATATGTGTTGGATTTGCGATTTACTTGTCATACTTTGCCAAGCTTGGGTAGAATTTCTATATAAGCGTGGGTACAAGTCTTCGTCGCACCATGGAGCTATAAACAGAGCTCCACGCGGTCGCACGTAGTATTAATTAGTACTATAAAGTCCCGTAAAAACTTAACAGTAATGAACGTCGTTTACGTACACAGGGACGTAGCTAAGGCATGATGATTGAGAGGGGGGTGGGGGAGGGGGAGATGTAGTGGCTGAAATTCCAACTGGATGGGTTTTGGAGCCAGAAAATTCCGACTGCTGCCTTGTAACCCGCCCCCCCCCCCCACACCCTTCTCGTCAACGATACGGTCAGTGTCAGTCAGACACCCCATCTTTCGCGACTGCACTTTTGTTCCGAACTTTTTTCGGTACATTTGTACCACTGGCCCTCACTTCACAAATTTATTAATCACTCTGGTTAGCGAGTAAGCAATGAGTATAAGTTATCTGCTTTATAGGCTACATAGACTACCAACTAAAAAAGCTATGTTAATGTAACAAAGGGGAAAACTTTTCTTTTTCAACAAATTATATTCGACGACATAGTGAACTACCCCAAAATACAGTGCTTTTTCCTAGCGCGCTTAATATTATTTTCTTGAGAGGGGGGGGGGGGGCTGTTTATCACTCACATGAAAAAAAATTAAATTGTTCACTTCATTCCAACTGAGCATTTGGAATGAAGTGAACAGTTAAACATCTTGCAGAAAAATGTTGAGTTGACGAGATACGATAAGTTGCCAATTAAAAATTTTGCAGAAAATTGTTCAATTGCTCAATTGGGATGAAGTGAACAATTGAACATTTTGCCAAAAACATGTCCAATTGACGAGATAAGATAAGTTGCCAATTAAACATTTTGCAGAAAATTTTTCAATTGCTCAGATGGAATGAAGTGAACAATTGAACAATTTGCAGCAAAATGTCCAATACACGAGATATGATAAGTTGTCAATTAAACATTTTTCAAAAATTGTTCAATTGCTCAGTTTAAGCGACTAAGCGATCCAATATTTTTCTGTTGTTTTTTTTTGGATAAGATTTTATCTTGTTATTTTAACAATTTACTGAAAAATTTCACCTTATGGGCAAAGTTTTTCTTATGTTGATGGCACTTTTAAGCTTCCGTAGAATAGCATTGAGCGTTTTAATTGTATACGTTGTACAGTAGTTTTATTAGGCATTATTTTTAGAGTATTCAAAATCATACGAAGTTTTGTATGGTGGAGTATAAGAATCGCGAGATACAATTTCTTAATATGACAAGGAAAACGTGGTAAATATGACTGATTAAAGGTCAAGTTTGACCGAAAATTGTAGGTCACTCACAAATAACAAGAATCTATGAAAATTAGAGTGCGTCAGTCGGAAAAATTAGAGTGCGACAGTCGGAAATTCCGTACTCATAAGCGTACATATACAATTTTAATCTAAAGCTGATGGGTACAGTTTCTTCCTCGTTATGATCCCCCACTATAATTTTCAGTTGATATATGTAATCAACATATTATGTTAAATTAAAAATAAGTATAGGTATCATCAAACTATATATAAAATTGGTCGCAGAGTCAATCAGGTGTAATAGATTTAGGGAGGGGGAAATTGATTGTGGGGTGAGGGGCTTCGAGTTCAAATACGTGTACTCCTCAAAAATAGTATGTAATGGCCCCAAATTACGGCATGCTGTAATTGCTGGAAGTTTTCAAAAAAGTTTTTTCCTGAAGGTGTTCACTCTCCATATTGTTCGCTGACATTATAAACACACACAACAAGATGACTAAATTTCCCAGTTAGGTAAATTTCCTCCAAGGTGGTAATAAAACAGTTTAAGAATTTTAACATAAGGTGACCATATTTTAATATGTAGCATATATGGGACCAATAAATCATACTTAGTATGATAGTAATATATACTAGTGTAGAATTGTACCTAAAGGGTCTACTCGTTTGTATTGAGTTTTAACGTGTAGTTGCATATAACAAGGTTTGAACCTGACTGGAGACCAAAACTTCCCGTATGCAACACCTTCGAAAAATAAATGAAGAGGCGCGGGGGGGGGGCGGGGGTCGGAAAGAGGATTCAAGAAAGTATGTAATATATAGGCTTCTTAAATAGTGCAGTTCCTAAAGGGTCTACTCGTTTGTATTGGGTTTTAATGCCTTCTAAATCGCTTAATTTTCGAACAGTTTCTGTGAAGACTACTATATTTCAGTCATACTTTCCCAAGCGTGGGCACAATTCTCCTAAGCGTGGGCACAATAAAGTTACTGTCACACATGCATGTTAACCAATATGTATATGTGTATATATGTATATGTGTCGGGGGGGGGGGGGTGGTCGGGGGTCGGAAAGAGGATTCAAGAAAGTATGTAATATATAGGCTTCTTAAATAGTGCAGTTCCTAAAGGGTCTACTCGTTTGTATTGGGTTTTAATGCTTTCTAAATCGCTTAATTTTCGAACAGTTTCTGTGAAGACTACTATATTTCAGTCATACTTTCCCAAGCGTGGGCACAATTCTCCTAAGCGTGGGCACAATAAAGTTACTGTCACACATGCATGTTAACCAATATGTATATGTGTATATATGTATATGTGTCGGGGGGGGGGGGGTGGTCGGGGGTCGGAAAGAGGATTCAAGAAAGTATGTAATATATAGGCTTCTTAAATAGTGCAGTTCCTAAAGGGTCTACTCGTTTGTATTGGGTTTAAATGCCTTCTAAATCGCTTAATTTTTGAACAGTTTCTGTGAAGACTACTATATTTCAGTCATACTTTCCCAAGCGTGGGCACAATTCTCCTAAGCGTGGCCACAATAAAGTTACTGTCACACATGCATGTTAACCAATATGTATATGTGTATATATGTATATGTGTCGGGGGGGGGGGGTCGGGGTCGGAAAGAGGATTCAAGAAAGTATGTAATATATAGGCTTCTTAAATAGTGCAGTTCCTAAAGGGTCTACTCGTTTGTATTGGGTTTTAATGCCTTCTAAATCGCTTAATTTTCGAACAGTTTCTGTGAAGACTACTATATTTCAGTCATACTTTCCCAAGCGTGGGCACAATTCTCCTAAGCGTGGCCACAATAAAGTTACTGTCACACATGCATGTTAACCAATATGTATATGTGTTTATATGTATATGTGTCGGGGGGGGGGGGGGTCGGGGTCGGAAAGAGGATTCAAGAAAGTATGTAATATATAGGCTTCTTAAATAGTGCAGTTCCTAAAGGGTCTACTCGTTTGTATTGGGTTTTAATGCCTTCTAAACCGCTTAATTTTCGAACAGTTTCTGTGAAGACTACTATATTTCAGTCATACTTTCCCAAGCGTGGGCACAATTCTCCTAAGCGTGGCCACAATAAAGTTACTGTCACACATAGATGTCAACCAATATGTATAAGTGTAGTGTATGCGGCTGCGTACAGTATACATATGTTGTCTATGTTTATATGTTAATCGTACATATGTCTGTATCTGTGACTGTATCTGTGGACTGTATTGGCCGCAAATTAAGCAAGCAATAATTGCTAGGAGTGTTCAATACTCCCTTGGAGGTCTTCGCTCTCCAAATTGTTCTCAGAAAATCTTAATGAACACAAAAGATGACTGAATGTCCAGTGAGGTATTTTTTTTTCCAACGAGGTAATATAAACCGTTTAAGAATATTGACCAGGGGTGACCATTTTTGAATATATGGCATATATGGGCCAATACAGCATACTTTAATCCTTCTATACCTATATTAGTTGCATATATCAAGTTTGAACCTAACTGGACACCCAAACTTCTCCCGTAGCAATGTAATTACCTTCGAAAATTAAACGGGTGAGGGGGGGGGGGGGTCGGAGTGTTTGAAAGAGAATATAAGAAAGTATATGATGTATAGGCTTTTGTCTCACTTGCATTTTCCTCATAGGGCCTTTTCGTTTGTACATGGTGTAATGCCTTCCAAATTGTTAAATTTTAGAACAGTTTTTTATGACAACTAGCCTAATATATTTCAATCATACTTTCCCAAGCGTGGGCACAATTGCCTAAGCGTGGGCACAATACGGATAATATGTATATATGTGTGTGTATAGTGTACGCGGCTGCGTGCAGTATACGTTGTCTATGTTTATTTTAATCGTTACGTCTGTATCTATAGCCGGTAAGCAATAGGCCCTACCTACAAGTTGTTTTTCATTCTATATATTAATCTTCGTGGCATTATTCCACTAATTTTGAGGTGAATGTTTGTAAAACGTTTCCATGTTTGAATTCAGAGTTCAATAACATTATTTACAATAGAAAATTTACAATAGAAATGAACGTGGAACACATTTCTGGCGTCAACATGTGTCATTTATTTTACACTTGCTTTCTATCGCTGCAACAGAAACATTTGCAGCAATGAATAAGAGAGGAAAGGGAGAGCAAAATCGTTATTAAGTTATCGCATTCCTGCAGTAAAGAGTGCACCGTCTTAACTACAAATTTATAAATATATACTTTGTACCTCGTAAAACGTGTTTGGTAAAGTATGTTCTTTACTTTGAATCTTTTACTTGCAATTGTTTAGATTTTACACCCCCAATACAAAACCAGTATATCCCGCTCCAAAGGTTTGCTGTTTTGGCCCCTAATATGCCAGGTATTCAAATATGGTCACCTTTGATAAAAAAACAAATATTGTATTTGTATTACCACCCTTGAGGAAATGAACATTCAGTCATTTTATGTGGTTAATCAGTGGCGTATCCAGGATTTTCTGACCCGGGGGGCGCGAATTACTATCTAAGCGGAGCGCCACCATCGGTTGGCGCGCAGAGTACAAGAAAATTTCTGGTTTTGATACACCCAGATCACCGGAAATGGCACTTCTCGAGCTTGAAACTGACCAACCAGATGTACACTTTTGCCTGAAAACCAAGTATTTCCAAATGGTTTTTTTTTTCCATCCATAACCTTTTTGAAGATTGTCATCAGTCACTCATCATGTTCGACCTCATCACATCTCCCGCGGATCATTGCTTTTGTAGGTGGTTCTAAGTCGCGGCGCACTATACCCGTCAGCTCCACTTTTCAAGGTTTTAAGCCCATTATTTGTTCAGAATTTGAAAATTCACGATAAATTCACTTCAAAACATACCCATAATGCAATGTTGCACAAAATTTCATCTATGGACAATCAATACAGAAAAACCTCCTTCAACCCCAAACAGAACTAGTCAAATTTGCACGAGTAGAGGGAAGTATGATGAAGAATGTTGGTCAGGGAATTTTCGAAAATTCCGACACAGTTAATTTATTGGTGTACAAATAATAAAACCTCTTTAAGGAAATAGATATTTTCGAAACCGAACACTACACACATCGACAGTTTGAACATGGGCGCAGATCAGTCTTAGATAATGGTGGGAACGCGAGTCTGTTCTCTGACACTATCTAAGCGGAGCGCGACCATGGGTTCGCGCGTTGCGTACGATTTTTTTGGGTCAAATATAGCCTCCCAGATCGCCGGAAATAACACTTCCCAGACCTAATGATGCTCCCAAACCTCCTTAAGTTTGAGATTTCATGGTTTAGAATTTTAGTTTGGGGAAATAAATGCATGGGCGTCTGCAGAAAAAAAATCAGGGGAAAAATAATCCAAGTAGACTTTTGTATACGATGGGTCTGGCGTCCTCTCCCAGAAAACAATAATAGACTGCCGCTAATGCGATTTCCGTCCTATATTTAACAACTGTGGATAAATATAATAAAATGAGAACTGTTGCATGTGATTTGCACAATGCTGGATCAAACTTCGCCAAAGTTCAATACAGGGGAACTTGAAATGCAGCTATTGTTCAAGACAAATTGGTGGGGATACGGTATATCATGTCCCCACTACTGAAAAGGTTAGTGGGGACGCGTCCCGCTGTCCCCACCAGGATCTGCGCCCATGGTTTGGAGGCTGTTCATTCTGGAACGCCATTTTCATGCTCACTGATATGGAGTGATATCTGCTGTTTGCTTTACAAATTCGAATAATTCGAATATTGTTAGATGCATGTCCATTCAGTACAGTGTCCTTGGGATTTCTTGGGATTTTACGGGGCCTGATCTTAGGAAATCGGGAGTGGTCACACTCCATTTAGGTAAGTGCATGACCTCAAGACGTCACTTATACACAACCCGATCACTAGTCTTGTTATCGATGAAGTGGTGTGTTGCCGGATTTTGTCAAGGTCTTGGTACTATACGGGCGAAGGTCGAGAGGGGTGGGGCGTAGGGGTTGTGGGGCGCGCGTTTTCATGCAGATGAGAACAATCTCAAGAAGTGATGGGTGTGTGTATATATAAATATATATCACAAATGATTTTCGAGTTGGTTAGCATCATGTTTGATCTCTAGAGTAAGGCAACATATGTCACCAAAAACAGAACTAGTATTGTTCGATACAGGTGACAAACGCCTACAGTGGAATTACGATCTTCCTTACCGGTTTCGAACCCCTGGACATACAATCAGCGTCCATAGCCTAGTGGTTAGGGTGTCCGCGTACAGAGCGGGAGGCCCGTGGTTCGAATCCCGGTGGAGGCTGAAAGTTTTTTCACTGTTCTTGATTTTCCAACTCATTACGATTTTCATTTATAAATATATATATATATATATATATATATATATATTGTAACGCTCGGGCCGACCTCTGGCCAAGGTCGTGCGGAGCGTATGGGGAGCAGTGGCGGAGCCCTGCGGAGCGGCTCTCCGGGTTAATCCCTTGGCTTAGGTATTCCCTTTGTTACTGTAGTAATAGTAGGATTAGCCGCGCGCTGCATAGACCATTGTTTGCCGCTATGCGGATGATCCGCCATCACAAACGTTATGGTAATATTCATTACGTAGCAGTATGTCGTACGATCGTAAAATTCATTCATGTGGGATTGGTGCAGATGTTTTTAGCTAATGTTCTATTAAGGGTTTAAAATGTATTTCGTTTTCGGGGGGATTATCAGACCTTAGGAAAGCTGCACTCTTTTATCAACCATTCTCAGTCAAAGAGACCCATTGTAAGTTTATGTAAATTAGATCCCGTATATAAGGATGTTTTCGAAGGAAATAGGGAACACCTTAATCGAGTTCTTCAACAGCAAGGTCTATAGCGTTGTTTGGTATCTTGGCAGGTTTACGCCCTGAAGCCAATACCATTTAGAGCAGGCCTCTGAAGCTGTATTTCATCGTTTTTCTTTTACTTCTCGCCGTATTTTTCTGTTACTTCTTAGAGCATTTGAGAGCTGATTTATTTATCCTTGTTTAGGACGAAGAAGTCCATTTACGTTTATTTTAATAGTCAGTTGCGGAAATAAACCGTTTTATACTTACCTGGATTGTTTGGATAATTACTACTTGTGTTTGACTCCACGCTATTTCGCCGACTTTGTGGCCAATCAAAATACAACACCATCGGCCAAGGATCCTAACCTGCCGGCCTAACGCTACCCAATCTCAACCCCCACCCCCAAAATCGTTACAATATATATATTAACAATACAAGGTCAAGTATACTTAAGGGAAAGTTCATGCACTTTGTGCAAGCCGCGGTATGCATCTATTTCGTTGCATATAGTTCTATAACGATTCATGAAGCTGTAGGCCTGCCTGTACTAAATGTCAACTTTTATCATCAACCCCTCTGTGACCACATGTACTTTGTATACATATCGCAGGTCCGGATATTTCCCAGGTAAAGCCTAAACTCGAGACCATTTGAACCGACGTATTTCCTGAATTCGTTAGAAATGTCTAGTTAAGTTTGTGGTTTGCGATCTACAGACCATGAACTTTAAGATCCTGGGAATTCCAACGCATACATTGTTCCTCCCGATAGTTTCCTGTATTACTCATTTCTTAAAGAGCTCAAGTTGAAATTTTACTAATCCGAGGTGGTTTATTGCACTTTTTACGAGGAGCCGTACAGCTTCCTTGTTTTGGTATGTATTTAAGCCATTTTTTTTATTAAATAATTTTTAAACTTTTCTCAAGCGTAATTTATACATATAATTACGCCTACAATGGAATTTCGACCTTCCTTACCGGGTTCGAACCTCTGGATATACAATCAACGTCCATAGCCTAGTGGTTAGGGTGTCCGCATATAAAGTGGGAGGCCCGGGTTCGAATCCCGGTGGAGGCTGGAAGTTTTTTAAATGTTCTGGATTTTCCAACTCACTGCAATTTCAATTATATATATATATATATATATATATATATATATATATATATATATATATATATAGATATAGATATAGATATAGATATAGATATAGATATAGATATATAGATATAGATATAGATATTGATATAAATATAGATATATATATATATATATATATATATAAAGATATATATATATATATATATATTTATATATATATATAGATATTGATATAAATATCTATATATATATATATATATATCTATATTTATATCAATATATAAGTTTTTTCACTGATCTTGATTTTCCAACTCATTACGATATTCATTTATATATATTCATTTGCCTTTGTCGTTTACCTCCATTGCATTAACATAAAGTCTGTTCAAAGTATCTCTTTCGAGATCCGGCTTTAGGAATCACAAATGATTTCGAGTTGGTTAGCATCATGTTTGATCTCTAGAGTAAGGCAAAATATGTCACCAAAAACAGAACTAGTATTGTTCGATACAGGTGACAAACGCCTACAGTGGAATTACGACCTTCCTTACCGGTTTCGAACCTCTGGACATACAATCAGCGTCCATAGCCTAGTGGTTAGGGTGTCCGCGTACAGAGCGGAAGGCCCGTGGTTCGAATCCCGGTTGAGGCTGAAAGTTTTTTCACTGTTCTTGATTTTCCAACTCATTACGATATTCATTTATATATATATATATATATATATATATATATATATATAGATAGATAGATAGAGATAGATAGATAGATGGATAGATGGATAGATGGATGGATAGATAGATAGATAGATAGATAGATACTTCAAAATGGGGTTGTCGGTGTAATGGGTAGGGTGAGGCGCACGCCCTGCCGAAATCATCGATCCGTCACTGGATACCCTGTGTATATAATAGGGATCTGCACTGTAATTATGTCACTGTTCCTCTTTCTCTTCCCGGTTTCTTGCCGTTTTTTCTACTCCTTCCTTTTCTCCTTTTTCTCTCTTTCTTCTTTTTCTTTTCCCTTCCTTCCTCCCCTTCTTTCCCCTTTTTTTTCCCTTTTTCCTTCTCTCTCTTTTTCTCTCCTCTTTTCCTTACCCGGGGGGCGCGCGCCCCCAACCCCCCCCCCTGGATACGCGCCTGTTAATTTAGAAAATATGAGAAAAAAGAGTAAAGACCTCCGGAAAGGTAGTTTGTTTGTAAACTTCTGGCAGTTATATATAGCGTGCTATAATTTGTGGCATATGCAGACTACCTTTCATCCATTTAGCCACCGACAAATTGCTCCACGGGCAAGTATTAGCTTTGAAGTTATGTTTTCAGGATCACCGCCCTATAAGTGTGTTACATGTGCACATAATGGTAGCAGTGTTATACATATGAGCTGTTAATGTTACCCTAAAACTGTGGCTTTCTAGGCATTAACCCATCATTTCATGCTTGTTTAACAAGTGAGTTACAACTCCCTGATTTAACTAGTAATTAGCTAGGAAGCACATCAACGCAGGAGGATCTCCATCCTTTTGGAAATTTTCCAGTTCATATACTCCCATAATGGGGTATAAGAGAATGTATAGCAAACGCTGATATGTGTGCGAAAATTATAAAAGGAGAAAACAACCTCCCCGTGTGAAAAGAAAACAAAGAACAATAAGAAAGCAGACGCTAATTCAGTAAGAGTATACTATTACTTTCAAACGTAGGCCTATATAGTATTAGTCAGCCATACATTTCGTACGCTATTCGCGGTCACATTATTAACCCTCCTGTGTTATGTTAGCAGCTTTGACCGCGTTTGAAAACAAGCGCGTTTTTTCATGCTGGTTTTGCTGTCGTTTGATTGGAGGATGAACAGCGACTGATCAGGGAGGTCTAAAATATCACCTCCCTGATCAACAGATGAGGGTTGTTCATTGCGGTTTCACAAATTCTCTACAATAAACCAATTGGATGCATTGTTCTGTTTGATACAGTATAAGGCAGGCCTTATCGTGTATTTTCATTGTTGTATCTGCATATGCATCAAGAAGCAGATAAACCAAACACGTACCATACTAATCGGACATAAATAATAATAATAAATAAAAAAACCATCTTACTTTAACACATAAATAAGTATACATAAAAAAGTTAGACAGACAGATGAGGAGACCCGTGTATGTGTCTTCTCATCTGTTTTCTCATGATTCCAGCGGTAGTGATAAGAATATCGATCAGCCATGCCAGAGCGCCAAACTTAATTCTTTGTGAGGGCGAGCTGTTTGTTGAGGTATTATGATCGAGGGCCCGCAACGTGAATTACGTAACTTACCAAAATGAGCAACCACGAGGATATTTGCTGATACTCTCATAGAATTAGCTTGAGGAGTTTTGTTGGTTTGACGGCTGCATCTGCATATATATATATATATATATATATATATATATATATATATATATATATATATATATATATATATATATATATATATATATATATATATATATATATATATATATATATATATATATATATATATATATATATATATGTTATATGTTATAACTGAACAAAGTATGAGAAATACATTGTGAGGTACATATGGTAGTATGTTTGTGCAGGCCATGCACATTCACGTTGAAAGATATATGCTGTATTAGAAAAATGTCAGAAATTCAAATATGGTCACCTTTGGTCAAATCCTTTAACTTTTTTTCTATTACCACGTGCACCCTGAAGGAAATTTACCTCACTGGACATTCAGTCATCTTGTGTGTCCATTTACTAGAATTTCAAGAGAACACTTTGGAAGAGTTAAAACCTCTCTTTTTGAAAACTTCTAGCAAGTACTTTAGCATGCTATAATTACAGACGAACATATAATGAACCGAATAGGCAGATGATTGTCTCGGTAAAAAATACCCGTGGGTACAACTTAAATGTGACGTATATGGGTTGTGATGGGTTGACGTTGTAATCATACCGTAATCACGTTCTGTGTATTTTTTTGAAATTTCCGACGTTTAAGTTAATATTAATCATCTCTTAAATTCCGAATCTTTATTGAGTCAACGTAAGCGAAGTGTGCAAGTTGATGTAATCATGCTGTACTGACACTCGTGGTATGTGTATGCTCTGGAATTTCCGACGCGTAAGTGAATCGTAATCTTCCCGTAAATTCCGAATTCAGTGGAGAATACATTCAACGTAAACGCAATGAGTAAGTTGGTGTAATCATGCTGTAATCCCGTGGTGTGCATGCTTCGGAATTTCCGACGTGTATATCCTAAACATGCCATACTGTTCCTGTTTCAGGTGAACGAAAATATTCATATATGTTTAATACGAACAAACACAGTATAATGTCATCTTCGTATAAATAGTATTAAGCATGACAAGTCCATGAAAACTTGACGTTTAAGGATTTCGTAATCAATACGTAAACGCTGAAATGAACGTATTTGGGTATTTGTAAGTTAATTGTAAATATACAGTAAATTTTTAACTGCACTCGTTTCAGCCAACGTAAATGTTGAAATTGTGTTCATGAGATGCAGTCACAGGGTAATATCATTATCGGGAAGATTGACATGAGAATTGTGTCCAGTATTTTATTTCATGGAACAATCAACGTTAACGTCATGCTTAAGTTTGGCGTAAGTTTGTTGTAAACGCGTTGTATCATATATGCTACGAGTTTCCGATGTGTAAGATAATCGTAATCCTGTCGTAAATTTCTTCGTGGCGAGATTAAGGTCAACGTAAACGTGGAGAAGAAATAAGTTTTAATAAATACGAAAGTAATTATTAACTTCCGATATGTAAGTTGTCATAAACGTAACGGAAATCTGTTGTTCCGTGTTTACAATGTTTACGGATGCGTAATCACATCGTAAACGCGTTGTTCCAAAATGTACGGGTTTCCGATGTTTAAGGTGACCGTAAGCAAGACGTAAACATCCAAGGACTGTGCTTACGATAACTTAAATGCGTGTCTTTTTCCCGTGTTACACAATGAAGGTACAACAGAAACACAGAGTCAAAGTTTCCGCTGTATACGTGTTATGGTGTAAATTGTCTATGGTAAGTTTCGCTTTGCCGATCATCACGTATCTTTCAATATAAGTGTTCTTTAGATGGTGTGAGGAAAACTATACATGACATATGTGTCTCGATTCACCCCAACTCACCTTCTCTTCCCCATATCGTCTTTCACACCAACTATATACACTAGCTTATATTTTTATTCATCAAGTTAACCAAATTGTTTCCATGTACGTCCCGTCTGAACGTTGACAAAGCGAACTTGGGACAGACCACAGGCAACCAAACCTAGTCAAACACTGCAGGGACAGGAATAGAAAACCTAGAAAACAAGCACCAGTAATAGGTTTCCTATTCTTAATAGTCCAGGAGACGTTTTGAATTATGAAAGAGGAACATATTCTAAGTATCCACCGGAAATTTGACTACAATTCCGACAATATTATATAATGATTTGAGATATTAATAATTAAAGATGTCACTGTTTATACCAAAAAATAGTATTATTTCATAGTTACTCCACTGATCCCCCAGATCCCTCAAAAATCTGGTTTGTGTTTTTTGACCTGAAATGGATTGGATAAATTTCCAACTAATAATGCCTACTACCTAAGGTGGATGTGAAGTTAAAGATGTCCATTTTCTGTTTCAGATACAAATAAATTCCTATCTTTACTGGACATGAAACATAAGGCTAAATATATAATTGATGCAGTGAAATGATCCAAACTCAAGTTATCCCAGTGAAAACGTCACGAGGTAAAATCTAAAACTAAAATGTTTGTGTTATCATTAATCTGTTAATCTTAATATAACCTACTTCTAAAAGGTTCGTCGGGTAAGCATTGGCTATTTCATATATGAGTCACTTCTCCTTGGTATACTGTATATACTGAGTGTATCCAGCTTTAAGCATAATTTTTGTCTTGATTTGTTATAGTCAAATAAAAATGCAATATTTCCAAGCTATTCCGGGTTTTAAGATATTCACCTTTAAAATATGCTAAATCACTGGTAATGCTCCTTTAAGGCTAAAGTGATGATGACGTCGATTACTCGATACAGGCTTTAATGTTAGATGTGCATCCATTCATGGGCGTCAATCCAGGGGAGACGGTGGACACGTCCCCCCCCCCACATTTCGATGGATGGGGAGACACTATCAAATGTCCCCCCCCCCCCAGACACACACACACATTTGGAAAAAGAATAGTGTCGTTGCTCTATTTGGTTAGGGCTTACACATCTCAGGATTCATATCATCGAGTATCACTCAATGTTGCTGAGTGGAGAATTCCACCCAGATCTCGTGAGTTGGTACCCTGAGCTCTCCGACAACTTAGTCTGCCTTTCTTTCGAGGCCAGTTCTAGTCGTCGTCGGTTGAAGTGTATAGACAAATATTCAAATGGATGAATCCAGCGGTACAGGCTATGTTTGGTGGAGTCGAAGCTCTCTTGTGGTCCTCCTCGTCTCCTCTGCCAGTTCGACGGAAACCGAGAGATCTTTTAGTGCTTTGAGGCGTTTGAAGACATGGCTACGGAGCACCATGAATCAACATAGGCTGAACCATGTGATGGTGTGCCATATTCACCGCGAACGTCTAGCCCAGTTGAAGCCTGAGCAGTTAACAGAGAAATTCGTTGATTCCTCGGATTACAGACGCCGCATCTTCGGCCGATTCCAGTAATAAACTAGTGCGCTCCGTCATTATCATAAGCGACAGCACTTCATAGCTAGAGCCCAAAGTCTGTACATAGTTGTTGTTTAGTTGTAGATGATGTTTCAAAGACGGTGCCCGTTCCCTGATATTGGGGAAATGAAATAGGGAGCATATTCCGTTGCAGCGTATCCCATTTTACCTTGTTGTTGAGTGATACCGGATTTTAATCCATAGTGAGAACACTGGGTACACGCAGGGACGTCGCTAGAGGGGGGGGGGGGGGTGGTAAAACTGACGATAGTTGAAAAATTGGAGTGCGATAGTCGGAATTTCCGACAGTCACACTCTAGTTTATCTAGGCCTATTCATTTATTCCTGTGATTGTGCATGACCTATAAATTGACCTTTAATCTGTCATATTTACTACGTTTACCTTGCCACTTTGAGATTTTATCTTGCGATTCTTATACTCCACCGTACAAAACTTCGTATTATTTTGAATACTCCAAAACAAAAAGGCCTAATAGAAATACCGTTATAGGCGTAGGAGCCCAATTTGATTTGTGGGGGGGGGGGGTTGTAACGACTTGCCCGAAAAATAAAAACGCCCGCGTTCCACATGTTAATGTGCATATCATATAGGCATGCATCGGTTTTTACATCGCATACCAATAACAAACAATCATTTTCCGTCTTATTACTCTTCCATATTGGTTATAATTATTGAGGAAGTCGTTACAATCTTAATGGTAAATAATAACATAAGTTTAACCACTGATAACAAATTGCAAATTATCTTTCTTTCAGCAGGTGCCCGAAAATTTATCAGCATATTGCCCGTTTTTTCCCAAAAATATTTGGTTGGGGTGGGGGGGGGGCTAATAAGTTTGTGAAATGAGTGCCAGTGGGTACAAATGTATCCTAAGTTCGGAACAAAAGTGCAGTCGTGAAAGACTGGGTGTCTGACTGACACTGATCGTATTGTTGACGAGTAGCGCGAGGGTGGGGGGGGGGTGCAAAACAACAGTCGGAATTTTCAAAACCCATCCAGTTGGATTTTCAGCCACTACACCCCACCCCAATCACCAGGCTTTAGCTACGTCCCTGGGTAAACGGTGGTTACATAGTACGCTCCGACCAGAATTCACCCGATTACCAGATGCAGATCCACCTAGCAACCGAGGTAACTCGCGTGAGGACTCCAAAGAACAACCACTGATTTATTTTGATGCCTTCATCACTTTAGCCACCACTCACATGGGACCTATTCTAAGTCTGACGATACATACGCATGTGTGAGGTCCTGAAAACATAATTAAAGTAGTTTGTCTTGCCATCCTTGTTTCAAATTTCATAGAAATGTATTCTCGTAGACCTAGCAAAACATTTAAACTGACAGAGTCCCGTTCGAAGTGTGTCATTGGTGGTTTAACATGCTGGCGTATGACGACTTTTGGCCAAATTTGCGCTAAGATCACTATACGAACTCGGATCTGGGCTGCGCCTAATTAGTTAGTTATGGCGTATGGCGTATGGCGTAATAATGGCGTATGAGGAAATGCACCATTTTGTGGTATGACTCCCATGACGGCAAATCGAGAAACTCACATGCAGTCGCGGCGGATAGCTTCCTTCGCCTATATGTCAGGGGACATTTTGGAACATCGTTCCTTTAGGCCAGGGGTGGACAACCTACGGCCTGCGGGCCACATGCGGCCCGCCAGTGACCTTTGCGGCCCGTGAGATGTCTCAAGAAAAAAATAAATCTATTTGACATCATCACAAAAAAACGAGCTAGCTGCTTAGAATTTACTAATGATGCTGTCAGGTAGGTGTATGGACTGTATTGACATTATGTTTTTGTGAATATATATTAGTACACACCAGTGGCGTAGCCAGCATTTTATTGTTAGGGGGGCCAAGATTGTTCTTTAGGGGTGCAACCCCGTGACGGTTGATGGTAGGAATTACCAAGAAATATATGTATTAATGGGCACCTCGTGTGCACAAAGTGGCGTCATTGGTCGCTGAAAATGCACATGGGTTGCTAGCGCTAGTTGTACTGGTTATACAACCGGCCAAATTATTGGCGCCTATTCTGTGGGACGATATTGATCAACGGTCTCCGTATGTGGGTATGATGAAGGCCCAAAATGTGAAATATCTCGGTCTGATTACCAAGTTCTGACCTTATATGAAGTATGAGCATGAGCCCTGAGGTATGAATACTTGTAATTAAAACTCGAAAAATTGTAAGAAAGAAGTATTTTGAATACATCACTGGATTTCATTTTCGGGGCCAAGACTGTAGCACAACAAATTGGGGGGGGGGGGGCATTGCCCCCCTGGCCCCCCTCTGGCTACGCCACTGTTACACACACCTATTAATTGAACGTCCTCGGAATCAAAGGTTTGAAATCAACAGCAGGTCGTTGGTTAGGTGCGGCCCTGTCAATCTTTCACTCCTAAAATCTGGCCCATTCATTCAAAACGGTTGCCCACCCCTGCTATAGGCCTATATCTGAGGCCCTGGGGTCATTCTTTGACCGACTTGGTGCAATGTAATGTGCCCATTTCGAAGTAATGTGCCCATCCTGAAATATAGGGCAAAATGGGGCTGGGGTTCCAGTTCGCTGCATCATTTGTCAACTTGCACTGGGTTCTAATGTTCATTTCAATTGGAATCACTAATAAAAGAAATAATCCACCAAAAATGAAGGTCGCATGAACTTTATTGCAGATTTCCTGAGTGACGAATTTGTAATTTTCTCCCGAAATCACGCAACTAGATGGCTGCTATTCAGCCTGGCAAGTGCCATCGCCAGCGATCTGGCAGGTATTGAAATCTCAAATTTTCTTGGTACGCTACGCGCCAACCGATGGTGGCGCTCCGCTTAGATAGTACTTACGGCCTGAATCTCGAATCGATTACGTCCCCCAACCCCCCCCCCCCCCCCACGTTTCAATTCGGAGTGACGCCCCTGCATCCATTATGTTAAACATTCTAATAACTTAACCAAATATTATTTTTATTTCATGTAAACAACAGAACATCATTGGATGATAGCCTATGTCACCCATATGCCAATACCAATGACGTTACGTCATAACCTACTATTTTTAAATAAGCTAAATTGGCCACAATGTCTTAAAATGTACATCAATCGCACATGAACATTTTTCAGGCTGAGGGTTTTGGAAAATAACAATTTCAGCCTCGATAATCTTGCGTTTATGATGTCGCAGGGTACATGCAAGTATCCAAAAGTATTTACCAAAGAATGCTGTCTGCATTGGAGTTTGAATTTTTCTTTCTCAATTTGTAAATCAAATCGCCCACAAACGGTCTTTGGTGTTTCTTGATTCACTTCACACATATTTATTGTTCCCCTTTTAAAATTCACTGGATAGGTATATCCACGCATATCATATAGACGGCATGTACAAAAGTTATCACTGACTTGTTCTTTATAATGATATCCGTACAGATTACTGCTGCACTATAGCTACCAGTAACACAAACAGAACCATTACACAACAAATTTAACGAAATGACTCATGGAACAATATTCCGTGTACAACAGTAACGTGCTTGGGTTAATTCGGATATAGTCTAAATCCTATACAATTTACCTTATGTAGTGATACCAACTTACCGGTATTTTCTTGTGTCGATGCCATCCTTGATATTGGGCTCTGGTCACGTTCAAAAGAAGAAAAGTATAAAGTGTTCACTAAAACTAACAAAAATAAACTAAAAGTGTTCAAACCACAAATCGTAAACTTAACCACTATGTATACGTCCAACGTATCGCACCGTATCACACAATGACTGCTTCTTTTCGATACTTGTTCACCAATAACTAACCGTGAAGCTGGAATCAGCATAGGCCTAAGGTGACCACACTTGTTTATCATGCAAACTGAAAGCAATGGGATACCTATTACTTGAGCTGAAATAAAATAGAGGGGGGGGGTTGACTATTATAAGTTTGTGGGTGTTTGTTTACCGAATCTTAAAATTGTAGGCGCGCTTGGCATTTGAGCAACTCTAATTCGGGTAACGATGTTTCATGCCGTCACTCGTATTCCCATTTTAACAATTTCTAGGCCGTTTAATTGATTTAGCTAAAGCAATCAAACAGCAAACTAGAATAATACGAAATGGTACTTGAGTCCTCCTCGTCCGCCAAAAAGCCAAACTTCCTCGTCCGCATTACAAAAATTAGCAACCGTATTGCCGGGTGTATTCATATCTTAGTTTCATATCAATTCCGGGATTTTCGTAAAGTCCACTTCTCGATTAACTTAACCGGATGTGTACAAATTGTGGCAGGTCGTAGCGACGGGCGGGGTGAGGAGGAGGGGGTGAATGTAGGTGAAATGACCTGCATGTAATAGCAAACGCTAAAAAATCCCAAACGTGTACTTAGTAAAGTTATGATGCAGATGATAGTACCATTCCGTCTATATACGTACCACTCCCCGCATTCTCAAACGAAAATATCTCATAGAGGAGGGGACCCCTCCCCAGGACGAACATCACCCAATACCCCACCCCTTGCGGGCTACGCGCCTGACTGTATAGTGCTTTGTATGTATGTGTACTAGTCATGTCAGGACTCGGACTTGAATGGACTTTTCTCACCGGTTATCAGTAAAATTGGAAACGATTGTCATGCGGGGTTACCATGCAATACGAGTCGAATCCAAGCTTTCAAGAATCGAGTCCGTGGCATACCCAATGTTTGTTGGCCATGATTCTTGTAGCTAAGTTTGTCAATCTGACCTTGAGTAGCCGTGAATACTTTACAAGGTCATCAATAGTCAGTGGCGTAACCATACTTTTCATCTGGTGTCTGAGGGGAGGGGGTAAAGAGTTCGAGTGAGGGGGGGCTCGCACGAGAGAAGTTTGGTCAATTTAGTTACTTTTGCAATATGACCCATTTCCAAACACTTGAAACCATTATAATTGTAGTGTTATGAATGTTTCTTTTTCCAAAAGTGAACAGTTTATGCCTGAATTCCATACGCTAAAATTGTTGAAGGGATAGCCCAACTAATAATATGAACTTGATATGTTGTAGCGAAAGTCAAGGGCGTAGCCAGGACTTCATCTTGAGAGGGGGGGGGGGGGTAATTTATTTACCTGTCAACGAGAGCGCGCTATCTGCGTGGGGTACAATGTGGAAAACTTTAGCTAATTCTAGGGTGGCCTAGTCAAATCCGTAGCACTGAGACAGTAGCCAGTGATACGAAACAAACACTAATGGTGTTACGGTGCGATACCAGTTTGAAGTTTACAGCCCACACAGCAGTGTGTCCAGTTTTTCTGTAACACAACCGATCATATTAAGAGAATTTATCCAACAAATCGAGTGAATAAATGCAAAAAAAATTATTTTCTGCGATTTCTGCCCCAGTATAGGTAGCCTACAATGTTGCTTCAGTGCTTACAATTTGGTAGTTTGCATTCCTTTTCGATGGGGTGACTCTATGTAGGCTTATCGTTCACACTTTGTCTACAAAAGCCTATGTATTCTTTTATAATTAGATGATTCATTTTGGGTTTCGATGATAATCGTAACCTATGCAGTCGTGCAAGCTGAAGAGTTTGCGCAGGTGGGAGTGTGTGTGTGACGCCTTGCTTGTGAGCACGATGTCCCAAGAAGGGACGCTTGGACCAATCTCATATTTGGTTAGTAGGTAGGTGTACTACATCGAGTAGAAGAAGCCTTTTTTTAGAGAAGGTCATTTGGGGTCACCAGGGGTCAATTTGAAAACCTTGTAAACACGATATCTCAAAAGGAAGGCTTTGGGTAAATCTCGTATTTCGTTTGAAGGAGTACCACATTAAGTAGAAGAAGCGTATTTTTTTGTGGAGGTCAGAGGTAATTTGGGGTCAGTAGGAGTCAATGAGAAAACCTTGTTAACACGATGTCCCAAGAAGTGAAGCTTGGACGAGTCTCATGTTTAGTATGTGGTTGTGACACGTTCAGTACAAGAAGCATATTGTTTTTTATGGAGGTCATTTGGAGTCACCAGAGGCCAAACTGTGGAACCTTGTTTCATAATCTACCGAACCTTCCAACGAACAGCCTAGTAAATAACACGTGTTTTACGCCTCATAAGAATAGGAGGTTGTTGGCAATTGAAAACAAACTTATGGGCATCCGTAGAATACAATCAAGACTCGCGGAAAAATCCCCATAACCTTCATCGCGTCACTCCGGAGCATACTTTGGCTACATACCCTCCAGTTTGTTCTGTTGCTGTGTTGCATCGTGTTATTTGTGTTTGTGCTATTTTGAGGGGAAAAAAACTTATTTGGAGGAATAGATGTAATATAGTTTTTACGGGAAAATTTGGCAGTCCTGGAGGCGGTGAAGTGTGACATTCGCCTTCAAGTTGAAGGCGATTTTCGCCGTTCATCTGGGCTGCCTTTTTTGGACGCTGGTATGCAGGGGAGGGGTGTTACGTTTCGATGCGTGCTGGTCGTCCTTTTGTGGTTTTTTGATTGTTTGAGTGGGTTGTTGGGGGTTTTTCTCTGCAGATCGGAGGGATCGCTTGACTTGAGTTTTCTTTGTTAGAATGGAATGTTTAGGTAGTGCCGTTTGGCCGTGACGTTTTGGATCCCGCAGGGCGGGTCACGTAAAAAGCACATTGCGTGCAAAAGGGTGTACTCTTTGTATATACAGCGGTGCTGTTGGGAGGTTTCCGTCGTATTTCGCAATTGTCGAGATTCTCTGCCAAATAAAAACTTCAGGTTTGGATATAATTACGTTGGGGAATGACCAGGCGCCGTTTACGAGATTTAACTTGAAGCGATTTGGGAATCTAGTTGAATGGGGAGCTAGCGGTGAGTCATGCCACGCAAACGACAATGATGAAGAGTAGTACTGCACTTGGTTTATCCAATTTATTCAAACAAAACAAACAGACAAACAAAACAGCCTCTGCAATGAGAAGAGAAAATTAAAAACTTAACAGTTGTCCAGGTAAGTCATGTATACATTTAACCCGACAACTTACCATTGGTGTGAAACTCCTCAATTGAATGAAGGTAAAAAACAACAGATAATTGATAAAGACAATCTTACAATGAACAAGTGACTAGCAACCCTGCAATAGCTCATCTCTAGTGATAATAACAAGATAATAATTGAGTAAGACTTGAATGAATTGAAAAAGAATTGGAAATGAATTGAAGAAAAGAATGGAGTTATCGGTTCATACATATAAACCCGAAAGTGAAAAAGTGAATCTCTTACGTAGTACAATAACATCATCCATAAAAATGATAACAGCAGAATATGATAATATTTACCGAAGTACCAATCTAGCACATAACTAAATATGAAATTTAAGTAACACCTTCTGTAACATGAAGAAGAATACAATTCAATGGCATGGCGTATATATATATCCTTTCGCTCCTGGCCAGATAAAATCAGAAAATAATAGTAAACAAAATAGTTAAAATGTAACCTCAGTTCCTCGCATGAACAATTATGACCACAAAGGAAATACCCTGCAAAATATCATGCATCACTTACCAGCCCAGTCATCTAACAACAATGATAAGTATAACCCTCACATCACCGGATCACGACTCAGCTCAAAAGAACCTAAACCAGAAAATTAATATATAACCATATAAAATCTGGAACAGCTTACAAAGGTTAATATAATTGAATTATGACATATATAACTACATATAAGCATTTAAAGTACTAAGTACAACTTGGTAAAGTCAGATATGCTTTTTAGGAGCACCAATACACAAGCTGCCCAAAGTATTACAAAAGTATGGTACAACATTTGCCTTTTAAGAACAATACACTACAGTGATATTTCATACATACTTAGATTTACTACATAGTGCTCATACACAGCCCCTTTAATGTGATGTACAACTGAAACTCTTAAAATGTCTGAGTTGATGAACCTTTAATCCCTTAATTACACTGGATTAACACAAAATTGAAACTGAAGGTAAGCTAGAAATATAATAACCAATAACGTCACACTTGAGTTATACACACAGTCCAAGGGAATTCCTATAATACACTGTAACACCTAGAACCCATCAATCGGTTTAACATCAGTTACTAAAGCACATTGTAAAAAGAATCATGATTAACTTACTGTAACTCTGTCTGAACTAATATCGAGGACAATAAATGATCATAACTGAAAACATGGACTCAGTCAGTACTACCCCTTTAACCATGTGACTTAGAATTATTCTCATAATGTCACTGAGAAGCTACTAAAATATGAAATTGACAGGTAAAGAAGGTAATTAAACAAATATCAAATAAAACAGTTTGAAATGCAATCTTCCTTTTACACTTGAAACTAAACCTTCCCAAGTATAACGCTGACTTAAATAGCCCTACTAACTTACTGTTACTTTACATAACAATATGTATGAATGCTCCACCACATGGTAGAACTCTTTGAGAGAAACTCAATAATATCCCCAAATCTCTCTTACAATAATAGTTCTTACAACATATGCCATTGAGTAAAATTTAACTAATAATCAATATGAAATAACTCACCAAGATACACTGAAATAGGCTCTTTTTCTTCACATGAATGGTTGAATCTCTTCTCACAAAACAATCAATACCATGTCTCTCTAACAAAGGATAAGTGGAGGAATGAAGCACATGGCTCTGAGAGTAAAAGTAGTTCAGTAGCCAACCTCCTCACAAAGTGAAAGGATACCATCTTAAAATTATTACACAAGCAACTAACATGTTGGTTAACTTATACACATGAACATGTCATCTTAGTTTAACAACATACAACAGAAATAAAGACTCCATTGGGAATAACCTTTCCACAATCACTAAAACTATAAGCCCTATTTCTTTGTGGAGAGTATGTGGAGAGTATGAATATGCAAAGGTATCAGGGAAGGGCAGAGAACTTCCTGTACCTGTGCAGAGTGCTGAAACCTTGGAATGCCAAAAGGGCAAATTCCACTTTATCACAACGCAACTCCTTGGCAGCAGTGCTCTCCTAATGAATATGCAAAGGTATCAGGGAAGGGCAGAGAACTTCCTGTACCTGTGCAGAGTGCTGAAACCTTGGAATGTCAAAAGGGCAAATTCCACTTTATCACAACCTGTCAAACTAATTAGATTTTTTACTATGACCAATCTCAATGCGAATTAATTGTGTAAAACGGTCTTAGTTTGGCAGTGTGAGCAGTGTGTCTGGATCGGCTGTTGATATCAAGTTGTGTAGTCTATTCCACCAGTTTCTGCATAGCTTGGCCTTAAAAGTAACGTTCGACTTTCGTCACGTTTATCATTATGGGACAACTCGAACAAACCTGGCTAGGCCAATGGGCAATTTTATGTAGTCTAGGCCAGCAACGGTGTGGTAAAATTGAAGAAACCAGTCAGAATACCAATGGCAACGCATGTCCTAACTTACTTCTTAAGGCATTTTCCTAAAATGCCATCAGTCATAATTGAAAAAATAAACAACAATTAAAGGTGTTTTGGGACAATTTGCTGTTATTGCTGAAAGGATTTTTTGAAAGATAAATGCTCTTTCAAACTTAAATTTCCATTGGGTAATCGATCGCTTTGATTTAGGGACTGTAATTGAGAAATAGCGATATTTTTCGCGCAACAATCTGCAGCTAAAAGACTAGATAAGTAATTGGGAAAACGTACGAATCGCGCTAATAGAGTAGCGGCTAATAGAGAAGGGTTAGGAATCTCGCACGTCTATAGCACACTGTATTAGTTTAGTAGAAAAAAAAGGGATCAGGAGGGACATTTAAGTCCCCACCAAAGACCCTACAGGAGAGAAAAACAACCTAAAGACACAACACTCGGACCCGATTACAATGCTTAAAGTGCTTGTCCAAAGCATTTTTAAACCCATCCACACTACTTGCAAGTACAACTTTTTCAGGCAAACCGTTCCACTAATTCACAACCATATTAGAAAAAAATTTATGCCGAATATTAATCCTACTTTGTGACTTTTGGAGTTTAAGACAATGACCTCTGGTACAACTACTATTAGCATACATGAAAAAGTCGGTGAAGGATAAATTGTCAAAACCATACACAATCTTGGAAACCTGAATCAAGTCACCACGTAACCTCCTAATCTCCAATGTGGTGAGATTCAACAGTTGTAACCGCCTATAATAAGGAACACTCTTTAAGGAACTAATCATCCTAGTAGCCCTCCTCTGGACCTTTTCAAGTACTTCCTTATCTTTAGCAAAATATGGGTTCCAAGCCTGCACAGCATACTCCAGATGAGGCCTAACCAACTGCTTATAAAGCCTAACTACTATGTCCTCTTTCAGAAAACTGAAGTTCCTGTTGATCATACCTAAAACCCTATAACCTCTTTTAGCTGCTTCAAGACAATGTTTAAAAGGTTGCAGAGATGAGTCAATGTAGATACCTAGGTCTCTTTCAACAAAGACCTCCTGTGACTCCACACCATTAAGGATGTAGGTATATTTTTGGTTACTACTACTAATATGCATCACCTTGCATTTATCGATATTAAAAAGCATTTGCCATCCCTGAGACCAGGAAAAAACCTTATCCAAATCCGTTTAAAATTTCTTAGAATCGCTTTTGGAAGAGACCTCAGAATACAATTTGGTGTCATCAGCAAACTTCTTAGCTGTACACAAAATATCTCCGTCAATGTCATTTATATAGGCAACAAACAACAAGGGACCCAAAACAAACCCTTGTGGAACCCCACTAGTAACGTCCTGCCAAGAAGAAGCACAGCCTTTAATTTCCACCCTCTGTTTCCTATTACCAAGCCAATTCTCGATCCGAGACAGTAAATTCCCATCGACACCCACACTCTTCAGCCTAAGTAAAAGACGCTGGTGGGGAACTTTATCAAAGGCCTTCTGGAAATCCAGGAACACAACATCTACAGACTTCTGCCTATTTAGTGAGCTTGTTACATCTTCCATAAACTCAAGAATATTAGTGAGACAAGACCTTTTTTGACAAAAGCCATGTTGAGACTCTCTGATCAAAGACTGACTGCTGAAGTGACTGACCATAGACTGCTTAACAATATACTCCATTATCTTAAAAACGACACTAGTGAGACTAACGGGCCTATAATAACAGGGCTTAGACTTATCACCCTTCTTGAAATTGGGGTAATATTAGCACATCTCCAATCCTTAGGAAAATAACCATCATTCATAAATTTACTAAAACCCAATGAGAATGGAACGCGGAAATAGCGTGCAAAAGTTTCAACAAATACGGATGGATTGAGTCAGGTCCAGAAGCTTTAGAAACATTTAGACAAAGCAGCACCTTAAAGACAACCTCATCGGAAACTAAGACCGTATCCAGTTTAGGACCATCACTTCCTCCCTGAAAATCTGGAATACTACTAATATCTCCCCTTGTAAAAACCGACACAAAATAGTTGTTCAAAATATCTGCAAGACCCTGACTATCAGTAACTATATTATCTGCATGTGGTGCCCTAAGAGAAACAATTGCATCTTTAACTTTATGCTTTGACCTGACATAAGAAAAGAGGGCCTTTGGGTTATCCTTAATATTTAAGGCAATGCTATTTTCGAAATTCCATTTTGCATCAGAGACTAAGCGTTCTACCTTCAGCTGATAAATTTTAAACTTAGCCAAACGAGATTCAGAATTAGTCCTCCACATTCTACATTTTGCCTAATTGCACATCTAACTTTCTTATTCATCCAGGAAGGCATACTGCTTTTACGACGACGATTCTTCCATGGAACATGATTTTCCATAATGACCTTTAACTTATCAGCTAAAAAAAGCCAAGACTGAGAAGCACTCATATCTCTAAACAAATAACCCAAATATGTACCCTTTAGTAAAGTTTCAATTGCCTCTGTATCTGATCTCGAAAAATCATTTTTTTCCTTGATTTTTTCCTTGCTAACAGAATTTATGACCTTGCAAACAATATCAAAAGCTAGTATATCATGATCGCTAGTTCCTAGTTTTCCTAGCCCCGTCAAATCAACAACATTGCTTGGATCAGAACTCAAAACAAGATCCGGGATTTTATCTCCCCCCCCCCCTAGTAGGGAAAGTAACATGCTGATGTAAAAAGTAATCTTTTACAACACCTAGAAAGTTATTACCCGTCCTACTACTTGAACCATGTCTCCAAATAATGTCAGGAAAGTCGCCCATTATAACAACATCACCTTTAGCAGCCTTTCTAATTATATATCAAACAGCAAGACATCATTATCTTCGGTGCTGTTAAGAGAACGGTAAACAACGCCAATAGTTATAACATCACCGGACAGAATTTAACAAAGAACCTTGCAACTGAGATTTGCAAACACTTACAATATCACCCTATCATACAGTATAACTCCCCCATATATACTATTATGAGTATCCCTTCTGTCCTGACGATACACAACATAACCCGGGTAGGAAACCTCAGCACTATCAAGGTCCTCTCTTTACCAAGATTCTGTGATACCAAACACATCAGGTTTCAGATCCTCAAGAAGAATAGTAAATTCAGCAAAATTTTACGAATACTTCTAGCATTGGTAAAGACAATCTTCAGCTTATCCTGAAACTATGTGCCTTAGCATGCCTCATGATAATGTTAGAACTATGACTATCACTTTCCTTGCTTTCAAAATGCCTTTAAGCACCTCTACAGAAATATAATCCTTATCCAAATTTATGCCTGCCCATCCCCCCCCCCCCCCAATTTTGTTTAAACATAGCTGTTCAACAGAGCAATTCACCATCCTACCAAACAACAATGCCCCAGTATTAGCTAAGTGCAACCCATCCTTGGCAAAAAAATCCCTTCTACCCTGGAAACATGACCACATGTCACAAATGTGAAGCCGAAGTCAGAACACAGACTATGAAAGAAACTATTCCAATTTACCATCTTATGTGACTGAACCTTGTTGTCAAATCTTGGCAATAGACTACAGATGACAACTTTAGCATGAGTTGATGCTAGGCAACACAACAATTTGTGATATCTTGACCGAATTTGTCGAGTGACTCCTTCCGCACATTATTGGTACCTACCTGGACCACAGCCACCTCCTCATTTGACACAATTTGGTTTACCCTCTCACTGACATCCTGGATTTTTGTCACCTGGCAAACATACCCTGACCCTTTTTGCTTTATCTGGCCTGCAGAATTCTCGGTCCACATACCGTACTAATGAATCCCCACACAATACCATTCTTCCTTCCCTGGTTGAATTCCAGTTGAACTTTTGAACTGGGTTCAACTGGTATTTTCTATACGGAAATTGGCCCAACTAGGTTGAACTGGGCGAACTGGGGTTCCCAACTGGCTCAACTATGTTTTACTGGGTCCAACTGGTTCAACTATGTTTTACTGGGTTCAACTGGTCCAAGTTCAACTATTTTTTACTGGGTCCAACTGGTTCAACTATGTTTACTGGGTCCAACTGGTTCAACTATGTTTTACTGGGTCCAACTGGTTCAACTATGTTTTACTGGCTCCAACTGGTTCAACTATGTTTTACTGGGTCCAACTGGTTCAACTATGTTTTACTGGGTTCAACTGGTCCAAGTTCAACTATTTTTTACTGGGTCCAACTGGTTCAACTATGTTTACTGGGTCCAACTGGTTCAACTATGTTTTACTGGGTCCAACTGGTTCAACTATGTTTTACTGGCTCCAACTGGTTCAACTATGTTTTACTGGGTCCAACTGGTTCAACTATGTTTTACTGGGTCAACTATGTTTTACTGGGTCAACTATGTTTTACTGGGTTCAACTGGGTCAGCTATGTTTTGCTAGGTTAAACTGGGTGAACTATTTTTTTACTTCTTATATTTTTAAATAGTTTGAACTGGGATTCTCAACTGGTGTTATCTACACTTATATAACACCACACTATAAGAAGTTTTCATTTTTTAACAGTAGATCTACACTGTAAGTATTAAGGGTGTTAGCCACTGAAAATAAATGTTTGTTCTTGATCAGAGAACTCTGGGTTTGGTGTGATGACCTAACACAGAGCGAGACACATATAAAAATGAAGAAGTCAACTGGATTGGATCAAAAGAAATTATAATTATGAATAACAAACAATGTACAGCTGATCTGGGCGCTGTCAAAGAATTAAATGAAACAACTTACAGTCGTGAGGTGCGCACCCAAAATATAGAGAAATACACTTAATTTAAAAGTCTGTTCTGCTGAGTTGGCCTGCTGGTGACATCAAGTATTCTACGACCTCAGACCTTCGACGACATCAGATATTCTGCGACATCAGTATAGTTGAACCCAATAAATGGTAATATGAATGTCCGATCCCAGCAAAAAAGTATCCGTTAATTTATATGAAATAGTGTTCCAGGGCATCCTTTCAGTAAAATAATGTCGATATCCTTTGTAGTAAAATAATGTCCTTTATAAGTGATGGTGTCCTGGAATATCCTTTATTGTTTATCCTTTATAGTAAATAGTATCCTTTATAATAAATAGTGTCCCAGACTGTCAGTTGAATATCACAACTTCCATAAAAGGATAAGGTCTACAGTAACTTGAACTATGTAAATTAAGGTTTAAAACAAACTATCCAGCCATTAAACTATCTTTCTCTTTTTTTACAACTGCCTTGCTCAGATACTCATAGCCAATTGCCAACTCCCTATACTGTACCCTCACAAAACTCCTTTGTTCCTAAAATATATACACACAGACCCCATTTCCTGTGAGGGCCAATTTCCAGGAAGAACAAGATAGTTGCCTAGCAACCCAGGAGAGAGAAAGTTGTTCATCAACCCTTTCGCTGCCACAAGACAACATACAAATGTACTGTACAAATGTATAGCCCTCTGTACAGTGAGCACTGCACAGTGCACTAATAAACAAGTAAAACTATAGTACAAAACAAAACTTTATGTAAGAGCTGACCATCTTACACTGTACAATTGAAGCCTCACTTTAAATTAGATTGATAGTTTAATCATATGTTCATAATGTTCAGTGTAGGGCATCCTCACATTTGTAGCATATAAGTGTATGCTGTACACTTCACTAGGCTAATGACTTTTGCAAAGTATGTTATTATGCCAATAGGACACCTCATGTTTGAAACAACAATCAAGGCAATTGCGTAAATTTTGGAAATTGTTATTATGTTTGCTAGTTGACGATAACTTTCCTTAAATCATGCGGCTAAATATAGGTGTTAACTTGAGTATAACTAGGTTAGGCCACTATAAGCTAGGCAACTATAACGTTAGGATATGTCTAACGTTAGTCATTGTACCATGTGGTATACCTAGTAGGGAACCGGTTTGTTAGGCCTAGCCTATACTATAGTCCTAAGTCACTAGCCTATATATAAAGTTTCTGTTCAATTCAAATATCTATGATAAAGAGCACGTTTACAATCAATTATAATGTTACAAGTATGTATCAATAAAATAAAGATACTGCAAGATCACAAAGGAGGGAACTGAGCCGCGGTAATAATTTAACGTTGTTGGCAAAATCGATTACAAATGCGATTATTCTGCGAAGCTTCTGTTGGCGTATGTGGTTTGCGGATTCGGAATTTATAAATTTAGCGCTAACTCAAGGGACAAATGTCAAAGTTCAAATTTAGTCGGATCATACTATTTTGCACTAGGAAGGCAGTTTGCCTACCAATTTGTTCGAATCGACGAACAAATTATAACAATTTTTTTCAAATTTATTATATAGGATATATTTCATATTTTTAATCATTGCAATACAAAAATTTGATCGTTTAATCATAACTGTGATAAATATGACAAAGATTTATTTTACACCCCTCATAAGCATTTTCAATATATTACGATACGGTTACTGCTTACGAACTTACAATATAATATTCTAGTTGAAGCCCAACTGGATCAGTTCCAACATAGTTCAAACTCAGTTGGGTCTAAACAAAACCCAGTTGAACATTGTGTAAACCCAGTTGAACCTAGCTCATGTACAGCATAGCCCAGTTGGAACCCAGTAAGACCCAGTTAAACACAGTTAAAAACCAGTTAAACATAGTAGGCCATAGTAGAACCTAGTTGATATTTTAACTGGGTTCTACTGGAATTTCTACCAGGGTTTTGACTTCTCCCGTCCCACTGACTGCTGTGTTCAACCACACTTCCATCGTCAATCACATCACAATCACCACGTACTTCGTCCACTACTAACCACACACATTTCCCTCCTGGGGAGACTTCATTCCATCACAAACATCACGCAACACCTCCACAGGTAACACCTCGAATCCATTACAATTTGGAACATCCTCACAAAACTCCCTTTCAACAACTGCATTAGTTACAGTCCTACTATTCCTGACTTCAGTCCATCCACAGTTACAGCTATTCAATAGCTCCTCTAATTCCTTAAATTTCACACACTTATCGCACACAAACACAATATCTTTACTCGACGCTGAATTAAAATCACATTCCAAGCCAGAAACCTCAAACTCGATCCATACATTATAATCATCACAACAGACAAAACGATCAGGCACATCCATAACGAATACACCAAGGCACAGAAAACGCTCGAATGTAACAGAAGCCAAGCTATCTTCGTTGGTATTTTTGCAATTGATTGAGACAATGCAATAGGTCTAGCTGCTTATTTACAATTCTGCGACATCTTTTACTTTGTTCATCACTTACTTCTGGTGGAACAAAGTTTAAATTTCATACTGCACAGAAACATAATTTTCCAATGTGCAATTACGTAGCACCATGTATCTGCCTAACTGCTAAACATCTTGTTCATAGAAAGTATCGATGTTGTAGATCTGTACTATGGAGATCTGAACAGCAGTCATAGTGGCGAGTGAATTTTGCGTTTGGCTGGTAGACTTTTAGTCACGGTCGCAAAATAACGAGTACATTTAAAACAATTGTCAGGCCCGAAAACCTTTAAAACATGATCTCTCAAGGTAGAACTCATGGATACTTTTCATATATAGGCTACATGGTATATGGATTCGCCATATTGTGTACAACAATCCTGTTGCTTGTCAAATATAATTTGAGGTCACCAGAGGTCAAACTCTGAAAAGCCTTTTACATGATATGTAACGATGGGAATCGTTGATAATTCTCATATTTGGTGTGTGGATGTATAACATTGAGTACAATACCACTATTGTTTTTGGTAGAAGGTGTGTATTGCCACGTACAGTAGACTGACCTGGGTTTACCATGCCTTAGTGTAATTGTACATCAACATAGTGGTTCGGGACATTTATATCGTAACAGCTGTTTCTGGTTGACAAGCAGAAGCCATCGAAACCTCAATGCGTTTTCATTCTGGTTTCAGTAATACTTTTAACTTGCCCAATCAAATTTAGAATTTGGATAAACTTACAAAATAGAAAATATGGTATAGCGATGGGATTTTGACAATTGGGTTCATTTTTTCGTCTTTTCAATTGTTTTGTCTCAAGTCCTCTTTTTGCTCTTTAGGCCTACTATTCTTTAATCAGTACAGTTTAACAGTACAGTTTTTCTATGATTTACTATAATTATGGTTTAAATAAACGTGTATATGAATCTCAGTTTCATCGAATTAGGCTTCATTCATTCAGCCACTACAAAACTGTTTGTCCAGGGCCATAGTCCATCGTTTTTATTACATTAATCGACTTAAATATGTAAAGTCGTTGGAAACAATATTTCGGTTAAGCATATTCTAAAGAATGATCAGTCTGTGTGAGTTCACATGTGCCATGTTGAAATTACGTAATATATCATGCTGCAGCTTCCAATAACAACTTATATCGGATTAATTTCGGATGACTGTATAAGGTTATAAACATACACAACATACAAGCAGGGAGTTGTTATCTCCCTGATACAAGTATCATGGTAGCAGGTTATCTCGTAGAGTAGAGTTTGTGGCGAATTGGGAGGGGGGGGGGGGGGTTCGTGGGGAAGACAGAAAGCAAAATGAAAGGATAATATTTAACTTGAGACGCAATTGGCTGGTATAGATTGAGAATACCGTCAATTACGAATTAACGTCAACCGCGAACTGGTTTAACTGAGCCTCTAAAGATCTGCTTTACTGGCTCCAATTATAGCACGCTATAGCTAGGAAAGCGTTGTGATTACGTAATCGACCTGCCACGTTCGTAAATCAACATCATGCTCTAAAATTAGCCTGCATAGCTTCTTAACACCATTAGGCTCTTTGTGTAAACACTTGGTGTGGAAATATGTCCCATGTCTACAGTGTAGTTATGGCACAGCGTTCACACAAAGAACCTCATGCAAGAAAAATATGTGGCAAGCGTTGCAGATTAATGAGTGAAAAGAGGTGATGTTACGACCAAGGCAGGTCGATTACGTAATCTCAAGAAACTCTGCCATGATCGCGTGCTATAGTTGGGGTCTATACAGAAGACCTTTAAATGCACTGGTAATTTTCGTCCATTCTTTGGGATCACCAATGTCATTTTCGGAGCAAGTGGGGGTGGAAGACATTTGATTGGGTATCCCTTTGTACCTTCCCTTTCCCCGCTGGTTACGCCACTGTCAACAGTATAGATAACATGTCAGTGTTGAATAGCGAGTGAGTGTCCATCCCAAAATTCTGACACACCCGGCCTTACAACCGTCCAAACCTACCCCCTTTTCATCCCTGTCATGGATTTTTTTAAGAGAGCAGTCGAAAACGGCGTAAAGACGGACAGAGAGAGTATATGGGTTTCAAAGGTTCGATATAATTATTAACAACAACAATAAAATTAATAGCGGTTACATAGAACAAAAAAGTCATCATTTTCTATATATATCCTTTTAAACTTTTAAACTTCTATACTTCTTATGGCATCCTTTCCTTCTTATGGTCCTGGTTTTGTTTCGTTGAGGGTTCTGTCAACGTTTATGGTTAATACAAATGAATGTTCTTTCTTTCTATACGAGCGTCGGCCTTTTCCTTTTCTTAGTTTCACGTTCTCTTTCTTTCCTCGTTCAAGCTTTAATTTAGCTTCTTCCCTGCCTCTTTTGCCATCTATAAAAGTACCAAAAACACCGAATTTAATTCGTAAAGTAATGAGTCCATGTTATCTCAATGAAGGTGGAAATTGGTTTCTTTTGAACCAAAATTCTGACTAACATTTTATAATTAAACAAGAGCAACTTACGGTTTTGCTTTCGGTTCAAGACGTGGCTTTACTGTTCTATTTATACCCCATGCCGACGGAATTCCGATACTCGTTAACAAAAAAAAAGCAAAATGATCACTTGGTTTCAAGTCCTTTGGGACCGTTCCGATGATATCTGTGCCCTGGTACGTAAGTAAACACACAATGTAAAAGCCGATAGCTGTTACTGTTACTCATGACTGTAATTTCCCAGTTTCGGCCTGGCGATACGAGTTTTGCCTATTCGTGGTAATTGTGCTGTAGGTTGGGTTTTATCTATTGGTTTTTTAATCAGTCATATTGTCAGGCAGTAAGTCGTAACTTCATTTTGCCGTGATGATAAGGCTAAGTTAAGACATACAATTAAAGATAAACTGAGACTGTAGGACATGAGTATGAGGGATGAATTAATTGCACCTCATCTTCAGTGCTTGGTAGGCTATAATGTAGGTGTGACGTGGGAAATTCAAATAATAAATTCCCACTCGGGTTCTTTTAACACTTATGAAAAAAAGATGAAATGTAACAGTATATGCTTATAAATAACGAAAATGTATTATTGTACACTACAATTCACATAAGCTGCTTTGCTACATTAACTGTCTTTTACATAACAAAATCTTAACGTTTACTGGTGCCCTTTTACGCAACAGAAAATGTTTCTTTTAACTAACGAAGTCGGGTTTTTTCTCCACGACAATTCTCTTATTAACTAATCTGTCGTTAGTCGATATCTCTTTTAAATAATGCTTTCTTGCGTATAACCATATATGATGTTATCGCCCAATATACAGACGGAGGGAGGGCCTCAACGTTGGCTGCTATACGCACGGATCTTCCGTCTCGTGGCTCCTCTCTAAATTAAACAGGCTCTGACTTAACGTTCCCAGTATTCTAACAACAAAACGGAGCACTGAGGTTCGTCTCCCAGGAAATGGTACACTGTAATAAAATTGATACAATGATGTTTCCTCTTGTCAGTAAAATGAATAGTTTACATCATGTACTCAATCCCCCTATAAGCCGCTCTACATAGGACAACATTATCGTTACACAGTTCTAAAAGTGGACTATCCCTGAAATTAACATTATTATCATATAGCGAATTCCCAACCCTTCAAATCGAAAACGGATTTGTCTCTCCGGCAATTAATATTCAAACAATGCATTTCAAATTAACCCTCAGTCATATAGTTTTAAGTATAATTCAATCCATATATGAGTTATTCCCATTTACCATTGAGCCATACTACACTACTTATAAACACACTTCTAATATTAGGACATTTAATATTAGCTACAAACTACCAAATTAATATATATTAATATATGTTCCTTAGTCAATCACTTAAAACAAATTCCCACTTACGTGAAATGATTTAGACAGCCTCTGAGTCACGGCATGGGGCAGGTGTCTCCATTTGGTCGGTGAAGGGTACTCCCAAACAAATATCAATACACAAGTATACCGTCTACCCAGACAAAATTATAGCCTCTCCCGGTAATATATACCCTAGGCCTGTCTCCACGACATATATACTATACTGTGATCGACGCCCTATTTGCTAACGCCTAAAACCGCCGTCTACTCTGCCTAGATGCTCAGAGTGAAGTGAAGTTTCTAAACCTCGTGTTTCATTTCATTTGCTCATTCCACCTGGAAGCAATGCTTGCAATTAGGGGCATGTGTTTCAAATATTCCTCCTTTGTAAGAGACCTTTTGTTTTATTTAGCGCGCCTCGCTCCCTAACAATACGTTTTGGCATTTACTCTTGCATACGCTACAAACACCTTGCATATTATGCTAATTAGTCTATGACCAGTGGAAATAACCCTATACGTGTCATTTTAACCGTCACAGTAGGTTAACATGAAATATCTGAAACAATCTCCATAAAGCTATCAGAAATTATACAAATATAATATACATACCCAATATCAAGGGGGTATAATTTAATGGTATCTAAATTGTTTCCTAATTGGCTGTTTTGAAAAATCTTCGGAATTTCCCTTTTCTAGTTTGCTTAAACTTCAAAGATGCAGTATTTGCCTCTATAGTAGGCTTAGAAAATTAAACAAAGTTGGTGATATGTTGTATACTTCATAGTAACACTAGGTAGCAAATATATTTGTCAAGTAGCCTACTTAACAATGAATAAGTATAGTATGCCTGAAGCAATGATTTAGGTACAAAAATGGCTTTTTAAAAATCAGTTACTGTAATTTGTAAGTTTGTGGAGTCAACTTTTAGAAATGATAATTTATATTTCATGAATGTACTGAACTACTGCTTGTATCCTTGAATGTATTTTGAAGGTAAGTCTTGTTATGTGGAAGGTTTCTTGGCACAACTCAAACCTGCTCTCTTAACTATTCAAGTATTGAAGAAATATTTTGTAAAAATAAATGTCATGGGCAAACGTCTCTTGGTTCCAGTGTCTTTTAGTAACCTCCAGATTAACTCAAATTTGATGCATGCTTATGTTTCTTTGGATTCCAGATTCAAGAACATTGATTCAAGAATATAATCTCTTGTTTGCAAATTTGCCAGGTACGTTCAAAACAGGGATAAGGGTATTGTACAGTATGATCTTGTATTAATCTTCTCAGCTCTGGCTGCTGATGGTGTAGAAACAAACTTTCAGTCAAACATTAATTTGTATATAAAGGAAACTGCTATCAGTAAACCTTGGAATGATCAATCCAGTTTGATTTTAATCAACTCAGTTCATGCCGGTGAATCTATTTAAATTTTATGCTTGCTGCTCAATTTTGAATATATTATGCTTGTGCTGTTTCAGTATTATATGTTGGTGTTTCTTTCTTTCTTTGTGCATATAGGGGAATTGTTGCCATGGCTAAAGTGACATCTCTTGAAGACATCAACAATTTAGGCTACAAAGAGTTTGGTGACTATCTGGCAAATGTTGTTGCTAAGACTCCCATGATATCATTAGCAGCCTGGTCTGATAGACCATTCTGTAGCGTAAGGGATTTACACGCAACTCTCTGTAAGTTTCTGGATCATCTTCCTTTTCAGGGTGAGTCTCCATTTAGCATATTATTATTATTTAAACATTTCTAAAGCGCACATATATATGTAAAAACATAAGCTATGGCGCTGTACAAACTTAAAAGAGTAAAGGTAAAAAACTTAACGAAAATTAAGAAACCAAGTAAACCATAAGAAAGAGGTAAAAATCTTAAAAACAGATAACCCTAAAAGACTAAACAAATCCAATAACGATGGAGAAAATGAAGTAAGTATATACCATGCCACAAAATCAAAATATAGGATAAAACAATAGTAAGAGATAAATACAAAAAGAATGAGATAATAAGCAAAACTAGATTAATTATATACACGTGTGAAAATGAAAGTCATAAGACTGGATTTAAATGAACTACTTTGCATACTACTACTTATTGTTAAGGACACAACTGAGAACAAGGGTAGAAGAAATGGATGAGTTTGATCAAGTAGTGTTCTTGGATCTATCACACCTGCACAGAAACAGGAATGGATACCAAGCATGAAGGGGAGGGGATGGGGGAATGGGGATGAAGGATGTAAATTAATTGAATATTCCTCGTATAACCCATGCTTGAAAATCAGCTATGCTTAGATTTGTTAGAAAGTTGAGGAATACTGTTGATAAGTGTAGTATCACATTCTATTTAATACTCTTTATATGCCTTTAGTTCCTAGCTCTATTATATGTATTCAGAAGGAATGCCGTTTGTGGAACAGTTAAGTGTCTTTTTTTACAGCTCTGCTTCTGACTATATTGTAGGGTTAATCAAGTTGTATTGTTAGTGTGTTACCTTTAAGTAATCTTGTTTCTGCATATATGTACTGTACATTTTATTCTCAGTCTCTGTTATACTCTTAGAGAGAAAAGGTTGTTTGAAGCAACAGGCTTTAAATAACTCAGCTTTCTAATGCGTATTCTCTAGGTATCTCCAACAAATATCTCTTAACATGAATAATATGACATGTTACATACTTAATAACAACTGCAGCATACAAAACTGTACAATTTGTTGATAATGTGGAGGTTTTTGGCGAACAACCACAGGCTGAGTTTAATACCTGACCATCATTCACATAAGAGTAAAATATTACTTTAATAGTTAAGTAAATGTATAGATATATATTTCAACGGTTATGGCCAATGTTTAAAGCAGCACTCTATGTATCCTTCGTCGAGTTGAAACCAGCGGGTTGCTTCAGCTCAGCCTCTGCACCACTGCCTCTTAGCCTCCTATTATGCAATTATTGAAAACAATAATAAGGCAACATACATGATCCATACTGTAACTGTCAAAACCATAGAGGTAATAGCGAATTTTTTCCTTGTGTCTGCCGCCGCGGATCTGTTTAAAGCCTGAAGGAGAGATTTAGGAGAAACGTTATGAGTAACTGAAAGTATAGCATTTTGACTGGCTGCGAAACGTTACAATTTTCAGATTATTTATCAGATTAAAATATAAACTTATATGTGTGATAGGGATGCGTTGTAATGAATTATTAACCACATGCAGCTGAGAATAATTTGATTCCTTGTGGGAGATATAATGATGAAACATTTCTTCCCATTAGGCTATAGGTTGTAGACTTGAACAAGGCTAAGTATGATATCTCATCGCTAACAGTTCTCAGCTGTGTTTGTCAGCTGAACACATGAAGAAGTCTCTACTTTTATTACTATAGAAAGAACAGACTCGCAACCAGGCTCCGAGTAGTTTCTTACCATATTCGGAAACCTAAAACATTCAAGCTTTCAAATTATGACTTGATGGCTAAGAATACACATGATTACCCGAAGAAGGAGAGGTATACAAGGATTCCTGTAATTCTATGGGAAACAGCGAATTTGTGAAGTCGTATGATCAATCTATCATTCATGTGCCGACTTTTCCAAGTTCAGATTCTTGGACCACGTGAAGTCTTTATAGATCGTGTTTACACCAACGAGGTAAATGAATCTGGAGGATTCATGTCAATTGGGTGCGCGCGTACCATGTATGGAGGGTCATGTGATGTGTTCCAGGGTGGTACTATACTGATATTTCTCTGTAGCAGTTCGAGAACAGTGTTAGTGACTTCGTGAAAGATTGGTCGGTTCGGACATGGGAACTAACGGCATAAGAAGGTACTGGTACTTCAGGCCTACGAAATAGTGCTAATATGCTAACGTTCAACCTTATTCTCTTGAATGAAGGCAGGCTTCCTACATAATCTTACTTATTAATACAGCTCTAGGGGCAAGCTTTGTCTCATATGGCCTAACGTTATTACTACATGCTATAAGTGAATGTAGAAATGGGAAATGTGGGGAAATGTTTAGTTCAGTGCAACCACGGAATTCTCCATGGAACAGAGCCTAATGCTGCTCGACGGGAATATAGCTATCACGTTAGGCTACAGGAACGGTTATTGCTAGGTAACGGGTGTCGTCTGCTGCTCTAAGCACGCAAACACATTTACGTACTAGTTGGGTGAAATCATCATGCGTAATAGGGTGAGTAGTATATTAGTACCACCCTGGAACACATCACATGGCCCTCCATACATGGTACGCGCGTACGCGAGTATTTACTGTGTGATAGTTTCTCCAGATTCATTTACCTCGTTGGTTTACACGGTATAGGGCTATACACGCGCACAACACAGACACACATAGCCTCGAAAATACATAGAGACGCCTAGCTTGATTGGCCTGGATGAATTGCCTGTCAAAGGCAGTAAACTTAACTTTAGAATATCAGCGATGCTACATATCAATTGAGATTTGCAAAATGACATCTTGGGGCAAAACACCTTGAACGACAATCATGTCATATTGTCTGTGTGAGCCATTTACATAGATTAACACATTATAACTCACCAGTGAACCAAGCACTATTGCTGGTATGGTACAAAGGCATCCAAGAACACACACTGTTGCAATCGCTGACAGCACTATGGAGGTTATAGCCATTCCTTGTATTGAGTTACTTTGACCTGCATCCGATGTATTTATTACCGTGACAGGTTGGAATGGCTGAGAATATAAAGCAAGAACAAAATTATCAGCATATATATCTAACACTACCTCACTCGTGTGCACAAATGCTACAAACGGGTTATTATATTAACCATACTATATGTTCACTCTAATGACATTGTATCCCATATTATTACAGTTGACGCGTTGGTCATCACGGTATCTTAAATTTTCCATCATTAGCATGTAGAATATTTCGACCAGCCTCTAAGTTTTTCGTCGCTTGTTATCAAGTAACCTTTACTAACCGGTAAAAAAAAATCCTAAGTTGCCTCAGTTGAAGGTTGGCAACACATGTAATTAAGCCACAAAATAGAAAAACCCAAAATCTTATTTAATAGCATATATCCAAAAATGTTCTCTTGTTGCTTTTTGACACATTCCCGGAACAGGAGAACAGATTGACGGATTGGTATCAAATTTATCTGGAATCCGCCACTTCGTATTTAATAAATTACGAGAATGGTGTCTGTGCACGTTATGTAAAGGTAACCTTCAGAATACCAAATGGAAATTTTACGATCTTTCAGGTGTGTACCATGATATTATTTATTAATGTTCTTCTTCTTCTTCTTCTCCTTGGGGACTAAGGCAGATTTTTGAGTTGATTTTGATATTGACATTTCCGATAGTTGTAGATATTGAACATATCATTAAGAAAATATATTGCAGATAAACCTTACTGGAGAAAATTTTTTTAAAGGAAATAAAGTAAAAAGACAAATAATAATTTGCTTTTAACACTAATTTTGACAAATTGCCTGGGTGACGACATGGTGAGATCCAAAGATAACTGTTCATTTCTCCATCACTAATCGTTTCAAGTGCTGAACAAATGTAGGAGATTGTTCTTTCTTTGATCAACATGGCTCTGAGAGAACAGGCAAAGCCTGACAATATCTGAAAATGCTGCAGCTTAAGGGAGAACCAGAGATCTGTCCCTGGACCGCGACAAAGTCGATTACGAATAAATATACACCTCCAGTCGACAACCAACCCGAACTACCCTCTTATACGCCCCGCAGTAGACAGTAATTAATGTTAGACAAAAACCGGTTTCGATGGCCCAACTTACTCTACCTGTCACTTTATTCGATCTCAAAAGAGCTAGCCGATCCCCAATTCGATTTACACCATTTGAAAAACGATGAAGTATGGACGCCCCTAGATGAACATATCAATGTGTACAATGTGATATTCCATTGATTATGAATGCATACTATGGGGAGGGCGATGACGAGTTGAAACAACCATTCATAAAACCGAGTATATGAATGTCATGAACCAGCCCTTCATTGAAAATAATAAAGACTATCTCGCAATATTATCTTTGATATATTTCCCTTATCCTCCTCGTTTCAGAATTATGGTGATTGTATAAGTGGGATTCTATTTCACGCATACATATTTCTTATACAATAGAAATGAAACCAATTCCCAAGCCATGTAACGTCAACACTTCTCAACATGGATAACATTATATGTTACATTCTTAATAACAACTGCAACACAAAAAACTGCATACCATTTGCTGAAACTGTTGAGGCTGCTGGATAACTACCCCCTGACCTTGTTGTGACATATTGTACGGCATTGCGTGAATCGGTTGCGGCTGAATAGTCTGTATCTCTTGTGGCTGGTAGGGAGGAGGAGGTAAAGATCCTTTTTGGTCGTATTGTTGATATGGCGGAGGAGCGGGATATGTGACAGGGTTTTGCTGGGGTTGATTGTCGGCTGTTTGTTGTTGGTGAGGAGGCATCTGGGGTTGAAGGTACGGCTGCTGAGGTTGTGGTTGTGGTGGAAGCTGCTGTGGCTGGGACGTAGACTGGTAATTCGGGTTAACCGGTGGTTGCGATCCTTGAAGTTGTTGATTCGCAATGTTAGGTGTTAACATCACATTTCCTGCAGGTGGTGCAGATGCCACAGTCGTGTTTGATGGCGGTGTCCCAGGTGGAATTACCCTCATATATTCTGCATCTCCAGTGACTTCTATGTACTCCGGGATCTGGTCCCGATTTTCAGCAATATCGTAGTAAACATTTGACTCTGCAAAATCAGTAATAACACATAAAACATATAAGTGGTGTACTTTATGATTAATGTAACGTTAAAATATTAAAACTGATAACAAAAAACTCAGTTTACCACCAAACTTGACAATTCGATTAAACAGCACAGTTGTTGTGATGATTCCGAATGGAAACTAAAACCAATGATTGCCAAAGAACAGAATATGATATGATGCGATTCTAGAGTTTCAAAAATCTCACGATCTTCGGTTAATCTCAATTTTAATAGATATTTGGCACCACAGTTTGCTTAGAATTTGTAATTTTCATTCAAGGTTGATGTATGCCTCTTTTGGTCTGTGCATTAAATATAGCTCTACTTTTAAAGTAAATTAACACATCATAGATATGAAGATAAATTACAACCATGGATAAACTGATCACAGTTGGAATACTTCTAGGATGAATTTCAAACTGTATTTGATAACAGACGGTCCCATCCAATTCCAACTTGACAAATTTTAGCAATATCAAACTACGTCGTAGTCAACTTTGCCCTATAGCTCAATCCGATAAAGTAAACCATTACTAGTTTAAATACAATTGCATTTGCATATCTTAGTTATCATTATAATACATTACTCGGCAACTCTGTACGGGATTGGACACAGTTTTCTACATCGTCGCCAACCTTCCCTTCGCCCTCTCTCACCATATTTTAGCTTTAGGATATTACCTTCTTGGTATATTTTGTCAATATCGCTTCCAGCAATTTTATCTCTGTTAAATTGATATTACTCATGTTCTAGGAACATGGCGGCCATATTGTATCAGATCACGGGAAATCGAAAATTATATGTTTTCGGCATTTTCATAATCATAATGATATAAGAATTTGTAAAGCGCTTTTATCCAGTTAAAAAACTGCTCAGAAGCGCTGCAGGAGCAAAGTACCCAAAATGGATACAACAGTTATCAAGCAAATGGATACGTTTTTATGAATAAGAACGTCTTGAGTTCTTTCTGGAATGTTGACACATGCTGGATTGTTTTCAGATGTAAGGGGAGACTGTTCTAGAGCTGTGGAGCTGATCTAGCAAAGCAACTTTCCCCATCGGTGGAAGTGCGAACAGTAGGAACAGATGCAATTTTCATTCACTAACGATCACTTTGAGTCGACATCTGATAGCTTCTAATATATTATACTAGTTTAAATCGATTCATGCAATCTAAATCGATCGATGTCAGTTTAAACTTATTGACTTATAACATTGATTTAAATTGGTATATGACGATTTCAATTGCAATGGTATATGTTGATTTACATATCGATTGATCGATGTCGATTGAAAGTTTACGTGGCCTTTTAAACCACTGCTTGAAGTTTTTTAAGGGACAACCACTGCACACACATTTTAGGAAATACTCCAAGCCATCAGAGTACGACATCAGATTTTTTTTCCTTTTTGTTTGGCGGGTGTTAGACTGTTCAAATTTGGCCCTCCTTGGTCAAAGAAATTAAGGTTTTTTCTTAAACAAGCATTGGTACAAATTTCATTTTAGTCCTTGTGTCAAGCTACATCGGTTCCTTTACGTAAGCTCCATGGGTTTCAATAGTTACTTGCTGTTTCGTTTAGATACAGAAGTTCTTATGATAGCATAGCGATCTCTTGTGCCATTAACATAGTACACCTCGGAACAACATATATTATATGTGTTTTCGTTGGTGAGAGACGTTATCTGCATCACAATCGCAGCTATTTGCTTGAAACTTTCTGTATATGAATGTGTTTACCCACTAAGCAATAAAGTTCGAGGAGTTCACAATATAAGACAATGTTATGAAATAAAAACATATCATACGTTAGTGTCGTCAAAACGTCAATAATTATAGATTGTGTAGTGTTTGTTGTGTGGTGACTCAATGGATTCTGGACTATGCATTACAAATATGTGAACTTTTATAGTTGTTGAAAGTAGTGAACAAGGATCATCGTGTTCAAATATTTACTTTAGTTTGTATATTATGTACCGGAGATTACACTATTAAGTTACAACAGAAACACAGAGTCAAAGTTTCCGCTGTATATGTGTTATGGTGTAAATTGTCTATGGTAAGTTTCGCTTTGCCGATCATCACGTATCTTTCAATATAAGTGTTCTTTAGATGGTGTGAGGACAACTATACATGACATATGTGTCTCGATTCACCCCAACTCACCTTCTCTTCCCCATATCGTCTTTCAGACCAACTATATACACTAGCTTATATTTTTATTCATCAAGTTAACCATGATGTTTCCATGTACGTCCCGTCTGAACTTTGACAAAGCGAACTTGGGACAGACCACAAGCAACTAAACCTAGTCAAATACTGGGGGCAGGAATAGAAAACAAGAAAACAAGCACCAGTGGAAGGTTTCCTGTTCTTAATAGTCTAGGGGACGTTTTGAATTATGAAAGAGGAACATATTCTAAATATCCGCCGGAAATTTGATTACAATTCCGACAAAATTATATAATGATTTGAGATATTAATAGTTAAATGTGTCACTGTTTATACCAAACAAAGGTATGATTTAATAGTTACTCCACTGACCCCCCAAAAAATCTGGTTTATTTTTTTTGACCTGGATTGAATTGGATAAACTTCCAAATAATAATGCCTACTACCTAAGGTGGATGTGAACTTAACAATAAAACCAATGAATGCATTACTGAGAAATTTGCAAGTAAAACAAAATGAATGAATATGACATAACAGCTATCAAATTTACTTGTCAACTTTAAATGTTGTGGAAGAAAGAAGAAAGAATCCTCATTGATATACTGAGTATATCCAGCTTTAAGCATAATTTTTGTCTTGATATGTTATAGTCAAATAAAAATGCAATATTTCCAAGCTATTCCGGGTTTTAAGATATTCACCTTTAAAATATGCTAAATCTCTGGAATTCTCCTTTAAGGCTAAAGTGACGATGACGTCGACTACTCGATACAGGCTTCTATAGATTTTCACCCATTATGTTATAAATTCTAATAACTTTACCAAATATTATATTTATTTCATGGAAACAACAGAGCATCATCGGATGATAGCCTATGTCATCCATATGCCAATACCAATGACGTTACGTCATAACCTACTATTTTTAAATAAGCTAATTTGGCCACAATGTCTTGAAATGTACATAAGTCGCACATTTGTTCAGGCTGAGGGTTTTGAAAAATAACAATTTCAGCCTCGATAATCTTGCGTTTATGATGTCGCAGAGTACTTGCAAGTATCCAAAAGTATTAACCAAAGAATGCTGTCTCATTGGAGCTTGATTTTTTTTATCAAATCGCCCACAAACGACATTTGGTGTTTCTTGATTCACTTCACACATATTTATTGTTCCCCTTTTAAAACTACCTGGATAGGTATATCCACGCATATCATATAGACGACATGGACAAAAGTTATCACTGACTTGTTCTTTATAATGATATCCGTACAAACTACTGCTGCACTATAGCTATCAGTAACACAAACAGAACCATTACACAACAAATTTAACGAAATGACTCATGGAACAATATTCCATGTACAACAGTAACGTACTTGGGTTAATTCGGATATAGTTTAAATCTTATACAATTTACCTTATGTAGCGATACAAACTTACCGGTATTTTCTTGTGTCGATGCCATCCTTGATATTGGCCTCTCGTCACATTCAAAAGAAGAAAACTATAGAGTGTTCACTAAAACTAACAAAAATAAACTAAAAGTGTTCAAACCACAAATCGTACAATAAACCACTATGCATACGTCCAACGTATCGCACCGTATCACACTGACTGCTTCTTTCCTGATACTTGTTCACCAAAAACTAATAGGCCATGGGCCATGACCAATTTAGATGCACTTTTGTTCACATGGTCAGTGAGGAAAGTTAATTTCTTTGAAATAGTTAGTATAAATATGTACTGAATCAAGATTGACTTGTTCTTTTTGGTTCTACTGGCACAAACAGTCAGAATTTAAGAAAAACTAAGAAAAAGAACTCTTAAAAGAGCTTATCTAATTGGTCAGTATTTCCAGGTCAAACCTTAATTGACCAATCACAGCTGTTGATCTGTGGTCTGGTTACACTGTTGTTATAGACACTGCACAAACATGGCTGCTCCCACTCTCAAATGTTGTATGCATGTTTGTTCACACACAAAAACGAATATTTCATCCTTTTCTGACACCTCTTTTGCCAAATTTAAGGATTGTGTTTTAAGGTGGAGTGTGTTACCAGGTATTTATGGTGCATTAGCTAGAGATTTATCTTCAAAATACTGCATAAAGAGCTCAAAATCTTTAGCTGATTTCCAAGATCATGAGCATGGTGAGTCGTGCATTGGATATCATCGTGAGTGCTACCAGAGATTCACAGATGTGAATAAACTCAGGAAGACTGAAGAAAGGCTTGCTAAAAATCCGCCCAAAGATGGTAAGCAAACATTTAAATAATATTATGAGTATGAACCCAATTTCCAACTGAAATTAGAAATGTCAATCTGACATTTTGTAGAATGTGGTTGTGCTTTTATGAAAGTTTATATACATTCGTTCTTGACGGTTTGTTATTGTATCGTAGCCTCGTCCTGCTGTCATTTTGTTGTGCAAAATGCATCAACCTGATGTTATCGTGAATTTATTTGGGTTAGGGTTAGATGTACAAACAACGGGTCTACATTTACAATCAAAATCTCTATTTATATTAGTGTGTGTTAAGTTAAATGTGGCATGTGTTCAACAAATAGAAGTACCTGTCATGGGGAGGGGGGGGGGGAGTTTTACTTTTAGACTTTCTTCAGTAGTTGCTCCATGATTTTATAAAATGAGACGAGGGCCCCAAACCCACGCCCAATTTTCCATTTGTGCTTAGTTGATTTTTGAGATGGGTGTACTGGAGATCAATATTTCATTATTGCTCCGTGATTTTTATAATATAAGACGAGTGCCCCAAACCCACGCCCAATTTTTTATTTTTACAAATACTTGTTAATTTTTTTATATGGGCGGAGGGTGAAATTTTGAATTGCTCAATGATTTGATAAAATGAGACGAGCGCCCCAAACCCACGCCCAATTTTTCATTTGTAAAAATACTTAGTTGATTTTTTTAAAAGGGTTGAGGTCGATATTTTATTATTGATCAATGATTTGACAAAATGAGACAAGGGCCCCAAACCCACGCCCAATTTTTCATTTGTACAAATACTTGGTTGATTTTTTTATATGGGTGGAGGTCGATATTTCATTATTGCTCAATGACTTGATAAAATAAGACAAGGGCCCCAAATCCATGCCCAACTTTTCATTTGTAAAAAAAAGTTATTAATTATAATAAGTTTAGATAAACTGGGCAAGGTTTGTCAATTCAAGTTGTAAAAAGGTGTGGGTTAATGAATTCAGAGCAATTTTTCTTAAAACTTGTTTTTTAAAGTTGTATTTATTTAATTTGTATCTTTCTCTTGTTTGAATGTTATAGATGATTCCACTGATGATGACAACGACGATGTTGAACCTGTCTGTAAGAAGCGAACACTACGATCAAACGTAGCTGGACCATCTTCTTCAGGCAGACCACACATACTTCCAGTGTCGTGCATCATTTGTCACGCTGATCACTGGATAAGGGACAAGGTGACCTGTAAGAGACGGAGAGAGCCCCTGACTCGTTGCGAGACAATAGATGCTGGGAAACTCAGAGAGGCTGCTGAGCTGACATGCAACGAATCCCTTATTCTGGAAATGCGTGGCAGAGACCTTGTTGCTTCCGAGGCAAGATACCATCAGAGTTGTTTTCGCAACGCAACCCGATTTCTCACTCGGAAGTTGCCCAAAGAAACAACAGATTTTCTATATGCAGAGTCTTATGCGAAGTTTTGCCACAATGTCATTGATGAAGAGATTTTAAAACAACAGGGTGCGATAAGGATGACGAAACTCACAGCCCAGTTCATCAAAACGGTTAAAGAAGTTCAAGGCATTGATGCCTCAAGTTACAGATCCTACAACTTAAAAAAGCGTCTCCAAGGCTCCTATCCACAACTTCAGTTTTTGCGACCAACGCGACGCTATGAAAGTGAAGTTGTCATTTCCAGAACTGTAGAAGCTCAGAATCTAGCATTAAACCTGGTTAATCTACAAGATGAGGCGAAGTCAAGTAACGAGATAGACACTTCAAGTTGTAGTGAATCTGATTTGCAGCATGAACAAAAAGGTTCGTGTAGAAGTAAAGGCATTTCATTGAGTGACATGTACTTTACAGCTAGACAGCTTAGAATTGCTGTCCAAGAGGTACATGTGGACACAGCATGGCCACAAACAGGGCAAGATTTGACATTAGCCATAGCTCGTAACCTTGTTCCTGTGCAACTGTACAATTTTCTAGCATGGCTTATTGGAGCTTCAGAAGAACCATCCGAAAGTGAGCGAGTTGCAGTTTCTGAACAGCATGACAGAAGAATTTTGTCCATGGCACAAGATATCATTTATAATTCATCAGGAGGCAAGAAGTCAATGCCAAAACACGCCGCTCTTGCCATGACTGTCCGACATCTTACTGGCTCTGCTAAGTTAATTGGCCTACTGAATGGTTTTGGCCATGCTTCATCACACTCTGTCATTTTAGAACATGACACCGCTCTTGCTCAAAAACAGCTTGATATGGGCCCTATCAATCTTCCACCATTCATAAAGCAGAGGGAGTTTACGACACTAATTTGGGACAACAATGATTTTGGGGAAGAAACGCTCTCCGGCAGTGGCACAACCCATAACACCAACGGCATTGTTGTCCAAACCCAACAAGCAGACCACTCTCCTGAAGATGCCTTCTGCTGCCCGCCAGTTGCGACCAAGAGCCGTTCCCTTGAACCTCCACCAACAGAACTAGCCTCCTACTATGGAGGAGCCAAAAAAGGGCCCAGTGTATTTGGGGCAGCTATCCCCATACATGAGACAACTGATGGGCAGGTGAATGCTATGACATTAGATACATCATACGTTCTTTCAAGAGCTATCCAGAGAGAGTCCAACCAACACAGGCCCCCAAGTTGGACAAGGTTTAATACGCTTATAGCTGACAACATACCAGCCAAGTCCATAATTGGATATTTGCCAGTCATCGATGCCTCACCTACAGAAATGGATACTATAGAAACCATTTTATGTAGATCGCTAGAAATAGCCAATGCCCTACACCTACAGACAATTGTCACAGTCTTTGATCAGGCTATCTACGCCAAAGCACAGCAAATCAGGTGGAAAAGTGGTCCGTACAGCAGCCGTATTATAGTTAGACTAGGGGCCTTTCATACTGCAATGACCTTCTTAGCTTGTCTAGGGAAACGGTTTGGGGATGCTGGGCTGGAAGAAGTTGCTATTGCATCAGAAGTGGTTGCACAAGGGTCCATTAATGGGGTCCTGAATGGACATCACTACAACCGATCAGTGAGATCCACAAGCTAATGTTTGAGGCTCTACACCGACTCCGTTTCCAGAGATACATTGCAACATTACCAACAGACGAGGCACTTGAAGTCCATAACATACTTGCGAGCCTAAGTGATTCTTTCCCAACTAACTTTCCTGACCGTCTTTCTGATGAAAAGCTTCAAAGTCTGCTTCAGTCATACCAAGAATTTGTTTCCAAGGCTGCAACCAATCCTATGTTTGCATTTTGGAGCAGCTACATAGACATGGTACAAGTTCTCCTTCTCTTCATCCGAGCATCCAGAGAAAGTAACTGGAATTTACATCTGTCATCTATCAGGTCGATGATGCCATGGTTCATGGCTTACGATAGAGTCAACTATGCAAGGTATGCACCAGTTTATTGGTTAGAGATGAAGGAGCTTAGTACAAAACACCCATCCGTAGAAGAGGAATTTCAGAGGGGGCACTTCAGTGTTCAGAGACAGACGAGCCATGGATTTGCAGGTATACCATGTGATCAGACCATTGAACAAACTGCAAACAGGGATTCCAAAACCAAAGGAGGACTTACGGGCATCACAGTCAACAAAGGTGCTGTACATCGCTGGATTTCATCCGATCACATGCGAGCAGAGATTTCAAGAGAATGTGAAGAGATGGCTGGCAAAGGTGAAGTTTCACGACAGCGAAAGGATTTAGATCCCACCAGAAATGAAAGGGATGAAAGAGACATCATGGCTATAATGTCTTCAATAGAGTCCATGGTTGACCCCTTTGACCAAGAGAGTAACCAGCTAGTGAATCTAACATCAGGTGTTGTGGCCTCTAAAGAAGTGGCTGATGATCTAGCTAGTGCTAAATCAAAAGGAGAAGTAGCGGTACAATCTTTCATCACTGACCGGCTACAAGGAGAGGAAACAGGGTTCTTTGCACCAATCAAACGACTCAACTTGAAAACATTTGCATCAATGAGAAGAAAACGGACAACAAAAGTGAAAGGAAAAGTGATTGAATTAAAATCTAACCGAAACCTCTTTGCAAGATTGCTACTCTGTGGTACTTCAAGAAATATTAGCCTTGAGTCTATGTTGCAATACTGTCTGGGGCCATTACCTCTGTCATTGTCAACACACGATGGAACTTTAGTCAAACACCCAAAGGCTAAACTCATGCATCACTTGGAATCATGTACACAAGATCCATATTTGTGTAGTATTCCTCAAGACTGCACCTGGATTGTGGATGCCATGGCCATGTTGCAACAACTTAAGGTCAGCACATTACCAGCAACCTTTGGCGAATTGGCTGACGACATTCTTTCTCAGCTGGTGAAGCTAGCAGATGCAACTAGTCATAAGCACATCCACTTTGTCACAGATCAGTACCCAGTCGTAAGTATCAAAAATGCAGAACGTGAAAGGCGAGCTGGGACTAGCGGGGTGCAAACTCTCAAAATATATGGAAGACAGATGAAAGTTCCACGACAATGGAAGAAATTCTTGAGCCATGGTCCAAATAAGGAGGATTTGGTGAAATTTCTGTTCACCGCATGGGGCCAGGCATCATCAGCATCAATCTTAGGAGAGGTGACCATCTACTTAGCTCATGGAGAGGAATGCCACTCATTTTCTGTGCGCAGTGGTCAAATACTGGTCCAGCCAATTGTACAGCTCTACTGCAACCATGAGGAAGCTGATACTCGCTTGTTGCTTCACAGTAAGTTTGCCTCAACCGACACAGCTAATGTTATCATAAAAAGCCCTGACACTGAAGTTTTTGTCATTGGTGTGACACTATGCAAGGAAATAACATCAGATGGAAATGTCTTATTCCATACTGGCCAGAAGGTAAAGAGGATAGTCAACTTGACAGCTATCCGTGAATCACTTGGAACTGAGAAAACAAGCGCACTTATAGGTTTACATGTATTCACAGGAAGGGAAAGGTAAACATGTGGAAGAAAATGGAGGAACAGGCAGCATACAGTTCATTTGCAGACTTAGGAGAATCATTCACTCTGTCACCAAATGTAGCTCTATCTCTGGAGAAGTTTACATGTTCAGTGTACAACCAGAACGGCACATCATCCGTAAATGAGGCCCGGTACAGGCATTTTAAAATGCATGAGAACAAGTCAGAGTCAGCAATGCCACCAAATCAAGACTCTTTAAAGAAACACATCTTGAGATCAAACTATCAGGCGGCAGTTTGGAAGAGGAGTTTGATTTCTAATCCAGACACACCCAGTCGGCCATGGATGGCAAATGGATGGTGATCATCTCATCATTGACTGGATGGATCTTTCCCCAGCACCAGATGAAGTCCTTGAGCTGACACATTGTAGCTGTAGAAAGTCTAAATGTGAGACATCAGCATGTTCCTGTCTAAAGAACAAATTGCCTTGCTCTGAACTTTGCAAGTGCACAGATTGTCACAATGAAAAGCAGGCAAATGAAGATGATGAAAACAACGAGGATGACGAAGATGAAGATGAAGGATGAGAAAACAAATGATATGTACTAGATAACTTTTTGATCAAGTGAGTGCGGTGTATGACTCAAAATGTAACACAAAGTCTAATTCCTGTTCACAAGAACCAAAATGAAAAGAAACATTCCAAATGTTATTTGGGTAGTGAGATTTACTTATGCCATTGAATTGTTATTGCACAACTCTTGTTATTGCACAAAGTTATATTAAAACATTTGTAACATTAAATTTGTTAGCTATCTTAGGCGGAATTTAAAGCCACATCACTGCGTGCGTACATGTAACATCTTCATGTTTGTATGTATTCAGTCACTTGGTATAATGTGAAGATCAAAAAATGCACACGTTTGGATAAAACCAAGTACATTCCAGCATCCACGTGTACTTATTAAACTGAGATGTGATTGGTAATTTTGTGATTTTTGTTCATTTTTCTACCCAAACAAGAGTAAGACAAGTCAATTATTAGTTTTGCCTAGTGATATTCTGTGCACAAGAAATACTGTTTAGACATACTTTGTTTGTTAAGAAATCTCCAGTTTGATTATAATTAATACGAAATAGTGTGCTTATTTATTCACCAATAATGACCCCCTCCTCAATCATGTTATAATGTATACATGCTGGCCTACCCCTTGCTCTCATTTCTTATTACTGGATCGTTTATTGCCTAGAAATAGTGTATTTCAACAATTTAACAATGAACAAACTGGCCTATCCCCACCACAAAAAACACCAAGTACAGTTGAAAAATATTATTCCAATAGCCATATGCCTATACAAACTTTAAGAACTGTTGTGCCATACATAATCTTTACAATTATAAAGGTTTCCACATCAAAATGTGAATTTTTGGGGGGTAAACTGCTTCTATCTGGAGACAGACTAAGTATTTTTGATCAAGTGAGGGCGCTGTTTTTCTTATGTTTTTCTTTATGTTGAAAAATTTGACATTTTATCTGTGAATTACATATTAATGTGCCACTTTTGAGCAAAAGAACAAATTGATTCTTTATTATGGACATATTATCTATAACTCAGACTATATTTCATGTAATACCACTCCGGACGTAACAAGAATCATTTTCTGGAAGGATTTCAGAGCCACGGCCCATGGCCTATAACCGTGAAGCTGGAATCAGTGTAGGCCTAAGGTGACCTCACTTGTTTATCATGCAAACTGCACGCAATAGGATACCTATTATTATTGAGCTGAAATAAAATGGGGGTTTTGACTATTATAAGTTTGTGTGTGTTTGTTTACCGAAGCTTAAAATTGTAGGCGCGCTTGGCATTGAGTAACTCTAATTCGGGTAACCATGTGTTATGCCGTCACTCGTATTCCTGTTTTACAATTTCGAGACTGTTTAATTGAATTCGCTAAAGCAATCAAACAGCAACCTAGAATAATACGAAATGGTCAGCCAATAATATAATATTTCTATATCATAATATTCAAACTTTAATTTTGTGGTTAGTCGTAATTTGGCTTCATTCTGAATAAGCTATACTTAATATTTACGTCGTATTAAAAATCAGCTGAAGTGAACATAGCTATATATAATGATGAAGTTTACAGTTATAAGTTCTTTCATGTTCTTTATTCAACCTAGAAAAATTGTGAATCTCACGAATTTATAGAGATGTGTTGTTGTTTATTTACAAACCTTTGGCCAAGTTTTACATGTAGCTGTTGTTTTCACTCAGTTTGTGAAACTGTTTTCATTTGAATAAACAATATATTTTTCTTTTATATTGTCAGGATATAAAGCCTCGTTAGACCACGTACCCTGGGGACACCAAACTATTCTGGTACTACGGGACTAGCGTTGTAGATGACACTCAAGCTCAAGCGTACTTGAGTCTTCCTCGTCCGCCAAAAAGCCAAACTTCCTCGTCCGCATTACTAAAATTAGCAACCGTACTGCCGGGTGTAATCATATCTTAGTTTCATATCAATTCCGGGAATTTCGTGAAGTCCATCTCTCGATTAACTTAACCGGATGTGTAAAAATTGTGGCAGGTCGTAGCGACGGGCGGGGTGAGGAGGAGGGGGTGAATGTACGTGAAATGACTTGCATGTAATAGCGAATGCTGAAAAAAATCCCAAACTTGTGCTCAGTAAAGTTATGATGCAAATGATAGCACCATTTCCGTTTATATACTTACCATACTCAAACGAAAATATCTCATAGAGGGGACCCTTCCCAGGACGAACATCATCCAACACCCCCACCCCTCGCGGGCTACGCACCTGACTGTATAGTGCTTGGTATGTATATGTACTAGTCATGTCAGGACTCGGGACTTGAATTGACTTTTCTCACCGGTTATCAGTAAAATTGGAAACGATTGTCATGCGGAGTTACCATGCAATACGAGTCGAATCCAAGCTTTCAAGAATCGAGTCCGTGGCATACCCCATGTTTGTTGGCCATGATTCTTGTAGCTAAGTTTGTCAAACTGACCTTGAGAGTAAAGTACCGTGAATACTTTACAAGGTCATCAATAGTCAGTGGCGTAACCAGACCTTTCATCTGGTGGCTGAGGGAGGGGGCAAAGAGTTCGAGTGAGGGGGGGGGGGGTTTCGCGCGAGGGAAGTTTGGTAAATTTAGTTACTTTTTCTATATGCCCCATTCCAAACACTTGAAACCATTGTAACGGTAGTGTTATGAATATTTCTTTACCCCAGAATGAACAGTTTATTCCTGAATTCCATACGCTAAATTCTTGAATGGATAGTCCAACTAATAATATGAACTTGATATGTTGTAGCGAGAGTCAAGGGCGTAGCCAGGACTTCATCTTGAGGGGGAGGGGGGGTGGGTATAATATTTACCTGTCAACGCGAGCGCGCTTTGTGCTATCTGCGTGGGGTACAATGTGAAAAACTTTAGATACTTCAGAGTTTTCATGTTTTAGCTATTCGGTCCAGATTTTAGCCATGTAATATTACTGAAATACTGCATATGGCTAGCCTAACCGTGATTCGTTGGGTAGAAATAATTCAAATAGGTAATAACTCACTCAAAAAGAGAAGCTAATTCAAGGGTGGCCTAGTCAAATTCGTGGCACTGAGACAGTAGCCAGTAATACGAAACAACAACTAGTGGTGTTACGGTGTGATACCAGTTTGACGTTTACAGCCGACACAGCAGGGTTTCCAGTTTTTCGGTAACACAGCCGATCATATTAAGAGAATTTATCGAACAAATCGAGTGAATAAAGGCAAAAAAGGGTATTTTCTTCGATTTCTGCACGTGTATAGGTGGCCTACAATGTGGCTTCAGTGCTTACAATTTGGTAGTTTGCATTCCTTTTCGATAGGGTGACTCTATGTAGGCTGATAGCCTTTCAAAAGTGTATGGGCAAAACGCTTAAACATACAGCTATCCTATCAAGTATATTTCTGCTTTGACCTGACATAAGAAAAGAAGGCCTTTGGGTTTTCCTTAATATTTAAGGCAATGCTATTTTCGAAATTCCATTTCGCATCAGAGACTAAGCGTTTTGCCTTCAGCAGATGAATTTTAAGCTTGGAAAACGAGATTCAGAATTAGTCCTCCTAAACAACTTCCACATTCTACATATTTGCCTAATTGCACATCTAACTTTCTTATTCATCCAGGAAGGCATACTGCATTTACGACAAATATTCTTCCACGGAACATGAATTTCAATAATGACCGAATCAGCTAAACAACTCCAAGTCTGAGAAGCACTCAATTCTCTAAACAAATTAATCAAATCTGTACCCTTTCGTAAAGTTTCAATTGCCTCTGTATCTGATCTCGAAAATCAGGGACTTTTTCCTTGCTAACAGAATTTACGACCTCTCAAACAATATTAAAGGCTAGTTTATCATGATCGCTAGTCCCTAGTTTTCCTTAACCCGTCAAATCAACAACATTACTTGGATCAGAACTCAAAACAAGATCCAGGATGTTACCCCCCCCCTAGTAGGGAAAGTAACATGCTGATGTAAAAAGCAATCTTGAAAAACATCTAGGAAGTTATTCCCCTTCCTACTACTGGAACCATCTATCCAATTAATGTCAGGAAAATGAAAGTCGCCTTTTATAACAACATCACCTTTAGCAGCCTCTCTAATTATATATCAAACAGCAAGACATCATTATCTTCGCTGCTGTTAAGAGAACGGTAAACAACGCCAATAGTTAGAACATCACCGGACCTCTTAGAGTGGACAACTCGCACAAGACAGAATTTACAAAGAACCTTGCAACTGAGATTTCTCAACACTTACAATATCACCCTAACATACAGTATAACTCCCCCATATATACTATTATGAGTATCCCTTCTGTCCTGACGATACACAACACAGGCGCGTAGCCAAGGGGGCGAAGGGGGCAGCCGCCCCCCCCCCCCCTTGAGCATATTTAATAAAAAATTGTTTTAATGTTTTTATGATATCGCTAGTATTTTCAAAAGAGAAAATGCTAAGATGCAACTTACAAGGCCTGGGAAGTGCCATTTCCAGCGATCTGGAGGCCTCGCCCCAATCATGGTGGCGCTACGTTTAGATAGTTTGCAATGCCGAATCTACAATTTCGCCCCTCCCTTGGCAAATTCCTGGCTACGCGCCTGACACAACATACCCCCGGTAGGAAACTTCAGCACTATCAAGGTCCCCTCTTTACCAAGATTATGTGATACCAAACACATCACGTTTCAGATCCTCAAGAAGAATAGTAAATTCAGCAAAATTTAACGAATACTTCTAGCATTGGTAAAGACAATCTTCAGCCTATCCTGAAACTATGTACCTTAGCATGCCTCCTGATAATGTTAGAACTATGACTATCACTTTCCTTGCTTTGAAAATGCCTATAAGCACCTCCACTGAAATATAATCCTTATCCAAATTTATGCCTGCCCATCGCCCCCCCCCCCCAATTTAACATTTGTTTAAACATAGCTGTTCAACAGAGTAATTCACCATCCTACCAAACATCAAGGCCCCAGTATTAGCTAAGTGCAACCCATCCTTGGCAAACAAATCCCTTCTACCCTGGAAACATGACCACATGTCACAACTGTGAAGCCGAAGTCAGAACACAGACTATGAAAGAAACTATTCCAATTTACCATCTTATGTGACTGAACCTTGTTGTCAAATCTTGGCAATAGACAGATGACAACTTTAGCACGAGTTGATGCTAGGCGACACAACCATTCGTGATACCTTGACCGAGTTTGTCGAGTGACTCCTTCTGCATATTATTGGTGCCTACACAACCACCTCCTCATCTGACACGATTTTGTTTACCCCTTCACTGACATCCTAGAATTTGGCACCTGGCAAATATACCCTGACCCTTTTTGATTTATCCGCCCTGAAGAACTCTCGGTCCACATACCGCTTCAGTGAATCTTCACACAAGACCATTCTTCCTTTTGACTTCTCCCGTCCCACTGACTGTTGTTTTCAAACACACTTCCATCGTCAATCACATCACAATCACCACGTAATTCGTCCACTACTAACCACACACATTTCCCTCCTGGGAGAATTCATTCCCATCACAAACATCACGCACTCCTCCACAGGTAACACCTCGAATCCATTGCAATTTGGAACATCTTCACAAAACTCCCTTCCTACAACTGCACTAGTTACAGTCCTACTACTATACCTGACTTCAGTCCATTCACAATTACAGCTATTCAATAGCTCCTCTAATTCCTTAAATTTCACACACTTATCGATAACAAACACAATATCTTGACTTGACGCTGAATTAAAATCACATTCCAAGCCAGAAACCTCAAACTCGATCCACATATTATACTCATTACAGCAAACTAAACGATCGGGCACATCTATATATAACGAATACACTAAGGCACAGAAAACGCGCGAATGTAACAGAAGCCAAGCTATCTTCGTTGGTATTTTTGCAAATGTTTTACAATTCTGCGACATCTTTTACTTTGTTCATCACTTACTTCTGGTGGAACAAAGTTTAAATTTCATACTTCACAGAAACATAATTTTCCAATGTGCAATTACGTAGCACAATTTGTTCATAAAAAGTATTGATGTTGCAGCTCTGTACTATGGAGATTTGAAAGGCAGTCATAATGGCGAGTGAATTTTGCGTTTTGGCTAGTAAACTTTTAGTCACGGTCGCAAAATAACGAGTACATTTAAAACAATTGTCAGGCCTGAAAACCTTTAAAACATGATTTCTCGTGGTAGATCTTATACTTTTCATATATAGGCTACATGGTATATGGATTTTGTAACATATTGTACTCATTCTACAGTATTTTAAGTCAAGTCCACAATGCTCACCTTGGTGTTGAAAAATGTAAACGAAGAGCAAGGGACATTATGTTTTGGCCTCAAATGAGTGCTGAAATTGAAGATTTAACTCCAAAGTGTTCCATCTGTAACACACACAGAAGGCAGAATCAAAAGGAACCTCTAACATCTCATGAGATTCCTCAAAGACCTTGGCAGAAGCTGGGTGCTGATCTCTTTGAGTGGAATAGAAATAACTATTTGATTTTAATTGATTATTTCTCTGGGTACTTTGAAATTTCACATTTACCTAGTAACAAGAGTGAAACTGTTAAAGTACATTGTAAATCACAATTTGCACGCCATGGTATTCCAGATGTTCTAATCACAGATAATGGACCCCAATTCAAAAGTTGGCAATTTGACAGTTTTTCGAATCTTTATAAATTTCATCATATTAAGTCTGGTCTATACCATCCTCAGTCTAACGGCATGGTAGAGAAAGGGGTGCAGATTGCAAAGGCTTTGCTAATGAAGGCAAAGAAGAGTGGACAAGATCCATACCTAGCTTTATTGGACTACAGGAATACACCAAGAGATAATATTCTCGGATCACCTGTACAACGACTGTTTGGACGAAGGACAAATACCCTACTTCCAGTGACTGAACATTTACTCAAGCCGAAAATACTGAAGCCAGAGACAGTACACAAAAGACTGGTAGAGAAGAGACAAACACAAAAAACATATTACGACCGACAGACAAAGAAATTACCAGAATTGCAACCAGAAGATAATATTCGCCTACAGACTGACAAAGGTTGGAAACCAGCCACTATTGTATCTAAGGCTGATCAGCCCAGATCATACTATGTAGAGACAGCTGAAGGTGTGCAGTATAGACGCAACCGCAAACATTTACTTAAAACTGCTGAAACATTTAGTTATGACAGACATGACGACAATGACATAGTTAATTCTGACAATGAACAAACCTCTTCAGAGAACCAAACCACGAACACTGATTTTCGAAGAAGTATTAGAGCAAAGACAAAACCACGTTGGCACAGTGACTAAGAAATGTGACCAAAGGAATTTAATTTGGTAGTGAAGCGGTAGTTATTTGGTAACCTAGAACCAGTAGTCGAATCTTTGCTAGAGATTGAGTTTATATTTATGCAGTGTTAGGTCATTATCATTCAAGTATATTTCTGGATAAGTAAATTGTTTCTCATCCACATCCTTAAATTTATTTTAACTGAAAAAAGGGAGATGTAACATATTGTACTCATTCTACAGTATTGTATTTTACACCACCCTTTAGCAACCACAATATGTCCTGTTGTAACCACCAACCTACCCTAAAAAGCATGGGGCTGTGGTCACTCTTTGGAATGTTTGTATATGACGCATGTTAGTAGAAGTAGTTAAGAGTGTGTATAATGAGACACTCTGAATACAGAAGTCAAATCTATAACAACTCCTCTTTCAGTCATCTCTTGTATAATTATCATCACGAATATTACAGATTTGCCATACTGTGTACAAGAATCCTGTTGCTTGTCAAATGTCATTTGAGGTCACCAGAGGTCAAACTCTGAAAAGCCTTTTACATGAAATCTAACGATGGGAATCGTTGCATGATAATTCTCATATTTGGTGTGTGGATGCATCACATTGAATACAATAATCATATTGTTTTTGGTGGAGGTGTGTATTGCCACGTACAATAGACTGACCTGGGTTTACCATGCCTTAGTGTAATTGTATATCAACATAGTGGTTCGGGACATTAATTAATATTGTAACAGCTGTTTCTGGTTGACAAGCAGAAGTCTAGTGCAATGAAGCCATCGAAACCTCAATGCGTTTTCATTCTGGTTTCAGTAATACTTTTAATTGGCCCAATCTAATTTAGAATTTGGATAAACTTAAAAATTAGAATACATGGTATAGCTATGGGATTTTGACAATTGGGTTCATTTTTTCGTCTTTTCAATTGTTTTGTCGTCTTTTTTTTCTGTACTATTCTTTCATCAGTACATTTTAAGCTATCCCATTGTCTATGATTTACTCTAACTATGGTTTAAATAAATGTGTATATGAATGTCAGTTTCATCGAATTAGGCTTCATTCATTCAGCCACTACAAAAGTGTTTGTCCAGGGCCATAGTCCATTGGTTTTATTACATTAATCGACTGAAATCTGTAAAGTCGTTGGAAACAATATTTCGGTTAGGCATATTCTAACGAATGATCATTCTGTGTGAATTCACCTGTGCCATCTTGAAATTACGTAATATATCATGCTGCAGCTTCCAATAACAACTTATATCGGATTAGTTTCGGATGATAAAACAATGGTATAAGGTTATAAACATACACAAAATACAAGCAGGGAGTTGTTATCTCCCTGATACAAGATACAAGTAGCATGGTAGCTGGTTATCTCGTAGGGTAGAGTTTGTGGCGAAGGGGGGGGGGGCGAATGGCGAAGACAGAAAGCAAAATGAAAAGGATAATATTTAACTTGAGACGCAATTGGCTGGTATAGATTGAGAATACCCGTCAATTACGAATTAACGTCAACCGCGAACTGGTTAAACCAGGGAGTTAACTCCCTGGTTTAACAACTCCCTGCTCCAATTATAGCACGCTATAGCTAGGAAAGTTTTGTGATTACGTAATCGACCTGCCACGTTCGTAAATCAACCTCATGCTCTACAATTTGCCTGTATAGCTTCTTAACACCATTAGGCTCTTTGTGTAAACACTGTGTGGAAGTATGTCCTATGTCTATAATGTAGTTATAATCACACAGCGTTCACACAAAGAACCTCATGCAAGAAAAATATGTGGCAAGCGTTGCAGACCAATGAGTGAAAAGAGGTGATGTTACGACATACGACCAAGGCAGGTCGATAACGTAATCTCAAGAAACTCTGCCATGATAACGTGCTATAGTCGGGGTCTATACAGATCTAAGACCTATAAATGCACTGGTAAATTTCGTCCATTTCTTTGGATCACCAATGTCATTTTCGGAGCAAGTGGGGGTGCAAGACATTTGATTGGGTATCCCTTTGTACCCTCCCCCGCTGGTTACGCCACTGTCAACAGTATAGCCAGTGGCGTAGGAAGGTACTTTTGAGTGGGGGGCTGAAGACTGATGGCCGGTCTGGGGGAGGGGTCTAAGGGGAGGGGGTGTCCCCCTTCCCTTTTGCTTTTTATTTGCATTTCTAGGTGGCCTCAGATGCAATTTGGTGCAATATAGCACACTTCAACCCACCCACTCCTTTTTGTATATAATTTTGCATTTTCACCTGGCCTTATATGCAAGTTGGTGCTCCAAATGAGATTTTTTTTCGCATTTGGAAATGAAAAAGGGGTTTTCTGACTTGCGAAGCAGGGGGGGGGCGGAATGATACTTCCGCCCCTCTTTATTTTTTACAGCTCCGCCCCCCCCCCGGTTCCTACGCCCTTGAGTATAGCTAACATGTCAGTGTTGAATAAGCGAGTAAGGATCCATCCAAAAACTCTGACACACCCGGCCTTACACCCGTCCAAACCCATTCCTTTCCCTTCCAAACCTTTTCCGCATCTTCCTCGGTCTTTCCATACCCTCTTTCCCACCTAGCCCAATCTCAACAGCATCAAAGTACTTATATCCACAGTAACACCCCAACTACTAACTGGATACGAAATTTTCTAAAATTAGCTTACTTCGATGCGGCAAAATGGTCACTTGGTTTCAAGTCCTTTGGGACCGTTCCGATGATATCTGTGCCCTGGTACGTACGTAAACTAGTGTAGATCAGTCACGTAGACACACAATGTAAAAGTCGATAGCTGTTAGTGTTACTCGTGACTGTAATTTCCCAGTTTCGGCCTGGCGATACGAGTTTTGCCTATTCGTGGTAATTGTGCTGTAGGTTGGGTTTTATATAATGGTTTTTTAATCAGTCATATTGTTAGATATCGGCCTTACTTAGGAGTGGATTAGTTTATTCATTACCAGGCCGTAATTCGTAACTTCATTGTGCCATGATGATAAGCTAACTTAGGCCAGCCTACGACTAGCGTAGGCCTTAATTTAGTCAAGATCTACCTTAGTCCTATGCCAGTATACGGCTAGTGTAGGCCATAATTTAGTCAGATAAGCCATTGTTGTTTACATCATGATAGCATGTCCGTAAACCTAAATGTTCACATATTGAGCCATATCTTATTCCTAAAACATCTTGTAAACTTGAAACAATGAAATGGTTACAGAGATTGTGAGAACACAGTAATGTCAGTAAAAGATACAGTTAAAGGGTGTGAAGACTGGCGCAAAAAGAAACACCTAATGCCGGTAATCTGACCTAGTTTCGAATGAGTTATAACAGAAGTGTTAGACACCACCATCTATCCCAGAAAATACACACACACAGCTTGCTACCATCAGCACATAGACACTAGTGTATAGTCAGTACATACAGCTGCAGTCAATACCCACAGCACAGTGTACAAACCAGAGTCGTATATTTGGCTCTGGTACAAACAATACAGCGACCGACATCTCAGGTCCAGCTAAAGATAACAAGGTATCATGTTTCATTACTGTCTGCATTTTGTAGCAACACAAACAAAACGTCACTTGCAAGCAATGGAAAGTTAACTTTTTCCAGATGGCCGCACGCTGTTTGGGCGAGTCTTCAATGCCTTTAAAGTTAAACTGAGAATGTATGACAAGAGTTTGCGTGCTAAATTCATTGCACCTCATCTTCAGTGCTTGGTAGGCTATAATGTAGGTTAACATGAAATGTCTGAAACATTATCCATAAAGCTTTCAGAAATTATACAAATATAATATTCATACCCAATATCAAGGGGGTATAATTTAAAGGTACCGTATCTAAATTGTTTCCTAATTGTTTTGAAAAATCTTTGGAATTTCCCTTTCCTAGTTTTCTTAAACTTCAATGATGCAGTTTTTGCCTCTATAGTAGGCTTACAAAATTATACAAAGTTGGTGATATGTTGTATACTTCATAGTAACAGTAGGTAGCAAATATATTTTTTAAGTAGCCTACTTAACAATGAATAAGTACAGTATGCCTAAAGCAATGATTTAGGTACAAAAATGGCTTTTTAGAAATCATTACTTTTGTACTGTAATTTGTAAGTTTGTGGAGTCAATTTTTAGAAATGATAATTTATATTTCATGAATGTACTGAACCACTGCTTGTATCCTTGCATGTATTTTGAAGGTACAGGTAAGTCTTGCTTATGGAAGGTTTCTTGGCACTACTCAAACCTGCTGTCTTAAACATTCAAGTATTGAAGGAATATTTTGAAAAAAGTACATGTCATGGGAAAAATGTCTCTTGGTTCCAATGTCTTTTATTAAGCTTCAGATTTACTCAAAGTTGATGCAACATTATGTTTCTTTGGATTCAAGATTCAAGAACATTGATTCAAGAACATAATCTCTTGTTTGCAAATTTGCTAAGTACAACAAAACAGGGATAGTGGTATTGTACAGTATGATCTTGTAAGTTGTATTAATATCTTCTCAGCTCTGGTTGCTGATGGTGCAAAAACAAACTTTCAGTCAAACAGTAAATTTTTATATTTAAAGGAAACTGTTACCAGTAAACCTTGGAATGATCAATCCAGTTTGATTTTAATAAACTCAGTTCATGCCGGTGAATCTAGTTAAATTTTATGCTTGCAGCTCAATTTTGAATATATTATGCTTGTGCTGTTTCAGTATTGTATGTTGGTGTTTCTGTCTTTCTTTCTTTGTGCAAATAGGGGAATTGTTACCATGGCTAAAGTGAAATCTCTTGAAGACATCAATAATTTAGGCTACAAAGAGTTTGGTGACTATCTGGCAAATGTTGTTGCTAAGACTCCCATGATACCATTAGCAGCCTGGTCTGATAGACCATTCTGTAGAGTAAGGGATTTACACGCAACTCTCTGTAAGTTTCTGGATCATCTTCCTTTTCAGGGTGAGTCTCCATTTAGCATACTACTACTTATTGTCAAGGACACAACTGAGAACGAGAAAAAATAAAAGAGTTTGATCAAGTACGGTGTTCTTAGATCTATGACACCTGCACAGGAACAGTAATGGATACCAGGCATGGGAGGGGAGGGAGTGGGGGAATGGGGTTGAAGGATGTAAGTCTCTTGAGGTTGAAGGATGTAAGACGTGTAAATCTCTCGGATTGTACACAGGTACTTTAGTCTAGTACTAATATGCACAAAAGTCCTTGAAGGTAATCTGTTTGGCAGCATACCAGTTTGTGAAATGACCATAGATTGAATATTCCTTTGTAAACCCATGCTTCAAAATCAGCTATGCTTAGATTTTTTGTTAGAAAGTTGAGGAATACTGTTGCTAAGTGTAGTCTCACATTCTATTTAATACTCTTTATATACCTTTAAGTTCCTAGCTCTATTATATGTATTCAGAAAGAAGGCCGTTTGTGGAACTGTTAAGTGTCTTTTTTTACAGCTCTGCTTCAGACTATAGGTTAATCAAGTTGTATTGTTAGTTTGTTACCTTAAAGTAATCTTGTTTCTGTATATATGTACTGTACAGTTTATCCTCAGTCTCTGTTATACTCTTGTAGAGAGAACAATTTGTTTGAAGCAACAGGCTTTAAATAACTCAGCTTTCTGATGCGTATTCTCTAGCTATCTCTGACAAATAGATATCAACATGAATAATATTATATGTTACATACTTAACGACAACTGCAGCATACAAAACTGTACAATTTGTTGATAATGTTGAGGCTGTTGGCGAACAACCACAGGCTGAGTTTAATACCTGACCACCATTTACATAAGAGTAAAATATTCCTTTTAATTGCTAAGTTAATGTATAGATATCTATTTCAACGTTTATTGCCCGCTATATGGTTCCTTCCTCGAGTTGAAACCAGCGGGTTACTTCAGCGCAGCCTCTGCACCACAGCCTCTTAGCCTCCTATTATTGAAATTATTGAAATATTGAAATCAATAATAAGGCAACATATATGATCCATACTGTAACTGTCAAAACCATAGAAGTGATAGCGAATTTTTTCCTTGTGTCTTCCGCCGCGGATCTGTTTAAAGCCTGAAGGAGAGATTTAGGAGAAACGTTATGAGTAACTGAAAATATAGCATTTCGACTGGCTGCGAAACGTTACAATTTTCAGATTATTTATCAGATTAAAATATAAACTTATATATGTGATAGGGATGCGTAGTAATAAATTATGAACCACATGCAACTAAGAATAATTTGATTCCTTTTGAGAGATATAATGATGAAGCATTCCTTCCCATTAGGCTATAGGTTGTAGACTTGAACAAGGCTAAGTATGATATCTCATCGCTAATAGTTGAACACATGAAGAAGTCTCTACTTTTATTATTATAGAAAGAACAGACTCGCAACCAGGCTCCGAGCAGTTTCTTACCATATTAGGAAACCTAAAACATTCAAGCATTCAAATTATGACTTGAGTGGCTAAGAATACACATGGTTACCCGAAGAAGGAGAGGTATACAAGGATTCCTGTAATTCTATGGGAAACAGCGAATTTGTGAAGTCGTATGATCAATCTATCATTCATGTGCCGACTTTTCCAAGTTCAGATTCTTGGACCACGTGAAGTCTTTATATATCGTGTGTACAAGGTATGTGGCTTTACACGCGCACAACACATATACACACATAGCCTCTAGAGACGTCCAGCTTGATTGCCTGTCAAAGGCAGTAAACTGAACTTTAGAATATCAGCGATGCTACAAACCAATTGAGATTTGCAAAATGACATCTTGGGGCAAAACACCTTGAACGACAATCATGTCATATTGTCTGTGTGAGCCATTTACATAGATTAACACATTATAACTCACCAGTGAACCAAGCACTATTGCTGGTACGGTACAAAGGCATCCAAGAACACACACTGTTGCAATCGCTGACAGCACTATGGAGGTTATAGCCATTCCTTGTATTGAGTTACTTTGACCTGCATCCGATGTATTTATTACCGTGACAGGTTGGAATGGCTGAGAATATAAAGCAAGAACAAAATTATCAGCATATATATCTAACACTACATCACTCGTGTGCACAAATGTTACAAACGGGTTATTATATTAACCATATACCATACTATATGTTCACTTTAATGGCATTGTATCCCATATTATTACAGTTGACGCGTTGGTCATCACGGTATCTTAAATTTTCCATCATTAGCATGTAGAATATTTCGACCAGCCTCTAAGTTTTCGTCGCTTGTTATCAAGTAACCTTTACTAACCGGTAAAAACAAGTCCTAAGTTGCCTCAGTTGAAGGTTGGCAACACATGTAATTCCATTCGTACAAGCCACAAAATAGAAAAACCCAAAATCTTATTTAATAGCATATATCCAAAAATGTTCTCTTGTTGCTTTTTGACACTTTCCCGGAACAGGAGAACAGATTGACGGATTGGTATCAAATTTATCTGGAATCCGCCACTTCGTATTTAATAAATTACGAGAATGGTGTCTGTACACGTTATGTAAGGGTAACCTTCAGAATACCAAATGGAAATTTTACGATCTTTCAGGTGTGTACCATGATATTATTTATTAATGTTCTTCTTCTTCTTCTCCTTGGGGACTAAGGCAGATTTTTGAGTTGATTTTGATATTAACATTTCCGATAGTAGATATTGAACATATCATGAAGAAAATATATTGCAGATAAACCTTACTGGAGAATTTTTTTTTAAAGGAAATAAAGTAAAAAGACAAATATTAATTTGCTTTTAACAATAATTTTGACAAATTGCCTGGGTGACGACATGGTGAGATCCAAAGATAACTGTTCATTTCTCCATCACTTATCGTTTCAAGTGCTGAACAAATGTAGGAGATTGTTCTTTCTTTGATCAACATGGCTCTGAGAGAACAGGCAAAGCCTGACAATATCTGAAAATGCTGCAGCTTAAGGGAGAACCAGAGATCTGTCCCTGGACCCCGACAAAGTCGATTACGAATAAATATACATCTCCAGTCGACAACCAACCCGAACTACCCTCCTATACGCCTCGCAGTAGACAGTAATTAATGTTAGACAAAAACCGGTTTCGATGGCCCAACTTACTCTACCTGTCACTTTATTTGATCTCAAAAGAGCTAGCCGATCCCCAAATCGATTTACACCATTTGAAAAACGATGAAGTATGGACGCCCCTAGATGAACATATCAATGTGTACAATGTGATATTCCATTGATTATGAATGCATACTATGGGGAGGGCGATGACGAGTTGAAACAACCATTCATAAAACCGAGTATATGAATGTCATGAACCAGCCGTTCATTGAAAATAATAAAGACTATCTCGCAATATTATCTTTGATATATTTCCCTTATCCTCCTCGTTTCAGAATTATGGTGATTATATAAGTGGGATTCTATTTCACGCATACATATTTCTTATACAATAGAAATGAAACCAATTCCCAAGCCATGTAACGTCAACACCTCTCAACATGGATAACATTATGTTACATTCTTAATAACAACTGCAACACACAAAACTGCATACCATTTGTTGAAACTGTTGAGGCTGCTGGATAACTACCCCCTGACCTTGTTGTGACATATTGTACGGCATTGCGTGAATCGGTTGCGGCTGAATAGTCTGTATCTCTTGTGGCTGGTAGGGAGGAGGAGGTAAAGATCCTTTTTGGTCGTATTGTTGATATGGCGGAGGAGCGGGATATGTGACAGGGTTTTGCTGGGGTTGATTCTCGGCTGTTTGTTGTTGGTGTGGAGGCATCTGGGGTTGAAGGTACGGCTGCTGATGTTGTGGTTGTCGTGGAAGCTGCTGTGGCTGGGACGTAGTCTGGTAATTCGGGTTAACCGGTGGTTGCGATCCTTGAAGTTGTTGATTCGCAATGTTAGGTGTTAACATCACATTTCCTGCAGGTGGTGCAGATGCCACAGTCGTGTTTGATGGCGGTGTCCCAGGTGGAATTACCCTCATATATTCTGCATCTCCAGTGACTTCTATGTACTCCGGGATCTGGTCCCGATTTTCAACAATATCGTAGTAAACATTTGACTCTGCAAAATCAGTTATAATACATAAAACATATAAGTGGTGTACTTTATGATTAATGTAGCGTTAAAATATTAAAACTGATAACAAAAAAACTCAGTTTACCACCAAACTTGACAATTCGATTAAACAGCACAGTTGTTGTGATGATTCCGAATGGAAACTAAAACCAATGATTGCCAAAGAACAGAATATGATATGATGCGATTCTAGAGTTCCAAAAATCTCACGATCTTCGAGTAATCTCAATTTTAATAGATATTTGGCACCACAGTTTGCTTAGAAATTGTAATTTTCATTCAAGGTTGATGTATGCCTCTTTTGGTCTGTGAACTAAATATAGCTCTACTTTTAAAGTAAATTAACACATCATAGATATGAAGATAAATTACAACCATGGATAAACTGATCACAGTTGGAATACTTCTAGGATGAATTTCAAACTGTATTTGATAACAGACGGTCCCATCCAATTCCAACTTGACAAATTTTAGCAATATCAAACTACGTCGGAGTCAACTTTGCCCTATAGCTCAAGCCGATAAAGTAAACCATTACTAGTTTAAATACAATTGCATTTGCATATCTTAGTTAGCATTATAATACATTACTCGGCAACTCTGTACGGGATTGGACACAGTTTTCTACATCGTCACCACCCTCCCCTTCGCCCTCTCTCACCACATTTTAGCTTCAGGATATTACCTTTTTGGTATATTTTGTCAATATCGCTTCCAGCCATTATATCTCTGTTAAATTGATATTACTCATGTTCTAGGAACATGGCGGCCATATTGTATCAGATCACGGGAAATCGAAAACTATATGTTTTCGGCATTTTCATAATCATAATAATATAAGAATTTGTAAAGCGCTTTTATCCAGTTAAAAAAACTGCTCAGAAGCGCTGCAGGAGCAAAGTACCCAAAATGGATACAACAGTTATCAAACAAATGGAAACGTATTGATGAATAAGAGCGTCTTGAGTTCTTTCTGGAATGTTGACACATGCTGGATTGTTTTCAGATGTAAGGGGAGACTGTTCTAGAGCTGTGGAGCTGATCTAGCAAAGCAACTTTCCCCATCGGTGGAAGTGCGAACAGTAGGAACAGATGCAATTTTCATTCACTAACGATCACTTTGAGTCGACATCTGATAGTTTCTAATATATTATACTAGTTTAAATCGATTCATGCAATCTGAAAATGGTCGATGTCAGTTTAAACTTATTGACTTATAACATTGATTTAAATTGGTATATGACGATTTCAATTGCAATGGTATATGTTGATTTACATATCGATTGATTGATGTCGATTGAAAGTGTACGTGGCCTTTTAAACCACTGCTTGAAGTTTTTTAAGGGACAACCACTGCACACACATTTTAGGAAATACTCCAAGCCATCAGAGTACGACATCAGATTTTTTTTCCTTTTTGTTTGGCGGGTGTTAGACTGTTCAAACTTGGCCCTCCTTGGTCAAAGAAATTAAGGTTTTTTCTTAAACAAGCATTGGTACAGATTTCATTTTGGTCCTTGTGTCAAGCTACATCGGTTCCTTTACGTAAGCTCCATGGGTGTCAATAGTTACTTGCTGTTTCGTTTAGATACAAAAGTTCTTATGATAGCATAGCGATCTCTTGTGCCATTAACATAGTACACCTCGGAACAACATATATTATATGTGTTTTCGTTGGTGAGAGACGTTATCTGCATCACAATCGCAGCTATTTGCTTGAAACTTTCTGTATATGAATGTGTTTACCCACTAAGCAATAAAGTTCGAGGAGTTCACAATATAAGACAATGTTATGAAATAAAAACATATCATACGTTAGTGTCGTCAAAACGTCAATAATTGTAGATTGTGTAGTGTTTGTTGTGTGGTGACTCAATGGATTCTGGACTATGCATTACAAATATGTGAACTTTTATAGTTGTTGAAAGTAGTGAACAAGGATCATCGTGTTCAAATATTTACTTTAGTTTGTATATTATGTACCGGAGATTACACTATTAAGTTACAACAGAACACAGAGTCAAAGTTTCCGCTGTATATGTGTTATGGTTTAAATAGTCTATGGTAAGTTTCGCTTTGCCGATCATCACGTATCTTTCAATATAAGTGTTCTTTAGATGGTGTGAGGAAAACTATACATGACATATGTGTCCCGATTCACTCCAACTCACCTTCTCTTCCCCATATCGTCTTTCAGACCAACTATATACACTAGCTTATATTTGTATTCATCAAGTTAACCATGATGTTTCCATGTACGTCCCGTCTGAACTTTGACAAAGCGAACTTGGGACAGACCACAAGCAACTAAACCTAGTCAAATACTGGGGGCAGGAATAGAAAACAAGAAAACAAGCACCAGTGGAAGGTTTCCTGTTCTTAATAGTCTAGGGGACGTTTTGAATTATGAAAGAGGAACATATTCTAAATATCCGCCGGAAATTTGATTACAATTCCGACAAAATTATATAATGATTTGAGATATTAATAGTTAAAGGTGTCACTGTTTATACCAAACAAAGGTATTATTTAATAGTTACTCCACTGACCCCCCAAAAAATCTGGTTTATGTTTTTTTGACCTGGATTGAATTGGATAAACTTCCAAATAATAATGTCTACTACCTAAGGTGGATGTGAACTTAACAATAAAACCAATGAATGCATTACTGAGAAATTTGCAAGTAAAATAAATGCATGAATATGACATAACAGCTATCAAATTTACTTGTCAACTTTAAATGTTGTGGAAGAAAGAAGAAAGAATCCTCATTGATATACTGAGTATATCCAGCTTTAAGCATAATTTTTGTCTTGATATATTATAGTCAAATAAAAATGCAATATTTCCAAGCTATTCCGGTTTTTAAGATATTCAAAATATGCTAAATCTCTGGAATTCTCCTTTAAGGCTAAAGTGACGATGACGTCGACTACTCGATACAGGCTTCTATAGATTTTCACCCATTATGTTATAAATTCTAATAACTTTACCAAATATTATATTTATTTCATGGAAACAACAGAGCATCATCGGATGATAGCCTATGTCATCCACATGCCAATACCAATGACGTTACGTCATAACCTACTATTTTTAAATAAGCTAATTTGGCCACAATGTCTTGAAATGTACATAAGTCGCACATTTGTTCAGACTGAGGGTTTTGAAAAATAACAATTTCAGCCTCGATAATCTTGCGTTTATGATGTCGCAGAGTACTTGCAAGTATCCAAAAGTATTAACCAAAGAATGCTGTCTCATTGGAGCTTGATTTTTTTTATCAAATCGCCCACAAACGACGTTTGGTGTTTCTTGATTCACTTCACACATATTTATAGTTCCCTTTTAAAACTGCACGGATAGGTATACCCACGCATATCATATAGACGGCATGTACAAAAGTTATCACTGACTTGTTCTATTATAATGATATCCGTACAGATTACTGCTGCACTATAGCTACCAGTAACACAAACGGAACCATTACACAACAAATATTAACGAAATGACTCATGGAACAATATTCCGTGTACAACAGTAACGTGCTTGGGTTAATTCGGATATAGTCTAAATCCTATACAATTTACCTTATGTAGTGATACCAACTTACCGGTATTTTCTTGTGTCGATGCCATCCTTGATATTGGGCTCTGGTCACGTTCAAAAGAAGAAAAGTATAAAGTGTTCACTAAAACTAACAAAAATAAACTAAAAGTGTTCAAACCACAAATCGTAAATTTAACCACTGTGTATACGTCCAACGTATCGCACCGTATCACACTGACTGCTTCTTTTCTGATACTTGTTCACCAATAACTAACCATGTGTGTTTGTTTACCGAAGCTTAAAATTGTAGGCGCGCTTTGCATTGAGTAACTCTAATTCGGGTAACGATGTTTCATGCCATCACTCGTATTCCTGTTTTTACAATTTCGAGGCTGTTTAATTGATTTCGTTAAAGCAATCAAACAGCATATTAGAATAGTACGAAATGGTCAGCCAATAATATAAAATTTCTATATGATAATATTCAAACTTTATTTTTGTGGTTAGGCGTAATTTGGCTTCATTCTGAATTACCCATACTTAATATTTACGTCGTATTACAATCAGCTGCAGTGAACATAGCTATAAATAATGATGAAGTTTACAGTTATAAGTTCTTTCATATTCTTTATTCAACCTAGAAAAATTGTAAATCTCACGAATTTATAGAGATGTGTTGTTGTTTATTTACAAACCTTTGGCCAAGTTTTACATGTAGCTGTTGTTTTCACTCAGTTTGTGAAATTGTTTTCATTTGAATAAACAATATATTTTTCTTTTATATTTTCAGGATATAAAGCCTCGGTAGACCACGTACCGTGGGGACACCAAACCATTCTGCTAGTATGGGATTAGCGTTGTAGAAAGCAATTCCGAGATTTTCGTGAAGTCCATCCCTCGATTAACTTAACCGGATGTGTAAATACTGGAATATGGTTCAAAGGAATTAGAGATTAGACAAATTCTTCCTTTTTAATTCATAGGGTGGTAGCTTGTGACCTGGGAATTAGGCGACATGCATGTTCCTTTCGACTGCCTGAGAGGCAGAGATAGTCTTTATCCTGGAACTGGAGAGAAAGCCGTGTCGAGCCTAACCTGTATTATTCGTATTATTATTCATTTGTATTCTAAGTATTATTGTAGGAGGCCTCAAGTAACGTATGGTTTCGTATAATAAAGTAAATTTTTGTGTTTAAAACTCGTATCGCTTCTCGATTCTAAGTGTCAGGCCTGCACCTGTTCCAAGGACCTTGTATAGTGGGACCTTGTGAAAACTGGTGGAAGTGCGAGGCATCTTTTGCCCCCCCCCCCCCCCAATTGTGTGCATGGTATAATTTGATGCAGAGAGTCGATGAGAGAAGGTCCATATTTACCGTTTCATCATATAGTTTTAGAGAAAGAAACTATAACGAATACTAATGTAAGTGATTGATAGATTACAACAATGCCTAATTTTAGGGCGTGAATTGGGTTTGGAGGGGGATGGATTAATTAAATTTGCACAAGAGCAGCAAGCTCTGGAAAGGGAGGAAAGAAGGGTTGAACGTGAGGAAAAACAAAAAGCTTTTGAGCGTCAAGAACGAGCTGAAGCTATTGAAAGTGAGCAAAAGGAAAGAATTGTTCAACATGAGGAAAGAGAGAGGGAACGTGCACATGCACTTGAGATCAAAGAGTATGAATTGAATATTGCTGAAAGTAGGCAGAATACACAAAGGACTGATTCAAATGACACAGTACGCACAATTCCAAAATTACCCAAATTGCCTCAATTTCGTGACAGGTTTGATGACCTGGATGCATATTTGCTAAGGTTCGAAAGATTTGCCACGTCATCTGGTTGGTTAGAATCAAATTGGGCGTTGTCCTTAAGTGCACTCACAACTGGTCGGGCACTGGAGATATAGGCTCTCGCCTACCAGTAGCAACTGCAACTGACTACAAGCAGTTAAAATCCGCGCTTTTACAAAGCTATCAATTAACCGAGGGTGGTTACAGGGACAAATTTAGAATTGCGAAACCTTTAGCGGATGAAACTTACGTGCAGTTCGCGGAAAGACTTAATGGGTACATAACTCGCTGGATGGAATTAGCAAAAATAGAGAAAATTTACGAGGGGGTTATTGAGTTACTGTAATAAGAGAGCAATTGCTGGCAAGTTGTAGTAAGGAATTGGCTATCTTTTTAAGAGAACGTAAACCACATTCACTTTCAGAATTGACGTCCCTGGCAGACCAATACGCCCTCGCTCACTTCAGATCGAGTCAAACGAGTAATGGAAATAGGCCAAATAACCGATCATATAATCAAAATCAAAATAGGGGCGCGGTAACACAGAGCAGAATCATGGTGATCGTAGTAATCGGGATGGTAGTAACCGTGGTGGGCGTGGTAGCAATAATAATCGAGATAATCGATTTACCATAGGTCCAAATTTCAGTGGGTGCTTTGTGTGTGGTAATAAAAGTCATTTAGCTAAGGACTGTAACCGTCAGTTTGAGGGTGTTCCACGTGATAGATTGAGAGGTTTAGAACAAGACAATACCATGACGACTTCACCCGAACTAACGAACTATAACGACAGACCATTGGGAGCTTGCGTCGATATTCAGCTTTGTATACGGCCTACATGTTTTCCATCCAATGGGTCTTATGTCAAACTGACATGTGGTCACTGAATTCCGCTTGCAAGCGCAGCCTGCATTGCCGGTCAAGGTATGCCAGTTTTGAAGGGATTAATAGGTAACACTGAGGTTGATGTCCTGCGCGACACCGGTTGTAGTGCGGCTGTCGTACAGGAAGCTCTAATAAATGAAAAACAATTGCAAGGAGTTAAAAAAAGAATGTGTTGTCATACGTATTACTATATGAAAATGTTAATACTGGAATATGGTTCAAAGGAATTAGAGATTAGACAAATTCTTCCTTTTTAATTCATAGGGTGCTTGTGACCTGAGAATTAGGTCAGACATTGGCTGAAAGGCGACATGCGATGTTCCTTTCGACTGCTTGAGAGGCAGAGATCGCTTTGAGTCTTTATCCTGGAACTGGAGAGAAAGCCGTGTCGAGCCTAACCTGTATTATTCTTATTCTTATTATTATTATTATTATTATTATTATTCATTTGTATTAAGTATTATTGTAGGAGGCCTCAAGTAACTTATGGTTTCGTATAATAAAGTAAATTTTTGTGTTTAAAACTCGTACCGCTTCTTTTATCGATTCCATGTGTCAGACCTGCACCTGTTCCAAGTTTTCATCTAGTGGCTGGGGGGGGAGATATTTTGAGTGTGGGGGGGGGTTAGAGTTTCGCGCGAGAGAAGTTTGGTCAATTTAGTTACTTTTGCAATATGCCCCATTCCAAACACTTGAAACCGTTGTAACGGTAGTGTTATTAATGTTTCTTTATTCAAAACTGAACAGTTTATTCCTGGATTCCATACGCTAAAATGGTTGAAGTGATCATGCAACTAAAAATATGAACTTGATATGTTGTAACGAAAGTCAAGCGCGTAGCCGGGGGGGGGCATAAGATTTACATGTCAACGAGAGCGCGCTTTGCGCTATCTGCGTGGGGTACAATGTGAAAAACTTTAGATACTTCAGAGTTTTCATGTTTTAGCTAATCGGTCCAGATTTTAGCCATGTAATATTACTGAAATACTGCATATGATAAGCCTAACCGTGATTCGTTGGGTAGAAATAATTCAAATAGGTAATAACTCACTCAAAAAGAGAAGCTAATCTAGGGTGGCCTAGTCAAATCCGTGGCACTGAGACAGTAGCCAGTAATACGAAACCACTACTGATGGTGTTACGGTGTGATACCAGTTTACAGCCGACAGAGCAGGGTTTCCAGTCACTTGGAGTCACCAGAGGCCAAATTGTGGAACCTTGTTTCATAATCTACCGTATCTCCCAACGAACAGCCTAGTAAATAACACGTGCTTTACGCCTGAGCCTCATAAGAATAGGTTGTTGGCAATTGAAAATAAGCTTATGGGCATCCGTAGAATTCAATCAAAGACTCACGGGGAAATCAAATATGGGTTCCAAACCTGCACAGCATACTCCAAATGAGGCCTAACCAACTGCTTATAAAGCCTACCTACTATATCCTCTTTCAGAAAACTGAAGTTCCTCTTATCATACCTAAAACCCTTTCACCTCTTTTAGCCCGAGCAGCTTCAAGACAATGTTTAGAAGGTTGCAGAGATAAGTCAGTCAATGTAGATACCCAGGTCTCTTTCAACAAAGACCTCCTGTAACTCTACACCATTAAGATGGTAGGTATACTTAAGGTTACTACTATTTAAATGCTCACTTTGCATTTACCAATACTATAAAGCATTAGCCATCGATCCCTGAGACCAGGAAAAACCTTATCCAAATCCGTTTGAAATTTCTCAGAATTGCTTTTGGAAGGGACCTCAGAATACAATTTGGTGTTATTAGCAAACGTCTTAGCTATACACAAAATATTTCCGTCAATGTCATTTATATAGGCAACAAACAACAAGGGACCCAAAACAGACCCTTGTGGAAACCCACTAGTAACGTCCTGCCAAGAAGAAGCACAGCCTTTAATAACCACCTTCTGTTTCCTATTACCAAGCTGGCCAATTCTCGATCCAAGAGAGTAATTCCTATTGAAACCCACACTCTTTAGCCTAAGTAAAAGATGCTGGTAGGGAACTTTATCAAAGGCCTTCTGGAAATCCAGGAACACAACATCTACAGACTTCTGCCTATTTAGTGAGCTTGTTACATCTTCCATAAACTCAAGGATGTTAGTGAGACATGACCTTTTTTGACAAAAGCCATGTTGAGACTCTCTGATCAAAGACAGACTGCTGAAGTGATTGACGATAGACTGTTTAACAGTATACTCCATACGTTACAAACAAGACTAGTGAGATTAACAGGCCTGTAATTACAGGGCTTAGACTTATATCACCCTTCTTGAAAACTGGGGTAATATTAGAACATCTCCAATCATTCATAAATTTACTAAAACCCAATGAGAGTGGAACGCAGAAACGGTGTGCAAAAGTCTTCAACAAATACGGATGGATTGCATTAGGTCGAGAAGCTTTAGAAACATTTAGACAAAGCAGCTCCTTTAAGACCTTTTAAACCTCATCCGAAACTATAAGACCGTATCCAGTTTAGGACCATCAATTCCTCCCTGAAAATCTGGAAAACTACTCGTATCTTTCCTTGTAAAAACCGAAACAAAATAGTTGTTCAAAAGATCTGCAAGATCCTGACTATCAGTAACTATATTATCAGCCTGTAGTGCCCTCAGAAAAACAATTGCATCTTTAACTTTCTGCTTTGATCTGACATATAAGAAAAGAAGGCCTGTGGGTTATCCTTAATATTTAGGCAATGTTATTTTCGAAATTCACCTTTGCAACAGAGACTAAGCATTCTACCTTCAGCTGATGAATTTTAAACTTGGCCAAAAGAGATTCAGATTTAGTCCTCCTAAACAACTTCCACATTCTACATTTTTGCCTAATTGCACATCTACCTTTCTTATTCATCCAGGAAGACATACTGCTTTTACGACGACAATTCTGCCACGGAACATGATTTTCCATAATGACATGTAACTTATCAGCTCAACAAATCCAAGACTGAGAAGCACTTATATCTCTAAACAAATTAATCAAATATGTACCCTTTAGTAAAGTTTCAATTGCCTATGTATCTGATCTCGAAAAATCGGAGAATTTTTCCTTGCTAACAGAATGTACGACCTTGCAAACAACATCAAAAGCTAGTATATCATGATCGTTAGTTCCTAGTTTTCCTAGACCCGTCAAATCAAAAACATTGCTTGGATCAGAACTCAAAACAAGATCCAGGATGTTATCCCCCCCCCCCCCCAGTAGGGAAAGTAACATGCTGATGTAAAAAGCAATCTTGCACAACATCTAGAAAGTTATTACCCGTCCTACTACTTGAACCATCTATCCAATTAATGTCAGGAAAATCAAAGTCGCCCATTATAACACAACATCACCTTTAGCAGCCTTTCTAATTATGTATCAAACAGCAAGACATCATTATTTTCGCTGCTGTTAAGAGAACGGTAAACAACGCCAATAGTTATAACATCACCGAACCTCTTGTCTGTGGACAACTCGGCGACTCGCACCAGACAGAATTTACAAAAGAACCTTGCAACTGAGATTTCTCAACACTTACAATATCATCCCTAACATATGTTATATGTTATATACAATAAAACTCCCCCACCGATCCCATTATGAGTATCCCTTCTGTCCTGACGATACACAACATACCCCGGGTAGGAAACCTCAGCACTTCCAATGTCCTCCCTATATACCAAGATTCTGTGATACCAAACACATCAGGTTTCAGATCCTCAAGAAGAATAGTAAATTCAGCAAAACTTTACGAATACTTCAAGCTACCATGGTAAAGACAATCTTCAGCTTATCCTGAAACTATGTACCTTAGCATGCCTCCTGATAATGTTAGAACTATGACTATATCACTTTCCTTGCTTTCAAAATGCCTATAAGCACCTCCACGGAAATATAATCCTTATCAAAATGTATGCCTGCCCATCGCCCCCCAATTTTGTTTAAACATAGCTGTTCAACAGAGTAATTCACCATCCTACCAAACAACAAGGCCCAAGTATTAGCTAAGTGCAACCCATCCCTGGCAAACAAATCCCTACCCTGGAAACATGACAACATGTCAACGAATGTGAAGCCGAAGTCAGAACACAGACTATGCAAGAAATCATTCCAAGTTACCATCTTATGTGACTGAACCTTGTTGTCAAATCTTGGCAATAGACTACACTCACTACAGATGACAACTTTAGCACGAGTCGATGCTATAGGCGACACAACAATTCGTGATGCCTTGACCGAATTATGTCGAGTGACTCCTTCTGCACATTATTGGTACCTACCTGGACCACAGCCACCTCCTCATTTGACACAATTTTTTTTTAACCCTTTCACTGACATCCTGGATTTTGGCACCTGGCAACGTACCTTGACCCTTTTTTGCTTTATCCGGCCTGCAGAACTTTCGGTCCACATACCGCTTCAGTGAATCTTCACACAAGACCATTCTTCCTTTTGACTTCTCCCGTCCCACTGACTGCTGTTTTCAACCACACTTCCATCGTCAATCACATCACAATCACCACGTTCTTCGTCCACTACTAACCACACACTATTTCTCTCTTGGGGAGACTTCATTCCCATCACCAACATCACGCAACTCCTCCACAGGTAACACGTCGAATCCATTACAAGTTGGAACACCCTCACAAAAATCCCTTTCGACAACTGCACTAGTTACAGTCCTACTATTCCTGACTTCAGTCCATTCACAATTACAGCTATTCAATAGCTCCTCTAATTCCTTAAATTTCACACACTTATCACACAATATCTTTACTCGACGCAGAATTAAAATCACATTCCAAGCTAGAAACCTAAAACTCGATCCACATAATTACACTCATCACATCACCGCAGACTAAACGATCAGGCACATCCATAACGAATACACTAAGGCACAGAAAACGCGCGAATGTAACAGAAGCCATGCTATCTCCGTTGGTATTTTTGCAGATGTTTCATATTTTGATTGAGACACTGCAGTAGGTCTAGCTGCCTATTTACAATTCTGCGACATCTTTTACTTAGTTAATCCCTTACTTCTGGTGGAACAAAGTTTAAATTTCATACTGCACAGAAACATAATTTTCCAATGTGCAATTACGTAGCACCATGCAACTGCCTAAGTGCTAAACATTTTGTTCATAGAAAGTATTGATGTTGCAGATCAGTACTATGGAGATTTGAACAGCAGTCATAGTGGCGAGTGAATTTTGCATTTTGGATAGTAGACTTTTAGTCACGGTCGCAAAATAACTAGTACATTTAAAACAATTGTCAGGCCCGAAAACCTTTAAAACATGATTTCTTATGGTAGAACTCATGGATACTTTTCATATATAGCCTACATGGTATATGGATTTGCCATATTGTGTACAAGAATCCTGTTGCTTGTCAAATATCATTTGAGGTCACCAGAGGTCAAACTCTGAAAAGCCTTTTACATGATATCTAACGATGGGAATCGTTGATAATTCTAATATTTGGTGTGTGGATGCATCACATTGAGTAAAATAATCATATTGTTTTTGGTGGAGGTGTGTATTGCCACGTACAATAGACTGACCTGGGTTTACCATGCCTTAGTCTATTGTACATCAACATATTGGTTCGGGACATTAATTAATATTGTAACAGCTGTTTCTGGTTGACAAGCAGAAGTCTAGTGCAATGAAGCCATCGAAACCTCAATGCGTTTTCATTCTGGTTTCAGTAATATTTTTAATTGGCCCAATCAAATTTAGAATTTGGATAAACTTAAAAATTAGAAAACATGGTATAGCGATGGGATTTTGACAATTAGGTTCATTTTTTCGTCATTTCAATTGTTTTGTCGTCTTTTTTTCTGTACTATTCTTTCATCAGTACATTTTAATCTATCCCATTGTCTATGATTTACTCTAACTATGGTTTAAATAAATGTGTATATGAATGTCAGTTTCATCGAATTAGGCTTCCTTCATTCAGCCACTACAAAAGTGTTTGTCAAGGGCCATAGTCCATTGGTTTTATTACATTAATCGACTGAAATCTGTAAAGTCGTGGGAAACAATATTTCGGTTAGGCATATTCTAATGAATGATCATTCTGTGTGAATTCACCTGTGCCATCTTGAAATTACGTAATATATCATGCTGCAGCTTCCAATAACAACTTATATCGGATTAGTTTCGGATGATAAAACAATGGTATAAGGTTTTAAACATACACAAAATACAAGCAGGGAGTTACAAGTAGCATGGTATAGCTGGTTATCTCGTAGGGTAGAGTTTGTGGCGAAGGGGGGGGGGGGATGGCGAAGACAGAAAGCAAAATGAAAAGGATAATATTTAACTTGAGACGCAATTGGCTGGTATAGATTGAGAATACCCGTCAATTACGAATCAACGTCAACCGCGAACTGGTTAAACCACCAAGGGCGGCGGAATCACTTTTAATCTGGGGGGGGCACCGACATCAAATGGCACTTTGCAGAAATTCGATTGGACTGATGCAGCCTTATATTTAGTGACCTTTATAATTCTTATTGTATTATCTTATTTGCGTATACATATCACTCCATCAACGCCCCCCCCCCCCCCCACCTCACGGAAAATATGCATATATACTAGCACTCCAATATCCAATGTGCAAATTGGGAAACAAGGATTATGTTAATATCTTAACAAATTTTTTCCCATTCGAAATAGCTTTGAGTTTGACCCACAGAAATTCATTAAACGGCACAGGCGTAACCAGGATTTGCAAAGTTGTATGCACGACTATGTGAGCGGAGCGCCACCATCGGTTGGCGCGGAGCGCACAAGAATATTTTTGGTTTTACAAACCCCTCAGATGGCCGGAAACGGCCCTTCCTGAGTGTTCATTCTGGTTCCCTGGCCTCTTGCTAACTTAAGACACCTCAATTTTTATGTAGAAAAAGGGCACATTTTTAAGGAAAAGTGGGGGCGCGTGCCCCCTGTGCCCCCTCCCCCGGTTCCGCCGCCCTTGTTAACAACTCCCTGCTCCAATTATAGCACACTATAGCTAGGAAAGTTTTGTGATTACGTAATCGACCTGCCACGTTCGTAAATCAACCTCATGCTCTGCAATTAGCTAGCCTGTATAGCTTCTTAACACCATTAGGCTCTTTGTGTAAACACTGTGTGGAAGTATGTCCTATGTCTATAATGTAGTTATAATCACACAGCGTTCACACAAAAGAACCTCATGCAAGAAAAATATGTGGCAAGCGTTGCAGACCAATGAGTGAAAAGAGGTGATGTTACGACATACGACCAAGGCAGGTCGATAACGTAATCTCAAGAAACTCTGCCATGATAACGTGCAATAGTTGGGGTCTATACAGAAGACCTATAAATGCACTGGTAAATTTCGTCCATTTCTTTAGATTACCAATGTCATTTTCGGAGCAAGTGGGGGTGCAAGACATTTGATTGGGTATCCCTTTGTACCCTCTCCCCGCTGGTTACGCCACTGTCAACAGTATAGCCAGTGGCGTAGGAAGGTACTTTTGAGTGGGGGAGGGGGGCTGAAGACTGATGGCCGGCCTGGGGAGGGGTCTAAGGGGAGGGTGTCCCCCTTCCCTTTGGCTTTTTATTTGCATTTCTAGGTGGCCTCAGATGCAATTTGGTGCAATATAGCACACTTCAACCCACCCACTCCTTTTTGTATATAATTTTGCATTTTCACCTGGCCTTATATGCAATTTGGTGCTCCAAATGAGATTTTTTTTTCGCATTTGGAAATGAAAAGGGGGTTTTCTGACTTGCGAAGCAGGGGGGGGGGAATGATACTTCCGCCCATCTTTATTTTTTACAGCCCCCCCCCCCCGGTTCCTACGCCCTTGAGTATAGCTAACATGTCAGTGTTGAATAGCGAGTAAGGATCCATCCAAAAACTCTGACACACCCGGCCTTACACTCGTCCAAACCCATTCCTTTCCCTTCAAAACTTTTTCCCCATCTTCCTCGGTCTTTCCATACCCTCTTTCCCACCTAGCCCAATCTCAACAGCATCAACGTACTTATATCCACAGTAACACCCCAACTACTAACTGTATACGAAATTTTCTAAAATTAGCTTACTTCAATGCTGCAAAATGGTCACTGGTTTCAAGTCCTTTGGGACCGTTCCGATGATATCTGTGCCCTGGTACGTACGTAAACTAGTGTAGATCAGTAAACACACAATGTTTTACATAGCTGTTAGTCGATAGCTGTTAGTGTTACTCATGACTGTAATTTCCCAGTTTCGGCCTGGCGATACGAGTTTTGCCTATTCGTGGTAATTGTGCTGTAGGTTGAGTTTTATATAATGGTTTTTCAATCAGTCATATTGTTAGATAGCGGCCTTACTTAGGAGTGGATTAGTTTATTCATTATCAGGCCGTAATTCGTAACTTCATTGTGCCATGATGATAAGCTAACTTAGGCCAGCCTACGACTAGCGTAGGCCTTAATTTAGTCAGGACCTACCTTAGTCCTATGCACTGATCTACACTAACTGGATAGGCTGCGCGTACGGTGATTGTATAGCGAGCCGTGAAGTCACCGGAAGTTGTTCAGCGGCCATATTGGGATATTCAAAACATCACCGCGCATATGACAACGACCGTCCATATATTACTACAGGCGCGGCGGAACGGAAAAATTATTGGGGGGGGGGGCTAATGTGTGGAGACTAACTAAGCGGAGCGCCACCATCGGTTGGGGCGGAGTGTACGAGAAAATTTTGGGTTTTTTCAAACCCCCAAATGGCCGGAAACGGCACTTTCCGAGTGTTTTATGCTGCGAATACCCAGCCCTAAAATATGGGTCTCAAGCCTGCAATTTCTCAGATTGCACGTAAAAGTCTGTAAAAACATTGTAATTTGTATATTCGATGGTTTTTTAAGAGAGTAGCTATTACTCGTAGTGTTCTCGCAATGATGTTTTTGAGTGTAGTAAGGGCAGTGGCGGAGCTAGAGTATTGGTCAGGGAGGGCAAGAATGGTCTGTAGGGGCGCTTTCGACACTATTGTAACGACACGTCAAAGCTCATTGTGTGTCGTTAGCGTTAACATGTATTTTCTCCAATCAAATGTTTTAACTTGGGTTGATTCTTTACATTATTAGACGCTTTACGGGAATTGTTTATTAGATAAAACCGTATAAGGGTGTCACTTGCTTGATTTATGAACAACTGTTAAGGGGGAATTCTCTCTTGTTGACCGATTTTGGAGGTCACTGAGTAGGACGTCTAGTTTACGTTCCGGGGGGCCAAAAATGTTAGGTCTGGGTAAATCTTAACCAGCACGCATGTCGTATTTAATTGTGTTTTATTGGTTGATGGTTGTAGACTGGGCGTGGTTTATGTTTCTAATAGGTTTAAGTGTAGGTTCACACGTTATAGGTATAGGAAGTAGTTTCTGTTTAAAAGCAACTGCGGGCTCGGACGAGGGGCGGTTCCCGGCTCGGAATAGGAGGGGTAGAACGATTCTGACCATGAGTTAGGAGACGAACGAGTCTTCTATTGGCAAAAACAGTGGTGGAACAGCCCAGGAAGTAGGACCGGAAGACGAGTAAAATAACCTAGAAGACCAGGTTCAACACTTCGGTTCGACTGCGCCGCCGATCACCAATCCGCGCCGCAGTTTACCAATCCGCCAACTGCGCCGCCGTTCACCAATCCGCCGACTGCGCCGCTGTTCACCATTCCGCCAACTGCGCCGCAGTTCACCAATCCGCCAACTGCGCCGCCGTTCACCAATCCGCCGACTGCGCCGCTGATCACCAATCCGCCAACTGCGCCGCCGATCACCAATCCGCGCCGCAGTTCACCAATCCGCCAACTGCGCCGCCGTTCACCAATCCGCCGACTGCGCCGCAATTCACCATAGCCCAATCTTCAGCGCCGAAGTCTATCGTTCTGCCCTCCGTGTCGAGACCCGCCATTAGTAATATACAGTGTTGTATTTAACTTCACCGACTTCTAAGCATTTGTTAAAACCTGGTTTCGTATTTAATAATTGCCTCTGTAATGCACGACCACTGTGCACCATCTTGACATGTACATTGATCGTAAATAAACGGGTAAACTTTAATATCTCCTGTCGACAGCCTCATTCCTGTGTTCCCGCATTTCCACTCTTCCTTGCGCTCACCACCGAGGACGGCGCGTTACACTATCTAAGCGGAGCGCCACCACAGGTTGGCGCGGAGCGTACAGAAAATTTTTGAGTAAAGATACTTCCTAGATTGCAGGAAATGACCCTTTCCGGGGCCTTGCTAATTTGCAGATAAACGGAGAATAAATAGGTGTCGTCGCCATTTTGTCGGAAAATTAAACCAACAGAATATGACAAATGTCAATAGGTATATGAGAGCGCAATAAAATAGTCAAAAATCGCGAATAAGTAAAAAGTAGTGAAAAGCTGAAAAGGGCGCCAGCAGTCCATTTGAGTCCGTCAGGGGGGGGGGGCATCCGCCCCCTGACTGTATATATGGACGCTCCGTCACTAAGTAAGGGGATGTTGGAGAACTGGCTGAAATGAGGCAAGTCATTGCCTAAGACGAAGTTGTGTTACGCTTACCGGTACTCACACTCACTGCTTCCACTTTTCACTGCTTCCCAACCGCGTGAAGACGCGGTTGGGGTGACAATGTGGTCTATAGCCAGGGGACGGGCCGATGGTCCCCCAGCAATTACTAAAATTATTACACCTACCTGTATAGAGCATACGTGTGCATCGGACAGATCGACAAGTATGCATTGAAAAATGGGCAGATGCACGTTTCGGAGCCTTGGTAAATATTGGGGGGGCTTATCATGCATTTGCCCCCTCAACATTTTTTATTGGGGGGCTGAGCCCCCCCAAGCCCCCCCGGTTCCGCCGCCACTGTATTACTAGACTGGACACACTGCCTTAAGACCCCAGCCGCATGCAAAAACCCTATGCGACAAGTTTTTCCTGAGAACACATGGAATTTTTCCCTCCTATTTTTTTTATTTATCATGGAACTCGCATTTTTAGTTTCTAGATGGAAATTAACTCAAATTTTGTAACCCTGCGAGCCACCTCAAAATTTAATATCTGCCCTCCCCAGTACTAGATAGCGATACATGTAGTTTGTTGCATGGATGGTGTAGCCTCGTCCAGTTATGATATTCTTTCCCCCAATTTAAAGTGAATTTAGAAGAAACGCTTAACATTTTTCTTGAAATTAAAAGGCCCTAACCATGGAGGAAGGGATGCCACTCAAGTTCCTAGCCCGACGTATACCATAGACTTTGTATTGCAATGCAGTTGCAGCGTCTGTCTCTGTACAGACGACCCATTCCATATCTTTTCCTGCACTGAAAATAGGCATATTAACCATTTTAGTCTGGCATAACACATATTTCTCAGGGGTTCAAATGTTCACCTTCACTTCCTTGATCAATAAGGTTTGTTTCTGCGACATTCACTTCCCTTCCTTGGCATCTCTTCGCATCACCTTCTCGGCCACCGACCGACATAGCAACGTACAGTATGCCCTGTATGTGCGTGCGGTGATGTTTTGAATATCCCAACATGGCCGCTGAGTCACTTCCGGCTGCTTCACAAACGGAGCCGCGCGGCCTATCCAGTTAGTGTAGATCAGTGGTCCTATGCCAGTATACGGCTAGTGTAGGCCATAATTTAATTAGATAAGCCATTGTTGTTTGGCCGTGGCTATTCTTACGACTAGTCGTAACAATTATTTATAAACTATTCTTATGACAAGGGCGAATTCAAGCGTAGTAAAGTAAATAAAGCAACTGCGCATGTAGTAGGGGTAACCCTAACTTTAACCCTAAACCCCAATCCTAACCCTAACCGGAAATTATTGTTACTCCTGGTCGTAAAAAATAGTACTCCTGTCATAAAAATAGCAACTGCGCATGCTCAATCGGAAATTATTCTTACGAATAGTCGTAAGAATAGCCACTTTGTTGTTGTTTACATCATGATAGCATGCCCGTAAACCTAAATGTTCACATATTGAGCCATATCTTATTCCTAAAACATCTTGTAAACTTGAAACAATGAAATGGTTACGGAGATTGTGAGAACACAGTAATGTCAGTAAAAGATACAATTAAAGGGTGTGAAGACTCGTGTAAAAAGAAACACCTAATGCCGGTAATCTGACCTAGTTTCGAATGAGTTGTAACAGAAGTGTTCTGTTCCATCTATCCCACCATCTATCCCAGAAAATACACACACACAGCTTGCTACCATCGGTACATAGACACTAGTGTATAGTCAGTACATACAGCTGCAGTCAATACCCACAGCACAGTGTACAAACCAGAGTCGTATATTTGGCTCTGGTACAAACAATACAGCGACCGACATCTCAGGTCCAGCTAAAGATAACAAGGTATCATGTTTCATTACTGTCTGCATTTTGTAGCAACACAAACAAAACGTCACTTGCAAGCAATGGAAAGTTGACTTTTTCCAGATGGCCGCACGCTGTTTGGGCGATTCTTCAATGCCTTTAAAGTTAAACTGAGAATGTAGGACAAGAGTTTGCGTGCTAAATTCATTGCACCTCATCTTCAGTGCATGGTAGGCTATAATGTAGGTTAACATGAAATGTCTGAAACAATATCCATAAAGCTTTCAGAAATTATACAAATATAATATTCATACCCAATATCAATGGGGTATAATTTAAAGGTACCGTATCTAAATTGTTTCCTAATTGTTTTGAAAAATCTTTGGAATTTCCCTTTCCTAGTTTTCTTAAACTTCAATGATGCAGTTTTTGCCTCTATAGTAGGCTTACAAAATTATACAAAGTTGGTGATATGTTGTTTACTTCATAGTAACAGTAGGTAGCAAATATATTTTTTAAGTAGCCTACTTAACAATGAATAAGTACAGTATGCCTAAAGCAATGATTTAAGTACAAAAATGGCTTTTTGGAAATCATTCCTTTTTTTCTGTAATTTGTAAGTTTGTGGAGTCAATTTTTAGAAATGATAATTTATATTTCATGAATGTACTGAACCACTGCTTGTATCCTTGCATGTATTTTGAAGGTACAGGTAAGTCTTGCTTATGGAAGGTTTCTTGGCACTACTCAAACCTGCTGTCTTTGACATTCAAGTATTGAAGGAATATTTTGAAGAAAGTACATGTCATGGGAAAAATGTCTCTTGGTTCCAATGTCTTTTATTAAGCTTCAGATTTACTCAAAGTTGATGCAACATTATGTTTCTTTGGATTCAGGATTCAAGAACATAATCTCTTGTTTGCAAATTTGCTAAGTAAAACAAAACAGGGATAGTGGTATTGTACAGTATGATCTTGTAAGTTGTATTAATATCTTCTCAGCTCTGGTTGCTGATGGTGCAAAAACAAACTTTCAGTCAAACATTAATTTGTACCTGAAGAAAACTATTACCAGTAAACCTTGGAATGATCAATCCAGTTTGATTTTAATAAACTCAGTTCATGCCGGTGAATCTAGTTAAACTGTATGCTTGCTGCTCAATTTTGAATACATTATGCATGTGAGGTTTCAGTATTGTATGTTGGTGTTTCTGTCTTTCTTTCTTTGCATATAGGGGAATTGTTGCCATGGCTAAAGTGAAATCTCTTGAAGACATCAACAATTTAGGCTACAAAGAGTTTGGTGACTATCTGGCAAATGTTGTTGCTAAGACTCCCATGATACCATTAGCAGCCTGGTCTGATAGACCATTCTGTAGCGTAAGGGATTTACACGCAACTCTCTGTAAGTTTCTGGATAATCTTCCTTTTCAGGGTGAGTCTCCATTTAGCATACAACTGCTAAAGTTGTGTCAAGTGTACACAAGTGTCAACTATTAGAAGTCAAATGAAAAGCTTTTTGGATGAAAGTGTCTCACCCATGTAGGAAGTTATGAGAAAGTTAAATCGTATCAAGGCAAAATTACAAAGGCTGAAACAGGGTGTGTCGTACACTCCATGTAAATCATAAAACTTTTGCACTGACTGGGTGGTTGTATGGCCATTTTAAAAGCCACTAAGCTGTTTATAGCTTCCTCATCCAGGGGAATTTAAAGAATGAAGCAAAACTGAGTCACCCTATCTCTCGACACCATTGGAATACCAAAAATACAGATAAATTTGACTCCATGCCAGGAATCAGGTTTAATGATGGTTTTTCAAATAGAATTACTCTCCCTGTCATCCTCTTGTGGTGTCCAAATTGAAATTTTTCATCAACAAACCTTCAAAACTTTCTCAAACCTTTCAATTTGATACAGACTTAATATAGCTATGTTTTGCAAATGCTCATTTCTCTTCTTGTGAAATAGGTAAGGAAGGATTGTTAAGATGCTACCCTGATCTGCCCTCCAGACTTGCCATAGCCAGTAATAGTTTTAGAGACATCAACGAACCAAGCAGAAGAGCAGGTCTTCTAACGTTATCCTCGGATGACCTTGAACTCATCACAGACTTGAATGATAAGTATACTCGTAAGTTTGGCTTTCCCTTTGTGATCTGTGTCAATGAAAGCAAGAGGCATGCAATAGTACAAGGTTTGCAGTTGAGATTGAAACATTCACGACAAGAGGAAGTTCTTATGGGAATAGCAAATGTTAAACTGTGCAGTCACACAGAAATGTCTGCTAGAGATGCTGTTTAAGTGGCCGCAACTTTTCTGAGAAACAGCCATTTCAGCATTTAATTCTTAGACAGTAGTGGTAATAAAGAAAAAGATGGGAAATCTTAGGAAGACATTGATTCTGTTTGCCTTTTGGTCATAAATGTTGAGGATGAAAATCAGTTTTCATGAGAGTACAAGACAGGGGTTTGGCTAGACTTTTTCTGTGAGGATGGCCTGGTGCTTTTTGAGAGGGGGGCAGAAAGAACCTATTTAATTAAAAAAGAAAATTCTGACAATTTTTGGAATAAATTCTTGAAATATCTGGTGCACTGGATATAACCTGTATCATATCCTTAAGTAGAGATAAAACCTTTATAAAAATCTAAGAAATCTGTTACATACTTTATGAATAAACTTTCAAACCATTTCAGTATGTGCCAGAACATCTTTAAACTTGTTATAATTACCTCACTAGATTTCTAGATTTCACTAGGGATTTCTTCAACAACGCACAAAGCGTTATCTCTTGGCAATGAATTGAATAAAATAACCCAATACCTTTCTTACTTTTAAAATGATTTTTTAAATTAAACTAGTGAAATGAAAGCCCATATTAAAATGACAATAATTTTCACTTTTCCTCATTTCAAGCAATATTTAGATGTAATGAATTATATATCAACTAGTAAACTTTGGTCAATAAAACTCAGTATGAAAATGCCGTTATCTTGCTCTGCTAAATGAAGGAGAGAGTTTTAGGGGATAGGCCTATTATTCCCTATTTATTATGCAATATGTAGAAGATTTTATCATGTTTAACATTGTGTGTGTGTTTGCTATATTATTTCTAAGCTGTTTGAACAAAAGGTACTATTTGATAACTAATATGTATGTGTTCACCTATATCCATTGTATTTTGTAAAATTTTGTTGTGTGCACACCTGTAATCAATACACTTTCTTAATATATTTTAATACATCAGCCAGTTTTAATTCACATTTTTAGGTCAAAAGGTCATGAGTCCCAAAGCGGTGCTCAGTGGGCCTGTGAGTTT